>NC_053492.1:269280048-269636298 GCF_905171775.1 Rana temporaria | reverse complement strand
GGATGCCAAATGTGCGTTCCACCACTGCACGGGTACGTATGTGTGCATCAATGTATTTGCTCTCTCCTCTGGTTTGGGGATTCCGGAATGGAGTCATGAGATGGGGCCCAAGTGCATATGCAGAGTCACCTGGAAGGGAAAAGACAGGAGGATGTTAGTCGTGCATGTGCCCCTCGTGATGTCTGCATCATGGGGTCGGACAGTCATGCCTGACTCCCATGTCACTCACCAACCAGCCAGCTGTCCCCATACACGTTCTGTTCAAATTCTGTTGGGATGGTGCTTTGACGGTATATGTAGCTGTCGTGGCTGGCCCCGGGGTGTTTGGCACGGACGTGCCATATGAGGCATTGGGCATCGGCTATCACCTGTAGGTTGATGGAATGCCAGTGCTTATGATTGCAGTATATGTGCTCTGTGTCACGGGGGGGCCGTAGTGCCACATGTGTGCAATCAATGGCCCCCACGGTGTGTGGGAATCCTGCAATTCTGAAGGAATCACGCATTGCCTTCTGCCGCAGATGCTCCTGGGTGGGTCTGATGAAGTGGTGGGACATGCGTCTGAGGATTGCGGGGACAACCTGGTGCAAACATCTGCTCATGGAGGATTGTGACGTCCCAGACACTACTCCACTTGTTCTTTGAAAAGATCCACTTGCAAGGAAATGCAGTGTTGCCAGGACCTTGACCAGTGGCTGCACTGCATGTACGCGGTGTGTCTTGCTGGTGATGTCATCATGCAGGGTTGTGGCTAATTCCATGATGGCTTCAGGGTTGAATCTGAAGATGCGATACACCTCAGATTCACCCATGCCAAAGACGTCAATGCGCGTTCGGTATATCCTCTCCCGTGCCCTCCTACGTGCCCGTAGACGCAGTAGTGCTATGACCACGGCTGCCCCTGGCATGTTGGCATATAGATGTGTTGTCCTGCAAGTGTTGTTGCTCAGCTCGTCTGTAACGGTGCTGCTGTAGCTGCTCTCCAGCTGACTTGAGCAAATCTGGTGCAAAGTGACCCCTGCTTTATGAGGGGTAACTTTACGCCAGACAATCCACTTACGCGCACCGCGCGTAGCCTGCGCCGGCCAAACGTACGTTTCTGAATCGGCGTATCTCACTCATTTGTATATTTGAATACAAAATCAATGGGAGCGGCAGATGCGTCCAGCCTAAATATGCGTCTACGATACGCCAGCGTAAGAATTTTAAGTCGGTCGGAAGAAGCCTATTTTACAGCGTATCTAGTTTTCTGGGTACGGCGCAAAGATACGACGGCGCAAATTTACACTTACGCGGCGTATATCGAGATACGTCGGCGGAAGTGCTTTCTGAATCCGGGCCACTGTATTTAAAGAAACACAACTTGCATGTGTCATACAATGATTTACTTTCTTCTAGTTTTACATACTTTTTTTTCTTAGTTAGAAAAAAAAGTGAACCGATGTGTAGTTGAAGATAAGCTTTTGCGTTTGAAGTTTAACACTCACAAGAGATCAGTCATGGGCTGTAGACCCTGCAGCTGTAATCTCATGCTGCACAGCAAATGAAAATAAATTACATTCCTTCCACCTTTCATTTACCATTTTCTTCCAACGTATTTTCTCCAAGAGCATCTTTAATGTACATAGCTACACTTTATTAAATAAAATGTGCAAAGGAGTACTAACTCTATGAAAAAAAGTATAATACAAGCTTGTCATACATGCACATAGCAAAAACTTTTACAAAAGAAAATCACTAACTTCTGTTACTTTTAAAACAGACCATCCTCATTCATACTAGCAATATATAGCTGTGATAATGCCCAGTGTACTAAAACAGTGTAACATCAAAATGGTGTTATTCACACAGTAAATAACTTCATGCTTCTATATGCAACACATTTACTTGTTTTGTATAAAAAAAACAGGTATGTGTATACATACATGTATTTATTTAATAAAAAATGCATTTCACTTGATGCAAAGAAACTGATATAGAAATGTGTGAAATGTGGGGGCGTGGCTAGCTGCTGGCAGATATAGCTGCTTGAGATGAGCTAAGCTCTGTGCTGCCTTAGCTCGCTGGAGCACACAACACAGACGCCGCACACCCTACAGCAGTGGAATATCTCCTCCTTACCCCATGCCTACAAAGGGCATGCCCCACAAGTGAAAAAAGCATGGGCAGTCATGAAAGCTCACCGATTTCTTCCCCATGCCACTCTGCTATACTGGCCAAAATGCCGGTGGCTCCATTTCCTCTTTGCACAGCCACTTTATCATGGAAGAAGACACCTGGAAGGGCCACCCAGAGGACCACCACCACTGTACACTGCTGGATGGGACCACCTCAGAAGCTCCCTCTCTCACTAGCAGCCTAGCTAAATCTAAACAGAGAGTCAGGGGGCAGCTGCACCTTTAGATCTGCATCTGATCTCTCACTAGATGACACCAGGATGCTGCAGAATTTATTACTGGCATTCCTCACCTCTAACCAGCCAGTTCTAGACACCACACTAAAGAATATGTTAGTGTCTCTGAAAAGCTCTGTACACTCTGATAACATGTTCCTAATACAATAATTCAATGCGGAGATGCATGATACGGGCAATAGAGTTATGACGAAGTTCACAAATACTTCCAATGACCTGGTGGATGCACAGAATGATAGGAAGGATGATCACATGAATAACCATAAAGCCTGTAGAATTTAAAAGGCTACTTCTCCAAAATCCTTGCAGAAGCGTTACCTGACGTACCTGCTGAGGAACTGATAAATGATTGCATCTACAAAATTACAAAACCAGCCCACCTCCCCACAAAGCTGCCTAAAGATACATTGGAGCTCAAACACTTATATCATATTAAAGGAGAGGCTCCTGGCTTTGACCAAACATTCGGTTAAAATGACTGCGTGCCTTGCTGGCCTGTCATTGTTTGCAGACCTTTTGCAACATAATTGCACCCATGAAAAGATTTAGCCACTATTATTAAACGTAAGAAAACTTTTACGCAACCACAAAATCTCCTGTTGGTGGGGGTATCTAATTGAATTGATTGTTACTCGAGAAGGCAAAAATCTAATCATCAACACTTTGGGGTAGGGCCTTGAGTGGCATATATTGAATGCAAAGGACACTAGGGCAGATCCACAGAGATCTGCTTTAGTTCGAATCCTGGAAGAATTTGCGCCGTAAGTTACGGCGGCGTAGTCTATCTCTGGCGGCGAAATTCAAATGGGCGATTAGGGGGCGTGTTTCATCCCGCGCTGAATGAACTGCGCATGCTCCGTTTCTAAATTTCCCGCCGTGCATTGCGCTAAATGACGTCACAATGACATCATTTTTTTTAACTTAGACGTGAATTACGTCCATCCCGAATTACGGACGACTTATGCAAAAAGTAAATAAAATTCTAAATAAACGCCGGAACGACGGCCATACTTAACATGGCAGGTCTAACTATACGCGACGAAATACCAGCTTTAACTATACGCCGGAAAAAGCCGACTAGAGACGCCATAAAAAAATGCGCCGGCCGCTCGTACGTTCGTGGATCGTCGGAAATAGCTAATTTGCATACCCGACGCGGAAACCGAAGTGACCGCCACCCAGCGGACGCCAAAGGATCTAACCCAGATGCCGTTGTTTTTTTTTCACTCTCATCTCACATACTCCAGAGTTGATTTAATATTGACAACCAGGTTAGTGCTTCAAACTGTGCTTAAATCTAAAATCCATAATATTACAAAGTCCGATTACGTACCTGTGTCATTGGTGGGGTATGCACTGAGAGTAATATGAATATGTGGCATAATCATGCTCAATTAATGTCTCAACTGCAGAATGTAGCATTCTCATAAAGATGAGCAGTATTTTTAGAGAGCAGAGGTTGCAGCAGTTAAACAGGCTTCTATCTCAGAAAAAGTTACTAGAACTTTCAAACAAACAAATGCCCCCTCAGACTATTAGCTTGCAGTTACAACATGCCAGGCATGAATTGCAAGCTTTAATAATTCCCCAGCACAATCAGCACCTTACAGGTCCAATTTTTATCATAATGGTAATAAAGCTTGCAAAGCTGTTGTGCTGACTTCTAGCATAACAACTTAAAGAGAAGGCCATTAAACAAAAATTGCTCTATTTATTCCATCCACTTGCAGGCCAGAATATCTACAATCCACAGGAAATAGCAGATGTGTTCTGTACTTTCCATAGTATACTCTATAATTTGAAAGATGACCCTATGATCTCCTAGCCTACACCAGAGATAATTTCTCACTTTGTAGACTATTTTTGTACCAAAAATAAAAAAATGAACAGTTGTCAGCACTTAATATACCTTTCTCAAGCAAAGAAGATTCTGATATGATTAAATGGCTGCCTCACAACAAACCACCGTGTCCTGATTGATTTTCAGCTGAGTATTTTAAATTATTCTTCCCATTTTTGCCTCCTTACTTGGAGAAGCTTTACAATTCTTCTGTATATTCTAAATTATGTCTGCCTGAAATATTAAAAGCCACAATTGTAGCACTGCCTCAACCTGGGAAGGAGCTAGCGTTAGCTCAGAATTTCCACCCAATTTTATTTGTTAAATACAAACTTGAATACATATGCAAAGTTTCAATATATTTGCCTGAGTTAATTAATCCTGATCAAGGGTTTGATCAGGATTAAATATATTGGCCTGAGTTAATTAATCCTGATCAGGTGGGCTTTGTTGCTGATGACCAGCCACCAGATGCTACCAGATGTATTTGGAACCTTCTTTATCATGTGGAAACTGAGGGAGGGCCTTCTCTGCTTCTTACTTTAGATGCAGAGAGAGTCTTCAATATGATAGATTAGGGTTACCTGTCCGGGGGGTTATTAAAAATGTTGGCTTTGGTGGCAACATATACTTTGCCATAATGGCATTACATGCCTCTGCTTCAGCCCAGGTTTACATGGAGGGTATGCCTTTATCAACTTTGCACATTACGAATGGCACACCTCAAGGGTCCCATTTTCATCCCTAATATTGGTACTCCTAATGGAACCACTAGGAGAGAAAATCAGACAGTTCCCTGGGATTAGTAATATTTCAGTTCATGACTAGTCACACGCCATTAAGCTTTTTGGCAACTAACTTTATCCCTATTAAACCCAGATCCTTCACTACAAAATGCTCATCATATATTACAATTGTTTAACAAGGTATCATATTATAAGATCAATAAAACTAAGTCAAACATTTTGGGTATAGAGATAAATCCTAATGTTTGGAAATTCCGTAAAAAAAAAACGTTGATTTTTTTTCCGACAAAATGTTGGCTCAAACTTTTATTGCATACACACGGTCAAACAAAATGTTTATATTTCTTGTTCAATATGTCTTTTCAAAGTTTTGACAAATACAAAGTAATGTAGATAAATACGGTACATACGCATACTCATTACAACAGTACAAGGTCAATATAAGGTGCACATATCAATTATGGAGTATCAAAATAATACATGACCTTCACATAATGAAGTTAGCATTATCAGATAGGATATCCAGTGGCATTTCAGCTATGGGAGCTATAACGTGTGCTAATCTGTTCTAAACACAGGAAAGTGTGCCACTTTATATGCATACTATAGAAACCCCCCAGGCACAACATTTTAATGAATATTTCATATTAAAATCACTGCTCCCAAAAACTGCAGTTTTTAAAACTTTTTTTTGCATTGATACTTGTCCCCTGGGGTAGGACCCTGGTCCCCAAACACTTTTTATGACAATACCATGCATATAAGCCTTTAAAATCAGCACTTTAGATTTTTCATGTTATTCTCCCATAGACTTTAACGGTGTTCTCTGGCTTTCGAATTTGCCGCTAGCACTGCAAATTGTTCGCTATTCGACAAACAGGTGAACACCCAATGTTCAAGTCAAACGTACGTTTGACTCAAACATCGGGCTCATCCCTTGTTGGGGGTGGCCGTAAAAAGGTCTCTAAGCAGTTTTGTTATGATAATGTATTTTATCTGCATTACCTGTAAGGCCTCGTACACACGACCGAACATGTCTGCTGAAACTGTTCCGAAGACCAGTTTCAGCGGACATGTTCGGCCGTCTGTACGTCCGACCGGACAATTTTCCAGAGGATCGGACAGGTTTCCAGCTGACAATTGTTTCTTAGCATGCTAAGAAACATGTCCGCTGGAAGCCTGTCCGTCGGACATGTTCGGTCGTCTGTACGACTTACCGCTCGGCCGAAAGTCCTCGCATTGCTTCGAATCACTGAAAGCATTGACCTTCCAGGGTCGCGCACGTCGCCGCGTCATCGCCGCGTCACCGCATATCCGGTACGCTGGGATTTTGGTTTGATGGTGTGTACAACCATAAGACCAAAATCCGGCAGCGGACATGTCCGATGAAAACGGTCCGGCGGACCGTTTTCATCGGACAGTCCGTCCGTGTGTACGAGGCCTGAGGGATTAAAAGGAGAGAACAGAAGAAGGATTTTTTTTTTTTTTTTTTTTAATTGTTTATTTATAAATTTTGCAAATCGTACAAAAAAAGTACAGATGAATAATTAACAGTATAAAGAGACACAGGTATACATTGTCTTAGTGAACTACTAAGCATACAAAATCAGCATAAGTATTGGAATAGTGATGTGAAAAGACGATTGTCTTGAGTGGGAGTAAGGGAGTCCATCACAATATCAAAAGAGAAGATTCAGAAAATGGGCGCGATAACATCTGTCCAAGGGCCATGGAGGCAACATGCTATAAACATACTGTAAAATTGGACAGAAAAACAAAAATAAAACCCTGCATATAAAAGTGGTAAACACACTAGTGGGAAGCTTAGGTAAATGAAGCAAACTAACTTGAGTCGTCTCCTTCAGACCCATAAACTGAGTCATCCCACACTGACCACGTATCAGAAAATGTATCTTCCGTACCCTCTACTGTAGCCGTCAGTTGCTCCATTTTTCTGATGTCAGCCACAGTAGAGAGCAGCTGTGGGATTGTTGGGGGCGAAGAGGACAGCCATAGTCTGGGGATGACCCTCTTAGCAGCCAGCAGTATAAAAGATATTAATCGGCGCAAGGCCTTAGAGACACCAGGGAACGGGAGACCTACCAAACAGATCATGGGCGTCAGGGTGACAGGGGTCTCCACCAAGTCTTCTAACAGTTTCTGGACTTGAAGCCAAAAGCGGTGAACAGGGGGACACTCCCAGAAGATGTGGAAGTGAGAGCCTACAGCGTTATTACACCTCCAGCATTGCTTTGGAACCGTTCGGTTGCGGGCATGTAATATGTCTGGGGTCCTATACCAATGCATCAGAACCTTGTATGCAGATTCCTTGTGGGCTACACATCGAGAAATCCTGGAGGTGTGCCTCCACACTCTCTCCCAATCTAATAGAGAGATGTCGTGTTGTAAGACCTGTGACCATTTTCTCATGTAGAGGTGAGCATTCGCCACCATGGGGACTGCCTCGTGCAATATCTTGTAGATGGTAGAGATCATTTGTGGCTCATGAGGGCCTCTAGCGCATAGGGATTCAAAGTCGGTTGGCCTTTCCAAAGTCAAAGAAGGGGATAAAGTAGAAAAAACATGTCTAATCTGTAGATATGAGTGGAAAAGCTTTTGGGGAATCTGATGCTGATTCTGCAACTCAGGGAAAGTCAGAAGACGTCGGTTCACTGGGTTAACAAAGTGTCGTAGTTGGAAAAGACCTGCCTGAGTCCAAGGTAGCATGCGGTCGTAAGAGAGGCTATCTGGGATGTCCGGATTAAATAGAACGTTCACGAGTGGTGGGCTCGAAGAGGACAAGGAGTAGCGTTCAGAGCAACGTTTCCAAATAGATAACGTGAACAGCATGGGGGCTAAACAAAGTTTCCGCAATTGGGGCATATGAAGGGAAGCAGAGGGCCAAAGCATATAACAAGGGTGGACTGGGGTTGTGACATTCATTTCTATCTCTGCCCACCTATTTGGGGCTTTTCGAGAGGTCCAGGAGGTGAGAGCTCTCAGATGCGAGGCAAAATAATATTTAATGAAATCCGGGCCTCCCAATCCCCCCCTATTCATCTGGGCTAGGACCACCGTCCCTGCCAGCCTATGGGAGGAATTATTCCAGATAAAGCGAAGACTCCTCCTTTGAAGGGTTTTAAGCAGCGTCATTGGGACTGCTACTGGTAGCGTTAGAAGGATTTAGAAGATTAATGGACCAGACTAAAGAAAATCCAGTAAGACTAGAGAAAGCAAGAAGGGGGCTTAAGGGGGGCACATTTAAAGGCATAGGATGAGGAATCCCCTATCTCTTGGGTTTAGCCAACCTTCTGGTCCTTTCATATACTCAAGGCTTTCTATTTAGATTTTTGAATAGGCTATCCATGGAGACCAGTTTTTGGGGATTTTCTTATGTTAGTTTAATGAGACAGCCATTCAGTTTTTTCATTGATCATTGTGCCATTTAGTCATGTTTTAACCTCTTTGAAGCTTAGTATGGGTAATTTCCATGATTAAGATAGGGTTGATTTGGTGGCACATAATATAAATCCAATTATTTTTGCCAGGTTACATTGGATATCCTGAATTGGTTTATTTAAGGGGACATCAGATTACAATTCAAAACTGTGAATATTAAAGAATAATCAGTGCTCAGAGTATGGCATGTATGTGCTGGGAATCTGTCATGAATGTAACAACTTGTAACAGCACTGGTGAACGGAGTAAACCACCACTGCAGTTAGCAGGGACTTCAATGCAATTCTCTATGCGACAACTCAGTATTAGGCCCCAGGCGTCACTCCTTGCAACAGGAGTTTGTGGGATCTATACATAATCTCTCTCTGTCACATAAAGAAATACGTTGAGCTACTAAGCATGAACGCATTACAGCATGCGACCAGAGCTTAGCATTTAAAATTAGTTCAAGGACAATATCCCAATACACCACTACATGCAGGTGATTATCAGTAACGGACCCCAGGCGTCTCTCCTTGCAACAGGAGTCTGGGGGTTCTCTACATCATATCACCTTGGCATGTAGAGATGTATTAGGCCACTAGGGGAGATGCTATGAAATAGCATCAACACCTAGCATAGAAAAGTTAGAGCGAACATGTTCAAACAATTAGGACAAGGCCTATGAGGATTTGTACTTATGTTGGGCTCGTAGTAATAGAAGTTGTAGTGACAACTGTTACTTGCATATGACAGGTACTTTAGTTGAGTAATATTACTTGCGTATGAGAGGCAATATAGCTCAGGTAATTATAGTAGCATACTTGAGGTATACTTGAGGTATTTATTGTAGATATAATATGAGAGGCAGTATAGCTCAGATAATTATAGTAGCAGAATTGAGGTGAATATTGTAGATATAAACTATTGCATATGAGAGGCAATACAGCTCAGGTAAATATAGTTGTAGACATGAGCTGTAATTATAGATGTAGCAATGCACACATATGAGAGGCAATATAGCTCAGGTAATTAGAGTAGCATACATGAGGTAATTATTGCTATAATGATTTAAACATTGCTGTCCCTTTTTAGGTACTCCTTTTGCAATAAGCTTTAGCACATTAGTATCTCCCAGAAGATATAGTAATATCCACACAGTATTTGTAATACTACAATTGTAATAGATGAATCATTAGCATTAGATCTTCCTATAGAACTACAAGTGAAGGAATGACTACTTATCCATTTGTAGATATCTATGCAGGAGATGGAATGTCCAAGGTGCAAGATGTTCATGGCATGAAGGTAGTTCCCAGCAATGCAGTTGTTGTAGGAAGTCTTAGCAACAAAGTAGTAGTTGTTTCCTGGAGCGGTGTTCCGGCAAAGGGAGCAAAGACAGCAGCATGGCTGAGCTGACAGGCTAGGCCTGAGTCTACAGCTGACAATAATAGAACGCCAGCTGTAACTCCATTGAATGCCTTTATAGGCAGAAGATCAGCTGCAGTGCATTGCACTGAATTCAAACAAGGCGCCGTGTGCGTTCCATGCTGGAACGCAGAGCGGTGCCGGGCAATGACGTCATTGCACGAACGCCGTATGCATTCCAGCATGGAACGCATTGCGGCGCTGAAAGTGCCTGTAATAGTAAGGGGAACAGGCGTGTGGAGCGCCTGTTACACAACTTTCCATTCAGGGCACATGGGTTGCTAGGATGCTAACAAACAATGACACATCTTGGCCCCATTTAGCTGCTGGCTGGAGATTTTCTAGTTGACAGCTGAATATAAACAAATTGGCTGGTGCTGGCTAATGACTCCCATCTGGCAGCTGAATGGGTTTGAGGATGTGTCATTGGTTTGCTATGATGCTGTGCCGTCAGCTGCATAACCAACAATGTCTTGGCAACCAATGATGCTGTACATCCGACAGTGAAATTTCAACCAAGGAAGCTGTGCAGCCCTAGGGCTGAACATGCACCAAGAATGGAATATTCACTATGGACATTCTAGCCTCAGGTTTGCCGCCCTACCATGCCTCTAGTAGAAAAGAAAATATGGACAGCCACACTCCAAAAATTCTTGATGGTTGTCTTTATTTTAAAAGGATAAATGCACTACAAATCACAGCAAAAAATACAGGGATGAGCACTGATGCGTTTCGCACTATCAACTAGTGTGTCAGGTCACCTGTGGCCAGGTGACAAGTGCACCCTGTTGGGGACAGGGATGCACCGCAGGGTAGTGAACCCTATGGCCGACTGCTGCGATCAGCGAGGAAGCGTGAGCCCAAGATTCCCCAGGGCGCGGAGTCTAAGACCCAGCTTTGTGTTCACCAGAGCCTCTGGTGGTGAGGATGGCCTTCGCCGCAGCTGGATCCAGGTCGCGACCCCTGGGTTCCCCAAGGTCACGCTCCACTGGGAGAGAGGGGAAGCAGCAACCAGGACAAGCGATAGTGATGGATAAGCCGAGGTCGGGGCAACAGGCAGACAAGGGTAAACAAGGAACAGGCCAAGAGTCAGGGAAACAGGCAAACAGAAGATGTCAGAGATGAGCCAAGGTTGGTATACAGAAAGGTAAATGTAACACACTGCAGACAGGAACAAGCTACACACAAAGGTTGAACAGCAAAGCAGACTAGCAGTGCAGTGGTTAATATAGGCTTTCTGGGATGGCCTAGGGTGGAGCAATGCAGGGAGGAAGGTGATAAAAGACAGTCAGAAGGAGGGTCAGGCCTCTAATGAACACATGGAGATCAGGTAAGCTGCCAGACTTTATTGCATATCCATGACATAGTGGTTAGTCATAGCTATGACAGCGTCAGCTGCTCATCCCTGTATTTTTTGCTGTGATTTGTAGTGCATTTATCCTTTTAAAATAAAGACAACCATCAAGGTTTTTTGGATTGCGGCTGTCCATATTTTCTTTTCTACTAGTTGCCTTGTGCATTTCCGGCAACCCTTGATTTCCTGAGAGGACACTGATCATTTAAACATATCCACCTGGAGCGGTAACTCCCTTCCCCTACCATGCCTCTATGTTGAAAGTTCATGTACCTCTTTCAGTGAGGTACATTCATTTGTTGCAGGAACCTACATTTGTGGTGTGAAATCACAACACAAATTTAAAAGGACTCTGACACTTTTTTTTTTAAATTCCTGGGATTCTCTTGAACCTGATCAAAAAAATCAGGTCTAATGTAAAATATATTCTCTAGTAAATTTTTCTGTAAATATGAACACAGAAATATAATTGTATTGCAGGAAATTAAGAGGAAGAAAACTATATAAACTAACACAAATTATAATACTTTGCTTTGTACTTTGCTTTAAAAATAAAGTGCCCTGGATATGAAAATATTGAGTATGCAGTATTTAATCAGTAAGCCGTTTTAAGAACCTACTTCAATGCAACTGACTGCTGACAATTACACAGTAAACTTCTTTTGACACTTGAATGTCTCCTAGACTAATTAAAGACACCACAATGCACAGTTCAATTCATATTGCAGCAATCTTGAAAGCCATCTACTAGCAAAATATAAGGTGCATCGACAGTAACAAAAAGTAATTTCCATTCATCTTTTCAAAAATAATACAGATAACAATTGAGCAGACTCAGCAACTGAGTACAGATAATAGGATAATAACTTTTCAGACAACTTAAGAGCTGCTGGGCATTTTACTTACACCTTACAGGTCAGTGTTATTTTGTGTCTGTCCTTACTTATAATATAATGAACTATAAAAGCTGGACTTCAAGATACAAAGTACAGATGATTAAGGTTATAGTTCACTATAGAATCTTTTCCTACTAACCACTATAGCATGTTTTCCTACTAACCTGTCTATGTTCAATATTTTGTATTCTATTCTATTAGTGCTTCTCCATAAAACCAGAACCCTTAATTTAAAATGAAATTCAGGGAATGAGCCTCCACGATGAGATTTATATTTTAAAAAATATTCAAACTTAATCCCAAATCAAAATCCCTAATAACCTAAGCAATAAAGTGCAATAGTCAATATCAACAAATTACAATTAAAGTGGTAGTAAACTCACAATGCATATTTTAGTTCAAAATAAACAGTGCAAAGTAACTTTCTGTCCCATGTCCTTTATATCTTCCTCTCATCAGACTGTCAAAAGATGTAGTCCAATTTCTTCTGACGTCACCGGTGCATGTGCAATTATTCTTTCATCTATGGCACGATCAGTGTGCTGTCAGTTAAGATGGCCTTCTACTGTCCTATGGTCGTCGGAACTTGCGGCATTGCAGCACAATATCGCAAGAGTGCTGATGCTTGGCTGAGTTAGCAGCTGAGGATGAAAACAAGGCTTGGCTAAATCTTGCTGTATGTGTGTGAGATTAGCCAGTAGCTTAGTCAGGCAGATATGGACATATTTGACTTTTGTACATTTCTGTATACCGTGCTCTGAGGTATTACATTACATTACAGCCGTGAGTTTAAATTACACATCACACAGATGTGACACTTTACAGGTAGACTAGGGGGACCCCAGGGCAGGATATTTAAAGGAATATTTCAACTTTATTGTTTCCCTTTAAGCATTATTAAAATCACTGCTCCTGAAATAACTGTTGTTTTAAAAAAAAAAAATGTTTGCATTGATACGTGTCCCCTATAATAGTACCCGGGTCACCATAAACTTTTTGGCAATAACTTGCATATAAGCCTTTAAAATGAGCACTTTTGATTTCTCATATTCATGTCCCATTTACTTTAATAGGGTTTGCGTGTTCGCACCAATTTTTTTCCTATTCGCGGTGTTCTGGTGTGAACCGAACCAGGGGGTATTTCGGCCCATCCCTAGTAGTAAATAATCAATTCAGATGATATTGAATGAATGAGTAACTTATATAGTGCTACAAATGTGAACTCAAGGTGCTTTTGTAGCCAATGTCCGCCTGTGTCTTCACTGAATAGGCTCAAGTTTTGCGTGTGGCTATATACAAGGAATCAAACTTCTTCAGTCACCTATTGTGTTAACTATGCAAAACAATGTATGCAAATAACCGATTTTTTTCCTCAGTGTATTTAGGTCTCATTTTCTATAAATGCTTTACTAAGCCCTTCAGATACCGTAATTAATTACTGTCTAAAAATGCATCATACTTATCTATGTCCTTATTATTCATGTTAAGTAGCATTTCAAAGCCCAGGATAGCTTTGTTACCATGTGTAAGTACTTATGCCCCATTTACAGAGCTTAAATACTTAATGTTGGTTGTGGGATATTCTGAAAATTTGATTAAGGAATGAAATTTGTAGTTATCATAAAATATATACTTATTACAAAATAAAGAAGCTAGCCACAATGCTTATAGCTTTCTCAGTTTGTAATGAGGCATATATGTCAGAACCAATTTTTCACATGTTTAATTGAATGTTTGTGATAATTATTTAAGAGTAACTGTAATGCTAACCTCTCAGGCATTGACCTGTGAATATTACATCATCTCTACCTCTGTGCCCCCAGTTATCCAATTCACGGCTCAAAAATCTGAGTCATTGTGCTTTCTAGGACCTGCGGTCTGTACGTCTAAATTTAGCATTGCTGGAGCTTGGTTGGTATTTTTTTTTTTTTTGTTTTTTTTTACAGAAACAGTACATAGTGTAAAGGGTCACTTAGGTGCCAATTGCAGTTTGGGGAAGTTGCTCTGGCTGGGATCTATCAGAATGAAATTAGAAAGTAGAAGCCCTTGGAAATGTACACACTACATCTAACATGTTCTTGAGCCAGCAATCCACGTTGTATTTGATTTAAGCATGGTTCATAAAAAAATAAATAAAAAAAATGGATATATGGGTCTTTAGAAAATCACTGTGTTCATATATTAAATAGGGAAACATTTAAATATTATTGTAGTTAGTTTATTACTATTTTATTGTCCACAAATATTTACATCCAGTGGTGGAACTGTCATGACTTCTAGGGTGCAAACACATTAATACCAAAACTGACATATTTTGTTGCAAGGCATTATCCATGTCTTCTTTTGTCATATAGGGACCCCCTTGCTGTTGATTCCAGGACCACTTATCTGCCATAGTCATAAAAATAAGGCTCCCTTGTTCTTTTTTTTTATTATTAAATTTTTCATTTTAAAAACTAAGCAGGAGCAGTGAGGAACCCACTACACATACACAAAATTCAAAGTGAAAAAAAAACAGGAACTTAAACTAGATATGAAAGAATTAATGGTGCAATGAACCTGCCAACATCTACCAAACAAGGGAATTTAAGCTTTAGGTGAACTTAAAGGGGTTGTAAAGGTTTGTTTTTTATTTTCTAAATAAGTTCCTTTAAGCTAGTGCATTGTTGGTTCACTTACCTTTTCCTTCGATTTCCCTTTGAAATGTTTTTTTCTTTGTTTTCTTTGTCTGAATTTCTCACTTCCTGTTCCTCCTCAGTAAGCTGTTCTGGCTGACTAACCACCGCTCGGATGATGGTGGCAAGTTTACTGAGGAGAAACAGGAAGTAAGAAATTCAGACAAAGAAAAAAAACATTTAGAAGGGAAATTGAAGGAAAGGATAAGTGAACCAAAATGCACTAGCTTAAAGAAACCTATTTAGAAAATAAAAAACAAACCTTTACAACCCCTTTAAAAGAGCCAGTGGAATGATTATTTTGCAATAAATACAGTGCCTTGAAGAAGTATTTTATGTGATAGACCAACACAAAGTGGCACATAATTACAAATAAATATCTAGAAGTGTGACCTGCATTTGTGTACAGCACCTTTACTTTGATACCCCTAACTTAAATCTAGTGGAACCAATTGCCTTCAGAAGTCTTCTAATTAGTAAATAGAGTCCATCTGTGTGTAATTTAATCTCAGTATAAATACATCTGTTCTGTGAAGCCCTCATAGGTTTGTTAGAGAACCTTACTGAACAAACAGCACCATGAAGGCTAAAGAACACACCCGAGAGGTCAGGGATAAAGTTGCGGAGAATTTTTAAGCAGGGTTAGGTTATAAAAAAATATTCCAAGCTTTAAGCATCTCACGGAGCACTGTTCAATCCACTATCCAAAAATGTGTTGGATGGCACATCTGCAAACCTACCAAGACATGGCCGTCCACCTAAACTGACATATCAGGCAAGGAGAGCATTAATCAGAGAAACAGCCAAGAGGCTCATGGTGGGAGAATCCACAGCTCAGGTGGGAGAATCTGTCCATAGGACGACTAGTAGTCGTGCATTCCACAAATCTGGCCTTTATGGAAGAGTGGCAAGAAGAAAGCCATTGTTGAAAGAAAGCCATAAGAAGTCCCATTTGCATTTTTTTGAGAAGCCATGTGGGGGACACAGCAAACATGCAAAAGAAGGTGCTCTGGTCAAATTTAACTTTTGTCCTAAAAGCAAAATGCTATGTGTGGTGGAAAATTAACACTGCACATCACCCTGAACACACCATTCCCACTGTGAAACTGTGAAATGGTGGTGGCAACATCATGTTGTGGGGGTGATTTTCTTCAGAAGGGACAGGGAAGCTAGTCAGAGTTAATGGAAAGATGGATAGAGCAAAATACAGGGCAATTTTAGAAGAAAATGTGTAATGCCGCATACACACGACCGTTTTTCGCGATGTAAAAAATGACATTTTTTTTGTCGTTAAAAACTATCACGTGTGGACTCCAGAGCATTTTTCGCGACGTTAAAAATGGGCATTAAAAATTTAGAACATGGTCTAATTTTTCGCATTGTTTTTAACGTGTGGTCGTGTGTGGGCTTTAACGACGTGAAATATTTTGTTGCTAAAGAACCAGGCCCTTTTTTGCGATTCGGAACTGCGTCGCTTTAACTGACGTGCGACGTGGCTCCCAAACACAATTTACGTAATTTTTTCCCCACAAATATAGCTTTCTTTTGGTGGTATTTGATCACCTCTTTGATTCAATATTTTTTACATTTTGCTATAATAAATATCCCCCCAAAAATTATAAAAAAACGTTTTTTCCCCTCAGTTTAGGTCGATATGTATTCTTCTACATATTTTTGGTAAAAAATTGCAATAAGCGTTTATTGATTGGTTTGCGCAAAAGTTATAGCGTTTACAAAATAGGGGATAGTTTTATGGCATTTTTATTAATACCATTTTCATCGTGACTGCGACATTATTGCGCACACATCAGACACTTTTGACACTATTTTGGGACCATTGTCATTTTTACAGCGACAGTGCTATAAAAATGCACTGATTACTGTGAAAATGACACTGGCAGTGAAGGGGTTAACCTGTAGGGGGAGCTGAAGGGCTTAAGTGTGACCTAATGAGTGATTCTTACTGTGTGGGGGTGTGGCCGATCATGGGACACTGGCGGCGATCAGGTCCGCGGGTCGCGCGGTCACGGAGTACCTGACCTGGTCGCGCGTGACCCATGGCTGTGCATATTAAAGGGGACGTACCTGTACGCCAATATGAGCAGCCGTGCCATTCTGCCGACGTACATCAGAGTGTGGCGGTCGGCAAGCGGTTAAATATCCTGCCTGGGGGGTGTCCATAGTATGCCTGTAAAGTAGTGAATCTTTCCCATGTTTATAACAGTGCCACAGCAAAATTACATTTCTAAAGGAAAAAAAATATTTAAAACTGCTCCCGGCAATATAGATAAAAATACAAAACAAAATGGCATTAATGTCACGCCTAAAATACATACCAGGCCCTTTAAGTCTGATATGGATATTAAGGGGAGCCCCGTGACCAAATAAAAAAAAAATGGCATGGAGGTCCCCCAGGCCCCCAGGCACTATATACTCTGAACAGCAGTATATATACTATATGGCCTGCCCTATATACTCTACAGAAAATTGGGCCTTAGTGTAAGTTACTCTTGGTGGGTGCAGGAACGGGCATTGCTGTGAAATATTATATCAAGAATTGTAATTACATGCCCCAGATAAACAGGGGCAGAAAAATTGGGCCTTGGATGTTGGTGCCCTAAACCAAAAATATTGTTGGAAGCTAGCATCATCAAGATTGAGGAGGAATAGGAAAGTCAGCATAGGCAGTCTTCAAGGGATCCCAAATCCATAGCAAATTCAATCAATTACATCAGCATCAGGTGCTTGATAGCGGCTGATCCAAGACTGATTCATTTTTATGAATGCAAGCCTATCAACGGAGTCTGTGGACAGGCTCACGCTTTGATCCATTACAAACCCTCAAGCCACACTGAATGTGCATTCAGAAAGCACACTGGTTGCAGGACAGGCCAGTAGCTCAATTGCATATTGAGCAAGTTCTAGCCAGTGGTCCATCCTCACTACACAGTAACCCAGTGGATGCTCTGTTGGAAAGGTCTCCAAAGCTGCTCTTGCTGCTAGATATTCCTGCACCATGACTACTGAAAAATGGTTTAAAGGCTTCAGTCAGCTGGCCACCTTCAGCAACATGTTGTCCAGCACCAGGAAATTGTAACCTCCCAGGGTCTGGAAATGCATTGCACAAACCTTTCTTCAAGGGCTCCTGAAGATGTTTCATCCTCTGCTTCCTCTGCAAAGGCAGGATGAGTTCTGCAACCTTACCCTTCTAACATGGATCAACTATGGTTGCCAGTCAGTAATGAACCCTCTCCTTGATACCACGAATCCTAGGGTCCTTTCACAGGCTTTTCAGAATCAGGGAGGCCATGCAGCATAAGTTTGCAGAGGCATTAGATTCTGAGTCCTCTGGGTCACTAAGGATTACATGATCCGTAACTACCTCCTCCCAGCCACGTACAACTCCTTGGGTTTCTGGGGACTGAAAACCATCCCTTAAAGGCTACTGCTGAGTGTTATCCTCTACAATACATCCATGCTGACACAATCCTCCTCCTCTTATTCCTGTGTGTTTGGCAGGCCTGCAGGAATGCTATAATGATGGGGGGCTTTGAGAGGTAAGGAAGTCCTCCTCTTCCTCCCGGTGTTCTGCCTCAAGTGCCCTGTCCATAATTCCATGAAGAGTGTGCTCCAACAGGAAGACTAGAGAGACAGTGTCACTGATGCATGCATTGTCGCTGCTCACCATCCTTGTGGCCTCCTCAAATGGTGACAGGACAGTGCATGCATCCTTGATCAGTAGCCACTGGTGTGGCGAAAAGAAGCCAAGCTCCCCTGACCCTGTCCTGGTGCCATACTCGCACAGGTACTCATTGATGGCCCTCTTCTGTGTGTGCAGCCGCTGCAGCAACGCCAATAATGAGTTCCACCTGGTGGGCATGTCACAAATGAGGCGGTTGGTGGGCAGGTTGCATTCCCTTTGCCAACCAAGCACTGGCTTTGTGTGACCGGAGGAAATGACCACAGACTTTTCTGGCCTGCCCGAGGAGATCCTGTAAGATCCTGTACATCTGGGTACCATCTCAAGAACCGCTGCACCATCAAATTAAAACATGGAACATGAGTCAAGTGTTCCTGTCGGAGGGCGGAGAGAAGGTTGTGCCATTGTCGCATACAACCATTCCTGGTTGAAGCTGATGTGGCGTCAGCCACCTCTGAGCCTGTCCCTGCAGAGCTTACAGAATCTATGCCCCAGTGTGGCTCCTGTCTCCTAGGCAGACCAACTCAAGCACTTCATGGCATCATTTAGCCTGACTGCGTGCGTAGCCCCTTGACCACTTACGGAGCACCGCCAGTTCAGAGGACAAATCTGCAGAAGAGGCCATAGAGAAAGAAGAAGAGGAGGGGTGGAGGAGAGAGCTGTGGCAAATTCACCACTAGCATTTTGGAGGCGTGGTGGGGGAACAAGCTCCAACAACACTAAACCCTGTCCTGTATCCTTCCCAGCTGCCAGCAGAGTTACCCAGTGCTCTGTGAAGGAAAGGTAACATCCCTACCCATGCCTGCTGGACCATGAGTCAGCGGTAATATGAACCTTACTGCTGACTGCCCTGTCCAACAAGGCCAAAACATTGCCTTCCACATGGAAGTAGAGAGACGGAATGGGCTTCCGTGAAAAGAAATGGCGTTTTGGAACCTGCCACTGATGTACACAAATTCACGAAAGGGGGCAGAGTCTACCAGTTGAAAAGGCATGTAAGTGCTAGAAATTTGGCCAAACTACCATTTAGACGCTGAGCTGGTGGATTGTGGATGGCTGGGACCGAATTTATTTTTACGGGTCAGCAACTGGGGTAGGTAAATGTGCCTGCTTAAATCAGATGGTGGTGTACTGCTAGCAGATTGGCTGCAAGTACTTGGGACACCTATTGCTATACCTTCATTCCTCTCAGTGCAGGTTTTTGAGAGGACTGGAGGTATAGTAGGATTGGAGATCCCAGATAAGGAGCAAGGAGAAGTCTGCCTGTTTTCTTTGATGTGGGTCTTTCAAGTGCTGTTGCCAACGGACTACATGGCAGGTCGTCATATGTCTGGTCAAGCATGTGTAGCCCAATCGGCTGCTGTTCTGGCAACAATTGATCCACTTCAGACATGTTGCAAACAGCAATGATGTGATCTGTTGAACAATTGTCAAAAAAGGCCCACACCCACTCAGCGGGGAGTCAGCAGCGTCCCTGCACCTGCAAAGCTGCCCTTAAGCTGCCCCCTAGAGGACATCCTGACATCTCTTCTCTCAGGCACCCTGAGTACAATCAGTACACCCTGAGTACAATCAGTGACATCATCATTCCCTCCCTCATCGTCACTGGAGCAAACTTGGCAGTATGCTGCAGCTGGGGGAACATGACTTCCAGTTTCTTGTCCTTCTTGAGCACCCCCTCTCTCTAAGCTTACGTTACTCCCTTCCTCAACCTAAGGACCAACATCTAAACATTCAAATCGCTGTGCATCCTCCAGCAGCATGTACCCGACACTGTAGTCAAATAATTCTGTGGACTCCTCCGTGCATGATGGTGGGGCTATGGAAGGAGTGACTGTGGACAAGGAGTCGGTGGAATAGGCCGCTTTGGCAGCTGCGTTGGAAGGCAAACTACTCTGGGCCTGGACGACAGAGGATGAGGAGGATGAGGATGGCTTTGTTATCCACTCCACCAACTCTTCTGCATGTTCTGGCTCAATAACACAGCCAGCAGCAGAAAAAAAGACAAGCGTGCCCCACAGTTACCTAAAGAGGATGCACTATGTCCATGACCAGCACTGTTGACTGTAGACACAGAGACTGCTTGGCTTCTTTTAGTGGCCTGTGAGCATATGCCTCTCCTTGGTGGCCTTCCGGACATGATGTATTTTGTTTTGCAACACCACACTTCACTGTATTAGATACTGTGTACACAGCATGCAACTTTATAAGAAACTGTGCACACTGCATTAGATACTGTGTACACCGCTTGCACTGTATTGACAACTGTACATTGGCTGCACTGTATTGTATACTGTGTACACCACCAGAAGTGTAGTAGAAACTGTACACACTGTATTAGATACTGTGTACACCCCCAGAAAAGTAGTATAAACTGTACTACGGCTGCACTGTATTGTGTACTGTGTACACCACAAGAAGTGTAGTAGAAACTGTACACACTGTATTAGATACTGTGTACACCCCCAAAAAAGTAGTAGAAACTGTACTGCAGGTGCACTGGATTGTGTACTGTGTACACCACCAAAAGTGTAGTAGAAACTGTACACACTTTTCTAAATACAGTGTACACCACCTGCACTGTATTAGCAACTGTACAACAGCTGCAATGTATTGTATACTATGTACACCACCAGATGAGTAGTAAACTGTACACACTGTATTATATACTGTGTACACCACCAGCAAAGTAGTAGAAACTGTACTACGGCTGCACTGTATTGTGTACTTTGTACACCACCAGAAGTATAGTATAAACTGTACGCAGTCTATTAGATACTGTGTACACCACCAGAAAAGTAATAGAAACTGTACTACGGCTGCACTGTATTGTGTACTGTGTACACCACCAGAAGTGTAGTAGAAACTGTACACACTGTACTAGATACTGTGTACACCGACTGCACTGTATTAGAAACTGTATAACGGCTGCACTGTATTTTATACTGTGTACACCTCCAGAAGTGTAATAGAAACTGTACACAGTGTACTAGATACTGTGTATACCATCTGAAGTGTATTAGAAACAGTACACCACAGAATGCACTGTAGATATAGGCTACACTGGATGCAGAGTGTATATATATATATATATTAGGGGTGCACATCTTCACTGGTCTCACGATTTGATTATGATTATCTGGTCAATGATTCGATTTGATTCCGCGATACATCACGATTGCTAATGCGCTCCCACTTCCGCTTGGGCCGCCTAGGCGGCCCTTCCTCCAAGCAATCTTCTGGGACACATAACAGGTCCCAGAAGATTGCCCGGCTATGCAGGACAGCTCAGTGAGACATGCGCACCCGGCTGTGAAGCTGCAAGCTGTCACAGCTGGATGCCCACAGTAGTATTGCCAGCGCCGTGGACAGGCAGGGGAGAGCATGGAGTTTTCGGGTGGCCACGTCGCTGGATTAAAGGACAGGTGAGTGTATTTTTATTAAAAGTCAGAAGATACACTTTTTTTGTAGCTGCTGACTTTTAATAAACAAAACATTTACTGAAACTGCTTTGAATTAAAAATAACCTTACTCCCTTAAAGCGGAGTTCCACCCAGTGGAAATTCTGCTTTAAGTACTCCTTGCCCCCTGACATGCCACATTTGGCATGTCAGGAGGGGGGTGTAACCTCTTTTTAGTCGGACTCCCTGTCCCACTTTCTCCTTCCTGTCCCAGCCACCTAGGAGGTGACTCCTCTTGCCCTAGGCGGCCCCTCCGTGCCAGTGATCTTCTGGGACCCAACCCAGGTCCCAGAAGATTGGCTGGCCAATGGCAGAGCGCAGTGTGCGCTCGGCCATGAAGCCGTGAGCTGTCATGGCCAGGTGCCCACAGTAGATTTGACGGCGGGGAGGAGGGGGAGACTAGTGGAGCTCCAGGCGGTGCATTGATGAACCATGGGACAGGTGAGTGTCGGTTTAATAAAAGTCAGCAGCTACACTTTTTGTAGCTGCTGATTTTTAATAAACTAAAATTAGGGTGGAACTCCCCTTTAAAAAGTGCACTATTTTGATGCACTACAGGGTACAGGCATTCACACACTCGGCTGCTGGAAGGTCAGGAGGGATTAGAATCCACAACTGACAAACAGCCCTGTGAGTTTCACTGTACTGTCTCTGTGCTGAAATTTCTCTGGGCTTTGCACATTCCAGCACACTAGGAGTTAACATAGTGGAATGTGCAAAAAGCCAGAGAAATGCTGGCACCGACAGAGCATGTGTAGGAGTACACAGTCACATACTGCTAATAAAATACCTGTGTGGTAATAAATGCCGTTATAATCCATTAAGTGGCCACTGCTGTTTGTGCTTTTTAAAATATATGCAGATTCATACCTCATATCTCCGTGTGTATATAACTGTATATTACCAGGTGTGTACCTCAAAGGCCTACAATACACAGCTCAGCGCCAAAAGGATGTGAATCTTTTTTGCAAATTCGGCTTCAGCAAGTCAAAGAAAAGAGAGCAGCTGTTTAAAATAGGGAAAATTATATAAAAATATTTGTGAAACTAAAAATATGACTCAAATGTCCATTCCAGTGTTAGAATACAAACAGCGCTAGTGTTGGATAAATAAGGTGGCCAACACCACCATGCAGTAAATGATAGATGAATAACCACTCCCAGGTGTTTCAAGATAATGTCCAAAAGTAGTCCTTAAAGAGATAGGTAGCGTGCACCTTCCACCACACTCTCACGAACGATCCACCATGTGTGAACACTCTCCCCTCAGGGGTTCAAACTCACCAGAGAATATCAAAAGACTGGCCTTTCAATGAGATAATTCATCAAATATGGACTGCTGCGGTATACATCTATCAAGGAGCCACTCGTATGGAATCAGCCTCAGATAAAGCAAATAAACACAGAAAAGGCAAACATAGCGTGATCCTGTTTTCTTAACAATCGCCCCTTCCATCAAGTTCCCCTATGCATCATACGTACATTTGCATTTAAAAATCAAGAACATTGAAATGTAGTACCGTCACCAGATCATGGACCCGATCGGCGTCCCCTGCTACAAACACCGTCTGGTTCCCAGGTAGTGTGATACTTCCTAGTTCCGTTCAGTGGAGCGCAAGGGTCATTTCCGGCATGTCGTGTTGCTCAAGCCCTGACTAGTTTCGTCATACGTTGACTTCGTTCGTTATACGTTGACTTCACCGGCTGGGAACCAGCCGGTGTTTGTAGCAGGGGACACGACTAATAGTTGTCATGTGGACAGATTCTCCCACCTGAGATTTGTATCTCTACTGCTTCTCCAGAGTTACCATGGGCCTCTTGGCTGCTTCTCTGATTAATGCTCTTCTTGCCTGGCCTGTCAGTTTAGGTGGATGGCCATGTCTTGGTAGGTTTTCAGTTGTGCCATACTCTTTCCATTTTCGGTTGATAGATTGAACAGTGCTCCGTGAGATGTTCAAAGTTTGGGATTTTTTTCATGACCTAACCCTGCTTTAAACTTCTCCACACCTTTATCGTTGACCTGTCTGGTGTGTTCCTTGACCTTTATGATGCTGTTTGTTCACTAACGTTCTCTAACAAACCTCTAAGGGCTTCACAGAACAGCTGTATTTATACTGAGATTAAATTACACACACGTGTATTCTATTTACTAATTAGATGACTTCTGAAGGCAATTGATTCACTAGATTTTAGTTAGGGGTATCAAAGCAAAGGGGGCTGAATACAAATGCACGCCACACCTTTCAGATATTTATTTGTGAAAAAAAAATGAAAACCATTTATAATTTTCCTTCCAGTTCAAAGTTATGTGCCACTTTGTGTTGGTCTATCACATAAAATCCCAATAAAATACATTTAGGTTTTTGGTTGTAACATGACAAAATGTGGAAAATTTCAAGGGGTATGAATACTTTTACAAGGCACTGTATATATGAAAAAAATAAGCAGAGACTAAAACGGTCGTTGTTGCAAATTTTTATGTCACACAATATTTGCGCAGCCATTTTTAAAATGCTCATATTCTGGAAAGAATACACTGTAATGAATTTCACTGCACACAAAAACAATTTAATACCCCAATTTTTGTAAAATATAAAATATGTTTTTTTTGCTGAATAAATGGATTCTTAACATGTCACACATTACAATTGCACACACCAGTGGAATGGCAACAAATTACAGTACATTAAATTATCCATAGGGGACACTTTAAAGCGGAGGTTCACCCTAAAAAAATGTATATGACATTACATTCTACATACTTCCAAAATTTACAGTATGCTGTTTTTTTTTTGTTTTTTTTGCTGTACATACCGTATTATTGCTATTTTCCACCCGGCTTCCGGGTACTCACTCCCGCAGGAGTAGGCGTTCCTATGCAGAGGTGCAGTGTCATGTGGGACTTCACCCAGATGATTGACGTCTTGAGAAAAACGTTCCCTCGGCGGATAAGGCGCGTCACGAGTTTCCGAAAGTAGCCGAACTGCGAGTCGGCTCTATATGGCGCCTGCGCAGTCAGCTCTACACGGCTCCTAGTCGGTGCGCAGACGCCGTATAGAGCCGACTCGCAGTTCGGCTACTTTCGGAAACTCGTGAAGCGCCTTATCCGCCGGAAGAAAGTTTTTCTCAAGACGTCAATCATCTGGGCGAAGTCCCACATGACACTGCGACTCTGCATAGGAACGCCTACTCCCGTGGGAGTGAGTAACTGGAAGCCCGATGGAAAATAGCAATAATACGGTATGTACAGCAAAAAAACAAAAAACAAACAGCATACTGTAAATGTTGGAAGTATGCAGAATGTAATGTTGTTATATACATGTTTTTAGGGTGAACCTCTGCTTTAAAAACCTTTATAGCTTACCAGTTTAGCGTTAAACTGGAGGTTAAACAGGTGATCACCATTTACATGTGCATGCTGGACCTATGTGTTTTTACATAAGCATGGGGGTATGGGGGCACTTTAAATTGTATTATTTTCTCCTATGCCCTCAAATGCATCTTATCAAACCAAGATCAGTTTGATCAGATGCTTTACAAGCCAGTAACAAGCGACAATGTGACAAACTTTGCTTTTGGTTTTGTATGTCACAGAAAGGGGATGGGTACGGATGTACCTTCTTCCTAGGCAGCAGTGTTCCTGTGCTTGGTGATTACACTGGAGAGCCTGGGGAATGGTGGGGGGTGCTGAAGCAGGAGGCCCCCCTCCATGCCCCATGAAGTGATCAGGTGGCTGTAGAGCCAATCTAATCACCTCTACAGGATAACCCATCACCGAATGAAAATTTGGATACCAGGATCATGGCTGCAGGGTGTAAGTGGTTAATTATTACAGTTGTGCAGGCTTACTTATAAAGGATTTATATGTTTCACTTTATTCAGCTCTACTTATTTTTACCATATCTGACACTTAGTTGGCATGTCAAGGACAGCATCTGCTTATCCACTACTTGAGCTCACACACTGAACACTCACAAGAAAAAGAAGACATTCAACAGTCCAGAAACTGATAGACTTTTTGTGACCTCTGACTCTCTGTCTCAGAAATATCTGTTTCTGTATTTCCACCCTGCCAGGTTCCTTTTATAGAGGACATAATGTATGCTGCGTTCTTATTTTTTATTTTACTTTTTCAAAAGAATTTATTGAAAAATTACACATACAATATTTTTTAAAGTGACTGACTTGCCAGGGAGCAGACACAACAAAATGGCTGTTACCTTTTTGACTAATTAAATTGAGCTATTTGCCATTACACTATACGTTAATTTGGCCATACTGTGTTTTGTTGGTTGCAGTGACTGTGTGTACAGTTGAAAAATAAAGACAACTTTTTTTAAGTGAAGTGCGGCTATCCAGTTTTCGTTTTTCTATTGTGCTATCATCAGCATTGCCAGCACCTTGGTGGTTCAACAGCCCTTGATTGCTCACTGGGCTCACCTGGAGCGGTGAGAAAATTTTACACTATACGTTAAGAGGGCCTCAGTAAGGTACCAGTAAGGACACTCTCATTGGGCAGTGGAAATGGCAAATATGTAGCTTAGGAATAGTATTAAGGAACGTCAGACTGGTTTAGTGAGAGACTAAACCAGAGAGGGTCACAACAGATGCCTTTCTTGCTAAATATGAATAGCAGAAATGTTGCATTCTTGGCTATCAAGGTACTGTTCTTTTTTTTTTTTTTCTTTTTTTTTTTTTTATGGAACACATTGCACATAGTAACCAATCAGGTTTCAAGTTATATTTTATAAATTAAGTATAAGCTAATCCTAAAGGATTTTATTGAAGAAAAATCTTTTCTAGAAAAAAATAATGTTGTAGCACCGATATGGACAGAAAACTTGCCGGATTTAAGATAGGTCCTAGTACTGTAAGGTAACAATGTTAAACACTGTCACAAATGTCACATGACTACCTCAATGCAGGTGGTCAGACACTATAGCTAGCTACTGTGTGCTTCACCTATAGCAGGCCCCTTTCCCTTAAGACAAGCAGGCCTACCGGTACTTGGTTCCATCAGGACTTATACACAATGCTATAGTGCCTGGCCACCACACTAGGGCAGACGCTAACAGAGCAAACAATAGACTACTTGCAATAATTGAATTTATAAAGCCCAAAAAAATAAAAATAATTCTGCAAGCTGTCTTTATTTTGTTCAGCAACAATTAGGGAGCCAGTGTGTATGATGAGGCCACAATGTAGTGCACTGGGAACACGATTAGGCAGCGTACACACGATCGGTCCATCCGATGAGAATGGTCTGATGGACCGTTTTCATCGGTCCAAACCGATCGTGTGTGGGCCCCATCAGTTAGTTAAAATAAATTTAAAATAATTTTAAAGCAAATAGGAATTTGCTTTAAAACTGAACCGATGGACGCCTAACCGATAGGTCAAAACCTATCGTTAGTATGCAAAAGCATTGGTTAAAAACCCGCGCATGCTCAGAATCAAGTCGACGCATGCTTGGAAGCATTGAATTTTTTCAGCACGTCGTTGTGTTTTACGTCACCGCATTCTGACACGATCGGTTTATTAACCGATGGTGTGTAGGCGCGACGGACCATCAGTCAGCTTCATCGGTTAACCAATGACACCGGTCCTTAGGACCGTTCTCATCGGATGGACTGATCGTGTGTACGAGGCCTTAGAGATTTTTTGGATACGTTCCGGTGTCACTTTGACTTTGGATAGAAGTAACGAGTGAGTTATAATTGGTCTTTGGGTGTCATGGCTCCTTCTCACCGTAACCCTATAGAGATAACCTTGATGAAAGCAAGAATTTGGCAATGATACGCACCTGTCAAACAGTGCCAAGGGAACGTCTGCCTCTTCTTGCTGTCCTCCCAGACATTATTGGCAGGGGGGGTGCGCAAATGTAAAGGAGAAGTTGAAATCTGTACGTAGATGCACTTTAATCAATGTAAAGAGTTGTTTGGTGCTCTTTAACCACTTGACAACTGGGCACTTAAATCCCCTTAATAACCAGACCAATTTTCAGCTTTTGGTGCTCTCACATTTTGAATGACAATTACTCAGTCATACAACATTGTACCCAAATGAAATTTTTGAAGTTTTTTTCACACAAATAGCGCTTTCTTTTGGTGGTATTTATTCACCGTTGTTTTGTTTTTTTTTGCGCTATAAGAGAAAAAAGACTGAAAATTCTGTAAAAAATGCATTTTTCTTGGTTTCTGTTATAAAATTTAGCAAATTAGTATTTTTTCTTCATAAATTTTGGCCTAAATTTATACTGCTACATATCTTTGGTAAAAATAAGTACAAATTGGTGCATATTATTTGGTCTTTGTGAAAGTTATAGCGTCCACAAGCTATGGTGCCAATATCTGAAAATTGATCACGCCTGAAGTACTGACGGCCTATCTCATTTCTTGAGACCCTAACATGCCAGAAAAGTACAAATACCCCTCAAATTACCCCTTTTTGGAAATAAGACATTCCAAGGTATTTAGAAAGAGGCATGGTGAGTTTTTTGAAGTTGTCATTTTTTCCCACAATTCTTTGCAAAATCAAGGTTTTTTTTTTCTTTTCTTTTTTCTTCACAAAATTTTCATATTAGCAGGTTATTTCTCACACACAGCATATGCATACCACAAATTACACCCCAAAACACATTCTGCTATTCCTCCTGAGTATGGCGATACCACATGTGTGAGACTTTTACACAGTGTGGCCCAACATGCAGGCAGCACCTTCCGGCATTCTGGAGCACCCAGGCCAATTCTGACATTTCTCTCCTACATGTAAAAAACATAATTTATTTGCTAGAAAATTACATATAACCCCAAAACATTATATATGCTTTTTTAGCAAAGACCCTAGAGAATACAATGGCGGTCATTGCAACTTTTTATCTCACACGGTATTTGCGCAGCAATTTTTCTAACGTGTCTTTTGAAAAAAAAAAACAGTTTTGTGCTTAAAAAAAAAAACAGTAAAGTTAGCCCAAAGTTTTTGCATAATGTGAAAAATGAAGTTACGACGAGTAAATAGATACCCAACATGTCACCCTTCAAAATTGCACACGCTCGTGGAATGGCGCCAAACGTTGCTACTTAAATATCCCCATAGGCGACGCTTTAAATATTTTTACTGGTTCCATGTTTTTGGTTACAGAGGAGGTCTAGGGCCAAAATGATTGCTCTCACTCTAACGTTCGCAGAGATACCTCACATGTGTGGTTTGAACACCGTTTTCATATGTTGGCGGGACTTGCGTATGCGTTCACTTCTGCATGCAAGCTCACGGGGACAGGGGCGCTTTCAAAAATATATATATTTTTTTGTTCATTTTACTTTATTTATTTTAGTTTGACATGTTTTTCCGCAAAAAGTAAAAAATGTTGATCACTTTTATTCCTATTAAGAGGAATGTAAACATCCCTTGTAATAGGAATATGGCATGACAGGTCCTCTTTACAGTGAGTTGTGGGGTCAATAAGACCCCACATCTCACCTCTAGGCTGGGAAGCCTGAAATAAAATAAAAAAAACAATCTTAGTTTCGATTGTAGCGTTGTCGGTAGAAGCAGGAGGGGGGCGTATTGTGGGGTATTGCCGAGTATTGCAGAGTATGCACAGTATTGCCCAGAGTATGCACAGTATTGCCCAGAGTATGCACAGTATTGCCCAGAGTATGCACAGTATTGTCCAGAGTATTGCAGAGAATTGCCCAGAGTATGCACAGTATGCCCAGAGTATTGTAGAGTATGCCCAGAGTTTTGCAGAGTATGCCCAGAGTATTGCAGAGTATGCCCACAGTATGCTCAGAGTATTGCAGAGTATGCCCACAGTATGCCCAGAGTATTGCAGAGTATGCCCAGAGTATTGCAGAGTATTGCCCAGAGTATTGCAGAGTATTGCCCAGAGTATTGCAGAGTATGCCCACAGTATTGCCCAGAGTATTGCAGAGTATGCCCAGAGTATTGCAGAGTATGCCCAGAGTATGCCCACAGTATGCCCAGAGTTTAGCAGAGTAGTGCCCAGAGTATTGCAGAGTATGCCCACAGTATGCCCACACTATGCCCAGAGTATTGCAGAGTATGCCCACAGTATGCCCACAGTATGCCCAGAGTATTGCGGAGTATTGCCCAGAGTATTTCAGAGTATGCCCAGAGTATTGCAGAGTATGCCCAGAGTATTGCAGAATATGCCCACAGTATGCACAGAGCATTGCAGAGTATGCGCACAGTATGCCCAGAGTATTGGGCAGGGATGGCTAAGCATGCAGGGATGGATGGATGGGTAGATCTATGACTGCATTTGTCACAGATCCAGCCCACAGCACTGCCGCTGACATCCGCTCCCTCCCCTCTCCTCTCACACTGTACCGATCGTTACAGAGAGGGGAGGGAGGAACCTGTGTCATCACATGAAGCCGGTTTGTTTACAAGTGATCGTTCCGTCATTGGACGGAGCAATCACGTGGTAAACCGCCGCTATCAGCGGTGATTTACCGCGATCCGTGATGTGCCGGGTCCTCTGGCCCCGCGGTCACAGACACTCCCGTGTGCGCACACCAGGGGGTGCGCGGGAGCGCGATTCTGGAAGGCCGTTAATTAACGGCCTCCCAGAGTTAAGCAACCACCCTGTAGCCATACTTTGGCTATGGGGTGGTTGTCAAGTGGTTAATTTGAGTATTCACACTACACAGACACACTCCACCGATATAATATACTGCAATATAATGTGCCAAATGTACAGTGACGCACAGAACTATATGGGGTTAAACTGGCTATAAAGCAGGCAAAACGATAGGGCGTTAAACTGGCAATAACGCACGCAAAACTATAGGGCGTTAAACTGGCAGTAATGCATGCAAAACGATATGGTGTTAAACTGGCAGTAACGCACGCAAAACAATATGGCGATAAACTGTCAGTAACACACACAGAAGAAAATAGCGTTAAACTGTCAGGAATGCACACAGAAGTAAATGCCATTAAACTGGCAGTAACGCAATCAACCGTCACTACACTGACGCTATCTGAACTGTCCCTTCTCTAGCTATACACTAATGTCAAGATTACTGACAAGGTTCTAACTACACTAAACTGAAACTATCTGAGCTGTTACTACTCTACACTAATGTATGTATGAATGACATGGTCTCTCTACACTACAATGAAACTATCTGAGCTGTCCCTACTCTAGCTGCACACTATGCAAAGCTGAATGATGGTCCTCCTCACTACACTCAGGCCTGGTACACATGACCGAGTTACTCGTCGGGCGAAACACATAATTTTCCTCATCGAGTTCCTTGTTAGGCTTGTCGAGGAACTCGACAAGCTTGCTTTGCGTACACACTGTCAAGACAAAATCTCCTCGTTCTCAAACACGGTGACCTACAACACATAGGATGGCAGGGGAAGTTCGATTCCACTGGCACAACTCTTAGGGCTGGTTTTGCTAATTTCATGTGTTTGCGTGTTAAATAAAAGTTTGGTAAGAGACGATTTGCACTTTTCAGTCTGTTACAGCTTTAAAAATGTGTTATCTCCATTACAAATGCTACTTTTACTCATACTTTAATCTGAGCAAGCGCAGGTTTTTTAGCATACACACGCTCGAGTTTCTCGTCGGAAACCACCCCGACGAGGAACTCGACAAGCCAATTTGAGACTCCCGTCGAGGAAATAGAGAACTTGCTCTCTTTTTTGCTCGTCGAGTTCCTCGACAGTTTCCTCAATGAAAAATGTACACACGACCAGTTTCCTCAGCAAAAAAGCTCTCCCACCAAGTTTCTTGATGGATTCTGCCAAGGAAACTGGTCGTGTGTACGAGGCCTTACACTATCCCTAGACTGACACTAAACTAATATTCTACACTGACAATTGAAGCAAAATAGCACAGCATAGCACACTAACTAATAGCAATGAACAGAGCCCTGTTCAATCTTTCTCCATGACGAAATCACACTGATAATTGCTGCAATTGCAAGAATACTTTTATACTGTGGGGTGGGAATGAGCCATGATTGGATAAAGTCATGATGATAGTGTCCAATCATGACTCTGACAGTGCTCTGTGCCCTGATTGGCTGAAGCTCGCACAGCTTCAGCCAATCAGGGCTTGCAATGCACTGTTGAGCGGCGCAATGCATTGTGGTCGGTTTGGTGGGCTGAACAAATGGTCGAACGTCCCGTAAGTTTGGCTGTTTCCCGAACGACCAGACAACAAAAGTTCAGCCCGAACTTTTTTTTTTTTTTTTCTCAATCAAGATATTTATTGGAAGATTGAACATAGTATACAAATGACATTTCTTTTACATTGTTTTCACAGAACTTATACAATCAAGAAAATACAGGATAGTGTCAATGTCATATAGTAATATAATCAGTATCGTATGTTGGTGTTACATACAAGAATGCGTGACCTGGAATCGCAAAACTTAATTTAGTAGTTATGGAAAAGGGAGTAGGGGGGGGAAGGGAGGGGTAGGAGATGGAGAGGAGGGGTTGGAAGATGAGGGTAGGAGGGAGATGGTGGGAAAGGAAGGGAGGGTGGTTCGTATATGGTAAGAAATTCATTCATCTCAGCACGTAGTGACGTCAGATTGGGTATACAGTGGTAATATGCATCATACATTGTAGATAAGGACTAGGATATTGACAGGATTTCTAATTATATAGTATCTGATATTCATTAGATAATGTAAACACAAGCCATGGTTGCCAAAGAGCATTAAAACTGTCACTGTTTTCTTTTTTCATAGCCAATATTTCTTCCATTTTAAAAATGTACTTAACTCTGTCTAGCCAATCCCTGATCTTTGGTGTACATTTGGATTTCCAGTGCAATGGTATAAGTGTTTTTGCGGCATTTAGCAGGTGTCTAGTGAGGGTTTTCTTATACTTGCTGATCGGGAGATCATTAATGTGGAGTAGGCATGCTGCAGCGTTTAGTGTTATGGGCGTTTCCGTAATGTGTTTAATCCACTCGTTCACCTCCTTCCAATAATCAAGGATAAGTGGGCATTCCCACCAGATGTGCAGGAATGTACCAACATCTCTCTCGCAACGCCAGCATGTGTCAGAGGTTGTGTGGAACCACTTTTTAGCTTTCTGGGGGGTGATGTACCATTGGGTGAGGATCTTGTACGATATCTCTTGGTATTTAGTGCTTAAAGAGCATTTGTGTGCCATAATGCATGCCTTTTCCCAGTGAGCATCTTCTATCAATATGCCTAGGTCGTCTTCCCATTTCTGTTTATGTTTACTGATTTCAGTGGGTGTTGGTGTAACTAGCCATGAGTAAGCTAAGGAGGTGGTGTGTGGCACCTGGGATCCTTTAGCGCAGACTTTTTCAAGAGTCGTGAGAGGGCGAAGGAAGGAGGTGTGGTATTTGGTATTGACCAGGAAGTCTCTTAGTTGAAGGTAGAACCAGAAGCCGGGGAGCGGGTCAGGCCGGTCTTTCACTAGGGTTTCAAATGTTTTGATTGTTGGGCCGTTAAAACAGTGTGTGGCTAGAAGGTTAGGTGTTTCTTTTCTGTTGAGGCCTGGAAGGAAGTCTGGGTTATTGAAAATTGGAGTAAGGGGGCAAGGTATCGAGGCGAGGTCATGTTTCCCTACCAGTTTGTGCCATACCATAAGTGTGTTAGCTATTAAGGGGTGTTCTATTACCCTATTGTTCTTTGAGTCTAATGTCCAAGGATAGAACTTGGTTTGGTGTGGGGCTAACTGCTGCTCTAACTGAACCCAATCTTTTTCCTTGGAGTGGCAATGCCAGTCAATGATTCTGGTTATATGGGATGCCTGGTGATATTTTTTATAATCTGGAAGTCCTATCCCCCCTTCATTTTTGGGTAAGGTAAGTATTTTGAAATTGATCCTGGGATTCTTGTCTGCCCACAGGAAGCGCCTCTGTATCTTACTTAGTTTGGAGAAAAAGGTGTCCGGGACACGGACCGGGAGGGCGTTAAATATGTAGAGAAGCCTGGGGAGAACAGTCATTTTTAAAATTGAGGCTCTGCCAAACCATGAGAATGATCTTGGGGTCCATTTGCTGAGGTCCTTCGAAATAGATTTTAGTAGTGTGGTGTAGTTAGCTTGAAATAGTGAGTCAATTGTGCCGGTGAGATGTATGCCCAAGTATTTGAGCGTCTTTGGGACCCATTTGAATGAGTAGTTTGACTGTACTCGTGTCAGGAGTTCAGGGGACAGAGTAAGATTTAGTGCCTCCGATTTGGATTGGTTTATCTTAAAGCGGGGGTTCGCCCTGTTAAAAAAAAAAAAAAAGTTTTTTTTTATTAGACAATTAAATTCGGCATCGTAGCGCGAGCTACGGTATGCCGGTCTTACATTTTTTATGCCCGTACTCACCGTGCTATCGTTGATTGAAGAATCCGGGGAATGGGCGTTCCTATGGTGAGAGAAGGTGATTGACGGCCGGCCCTGGCACGTCACGCTTCTCCGGAAATAGCCGAAATAGGCTTGGCTATTCACGGCGCCTGCGCATAGCCTGTGCGCAGGCGCTGTGAATAGCCGAGACCTACTCCGGCTGTCTTCGGGGAGCGTGACGTGCCAGAGCCGGCCGTCAATCATCCTCCCTCTCCATAGGCACGCCCATTCCCCGCGGGAGTCGGATTCTTCAATCAACAATAGCACAGTGAGTACGGGGATTAAAAATTTAAGACCGGCATACCGTAGCTCGCGCTACGATGCCGAAAGTAATGGAATAATGGGTTGAAGGAGGGTGAACTACCGCTTTAAAGTGCGAAATGAATCCGAAAGTATCAAATATTTTTTGTAGATTGGGGATAGAGGTGTGGGGTTGTGTAAGGAAAAGCAACAGATCGTCTGCATATGCTGCCACTTTATATTCTCTGTTGTTCACTTTGAATCCTCTAACATCTCTGGTAAGATTAATAGTTCTGATTAATGGTTCCAGAGAGATGATAAAAAGTATTGGAGAGAGGGGGCATCCTTGACGGGTACCGTTCCTAATATTTATTGGATCTGAGAGTACGTTATTTACTTTAACTCTGGCCTTGGGGTTTTGATATAAGGCTGAGATCCAGGACAACATGTTTCCCCCTAGCCCTATGTGTGAGCAGGTTGCAAACATGTAGTCCCAAGAAATTCTATCAAACGCCTTTTCGGCGTCGGTAGAAAGGAGCATCCCTTCGAATTTGGATTTCTGGGTAAGATGAATTAGGTTCAATGCTTTTGTAATGTTGTCACGGGCTTCCCTACCTGGCATGAAGCCAACTTGTTCGGGGCCTATGATTTTTGTAAGTAGGGGTTTCAGCCTATTAGCTAGGATTTTGGCTAGGAGTTTCAGATCTACGTTTAGGAGTGATATGGGTCTGAAATTGGCGCAGTCAGTATGGTCTTTGTCTGGTTTGGGGACAACAGCGATGTGTGCCAGTAGGAATGAGTTGGAAGTGTTTTTGTTTTTCGCTAGATAGTTGAAGGTGGAAAGTAGGGGTGTGCATAATAGATTGGTGAAGGTCTTATAATATTGGGATGTGAAGCCATCCGGTCCTGGGCTTTTCCCCGCTTTTAGATCTTTGATGGCAACTTGTATTTCGGCTGTATTTATAGGTGCATCTAAATTGTAAGTCTCATTTTGGGCAAGTGAGGGTAGTCCGCTGTCCTTCAGGAAGTTGGATATGGTTTCTGTTTTTGAGTTCTTTATATGAGGGGGTTTATGTTGATCTGGTAGATTGTATAGTTTTTCGTAGAACTTATGAAAAAGTTCTGCTATTTTCCCGGGTTCATGTCTTAGGTGGCCCCCCTTATCATTAATGGCGTGCACGTGGTTTGCTGATTTCGCATCTCTAAGGGCTTTTGCGAGGAGCTTCCCACTCTTATCTCCTTGTTCGTAAAAGATATTTTTCTTGAAGAATAGAGATCTCCTTACTTTAATGTCTAAGATTAGTTTCAAGGAGGTTCTGCATTTTATCAGTTCCTCCTCAACCGCAAAAGATAGGGACTGTTTATGTTGAGCTTCTAGGTTGGCTATCTGTTTGGATAATCTAGTGATTTCCTTGTCCCTTTCTTTTTTTTTCCTGGATCCCCATTTTATCAGTTCCCCTCTAACTACACTTTTGTGTGCTTCCCAGTTGTTTAGGGGTGTCGTGTCAATAGCTGAGTTATTTGTGAAGAACGAGGAGATTGTTTGGTTTATGTCATCTTTTATTATCTGATCTGTAAGTAAGGACGCATTAAGCCTCCAATTGAAAGTGGATTGTTTAGGTGGGCCGAGGTGGAGGGAAATGGCTGTTGGGGCATGGTCTGATAGGGAGATAATGCCTATTTCAGCCCTGAGGACACTTCCCAGGTCTCTTTGGGAAATGAAAATTAGGTCGATTCTCGAGTACCTTTTGTGGGGTGTAGAGAAGAATGTAAAATCCTTCTCAGAAGGGTGTGTTGACCTCCATGTGTCCACCAGTGTGAGGGATTGTAGCATTAGTTTGATACGTTTTAGTATCTTATAGGAAACGTGTGTGTATCCTGAAGATGTGTCCCTCAGTGGTGAGAGAGGAATGTTAAAATCCCCTCCAAGGACGATACACCCCTCTGCGAACCCGGTGAGTTCATCTATGATCTTTTGGCAAAATGTGATGTGTGCCTTGTTAGGGAAATAGACGTTGGCCAGGGTGATAGGTGACCCTCCCCATGTGCCTTTCAGGAAGAGGTATCTACCTTCCGGGTCTGCGAGGAGATGTTTTAGTACGAAAGGGGAGTCTCTGTTAAATAATATTGATACTCCTTTGGTTTTGGCTAGAGGATTTGTGGCATGAAAAGCTTTTGTGAAAAGGTTGTCAGTAAGTTTGGGTATGTTCTGTCCTTTAAAGTGTGTTTCTTGTAAGAAAACCACTGCAGGGCGAACTTTTTTGAGTTCACGAAACATTTTGGTTCTTTTTTCCGGGATGTTTAAGCCGTTGACGTTGTGTGAGATGAGTGCTGGTGCCTTGGGGGGGGGGGGGGTTGCACCTTTTAAGTTGTGTCAGATGTGGGGGGGAGGGGGGGATGGGGAAGAGGATGGTGGTGAGGGGTGGGGGGATGAGGAAGAGGAGGGTGGTGAGGGATGAGGGGGAGGGCAGGGGATGTAGGATAGAGGATGTGAGTTTACTCAAGTACACACCAGAGGTGTGGAGAGTCTGCAATATTCCTATTTACTAAGAATTGGAGTGCGCTCTTGGGGGTGGGTGGGAGGCGCGCTCAGAGAATGTAACAGTTCTGGTCTATCTACTAACGTATTAGTAGAAGCTAGGATTTGTGACAGATGATTAAAGGTCACAGTGTTGTTCGTAAGGAGATAGGGCCGTGGGACCCTGGGAAAGTAAGCATGAGAAAATGTCATTTTCTTCATTATTTGTCTTTTACTAAGGCCATAACAAAATAGTATTAAAAGGGCCAGTACAACCAACATATTCTGCAAAACTTGCATAACCTTTAACTATGTGTACTTTAAGGTAACTTTTTCCCTCCTTCTCCATCTTCTCTTTTTCCCTTCTGAACCTCTGTATAAATATACCCAGTCGTCCTTTCATAGTTATATGCTAAGGGTAGGTTCTAACAGTATTATGAGACAACTGTAGACTAAAACGAAGTTAAACAGATAGTCATCCAATTGCTGTAGTTATCTAGCTTGGTTGTAGTAAAGTAAGCAGAAGAGGTGTCATTTTTCCTCTTTATTTGTCTTTTCCTAAGGCCACATTGAAATAGTAATAAAAGGGCCAGTACAACCAACATATTCTGCAAGAGGTGTTTAACCCTTAACCAAGCATACTGTGAAGTAACTTCTTTTCCCCTTTCCTTCCCTCCTCTCTCTCCTCCCCCTCTGAACCTTTGTGTGAGTATTCCCAGTCCTTCTATCATAGATATAAACTAAAAGTAGATTCTAACAGTACCATTAGATGACCTGAAACCAAAACAAAGTAAAACAAATAGTTATCTAATTGCGGCAGTTGTATATCATAGTTAGAGTAGAGACGGCGGAATCTCATTTCTAATAGTTGCTATAGGTCCTTTGGTATGCTTAAAATATGTTAATATGCTGCTGTATTGCTGCTATGACATAAGTTTCTCCATGAGTATGGAGTTTGTCCTTGGCTTGATTATCCCCCGCTCTCCTCCCGAGTAAGCATGTTCTTTATGAGGAATGAGGAGAAGAGGTTATTAGATTACTCACGGTTAAGATAGACATGGAGTCGGAGAGGGTTAAACTGCTTTGTGCCGTGGTGCATGTAGCCTTTAGACAGTTCTTTTCATGCAATAGTCTATGTCTGGAAATTTTACAAGAGCATTAGTATCAAACAACATGAAAGCGACAACAAGTTTATACCAGGCCTGTAAGCATACAAAAAGATTCCACTATCTATATGTTTTCTTTTACCGTGAACCTGTAAAAGTTAATGCTTTGTTATCTGTGCCGTTTCACAGTAGTGCGGTGGTATAAAGAGAGGAAGGGAGAGGTAAGCAAATATACACGGAATGGTCATTGCTGAGCATATCATTGGGCAGGCATTTAGTTCTTGTGGAAGTTCCATACACTTTCCCTTTCTTCCCTGCTCTGTAACATAGGTTTTCCTTCAGGTGAAGGTCTTAGTATTGAATGTAGCGCAGGTGCGCCATCTAGTGGCGCTTCTGAGAAGGTCTTCTCTTTACTTGGAATGGAGTGAGGTATGTGTACTTCTGAGCAAAATGGTGGACGAGAAGAGATGGCAGGAACAAAAAAGAAAAATCAAAGGTAGGCAATGTAAATGAGGAGAGGGAAATTGAAAAAATAAAAAATAAAAACGGATGTTCGGCATGCTTTAGCCTGTTGTAAGCTGTTGGATGTGCCACATAGGTTTTGTAGTAAGGGTGTCGTTTTAGAATCTTTGCATTTCTTTCACTCTTGGGCTTTTGGCGCTCTTTGAGGTTGCTAGGGAGTCGTTGAAACGGTTGTTCGGGTTGTTGCGCATATTCCTTTGCTGGAACGGGGAGTACAACGCTGGTGGACCCGGAGAATGTTGAGGGTTGTTGACGGGGGGAGGAATGAGGAACTCTGTGTACCAGTCTGGTAAGCTGACGGGTGCGATCTGCAGGTTTTTGCAGAATTTCAGTAGATCCTCTGGTACCCTGAGTAGGTATTGTTTTCCCATGTAGTTGGCCTGTAGGGCAAAGGGGAATTTCCACCTGTATGTGATATTTTTTTCTCGTAGTACCGCGAGGAGGGGTTTTAGGGCTCTTCTGTTCTTCAGGGTGATGGGAGACAAGTCCTGGTACAGCTGGATCGTGACACCCTCATGAACGATTTGATCCGCGGCTCTAGCCTTGTGTAGGATCTCCTCTTTCAGACCGAAGTTAGGGAGGCAGCAAATGATATCCCTCGGGGGGTCATTGTCCGCGGCTCTTGGTCTGAGGGCTCTGTGCGCTCTGTCGAAGTCGATCGGGGACTGCTCCGGCCTATCCATCAGGTTGTTAAAGATGGCGGAGAGAGTAGGCCTCACTTGATCGGGGTTCACTGACTCTGGGACTCCCCTCAGCCCGAACTTATACTCGGGCCGAATAGTTCGCCCATCCCTACTTGGGAGTTGTTTCTTTTTCTTTGTCACAAATACTTTCCTATTAAGCCGTGCCTTTGTTCCAGTTTAGTAAAATGGGGTGAACTATTGCGCTACTGGGAGTAGTTGAAATGCAAAGTGAATAAGTGAATGGAGCGTGAAAGCGGCTATATCTGATAGTGGTCACTGAACACAAATAGAGAATGCAAAATAAAATAAGATAAGTGCTATACACTGTGATACAAATAATAATAGTAATAATACTACCACAATCATCTACCAATGGAATCAGTGGCAGATGTAAATGGTCAAACACACATGACCTAAACAATAATACAAACCATAAAAAATATATGCTGACAATCCATAAGTGTTCAATACACTGTGAAGTGTGGATCAGTGAGCTAACACAAGTGATCCATAGGACCCACAAAAATCGTTTGGCCCAGATTCAGGTAGATTTGCCCATTAGTTGCACATGTGAAGAGCAGCTGATTTGCTCTGCGCTGGGGCAAATTGGAAAGATTGCCACCTGATTCAGGATTCCTTTTGTCTGCTAACTTGCTCCTTTGTAAGGCAAAAATCAGGGCGTAAGGCAGCTCAAGTGAAAGTGGGTGTGCCCTATGCAAATGATCTTTTTTCCACTCAGCAGTGGTTTGTGCCTATTTTCAGGGCAAATTCTGCCCAGCAGCTTGCACTGAGCAAATAAATAGGGGCAGACCTGCGCAGGTCCTGTGCAAAATTACATCCTGCTTCCCCCCCCCCCCCCTGAGCAAGGTAATTTTGCCCTTTTTGCTGATATGGCACCTCCTCATGAAAAAAAAAAAAAAAGCGAATTTTATAGCTTCAGAGATGGAGATACTTCTTGTGGCACTCACGCGCCATAGTGATGTGCTGTATGGTGCCCAGCGGCAGCACTCCACTGTAGCCCAAAGGAGGGCTATCTATGATGGCATTACCCTGGACATAAATGCCCTGGGTAATGAAGAAAGGACGTGGGAGGACATTCAAAAGAAGTTGAATGACATGCGGCGTAGGGTCCGGGATAAGCTTGTGCTTATCCGTAAGCATACGAGTGGCACGGGAGGAGGACCACCCTGCAAGATCCGTCTAAATCCTGATGAGGAGGTGATCACGCAAAGTCTAGCGCTGGAGCAGGTGGAGGGAGTCCCAGGCTACGACTCCACTGTTGGGGACTTGGGGACTGGTAAGTTTTTTTTTTTTCATATTTGCTGTGTATCATGGGAGGGGGTAGAAGTGAACATATGAGGGGGTAGAATGGAACATGTAACAAGTTTTTTGTTTTCATATTTGCTGTGTATCATGGGAAGGGGTAGAAGTGAACGTATGAGGGGGTAGAAGGGAACATGTAACAAGTTTTTTGTTTTCATATTTGCTGTGTATCATGGGAGGGGGTAGAAGTGAACATATGAGGGGGTAGAAGGGAACATGTAACAAGTTTTTTGTTTTCATATTTGCTGTGTATCATGGGAGGGGGTAGAAGTGAACATATGAGGGGGTAGAAGGGAACATGTAACACGTTTTTTGTTTTCATATTTGCTGTGTATCATGGGAGGGGGTAGAAGTGAACATATGAGGGGGTAGAAGGGAACATGTAACACGTTTTTTGTTTTCATATTTGCTGTGTATCATTGGAGGGGGTAGAAGTGAACATATGAGGGGGTAGAAGGGAACATGTAACACGTTTTTTGTTTTCATATTTGCTGTGTATCATGGGAGGAGGTAGAAGTGAACATATGAGAAGTGTGTTGCTCCAGCAACATGTGTTTTTTTGTGTCATCCACAGGTGGTGATGATGAAGCTGGGCCGTCGTCGGCTGCGGGGCGACCCACACCATCCCCACATGAGCATGGGGTCCAGTCAGGCCCCATGGACATACTGGCCATGTTTGTTGAGGAGGAGATTTTACCAAGGCCAAGTATGGAGCAGGAAGTGGTGGAGGAGTCATTTATCCTCAACCTGGAGGACTCTGGCTACCTCCAGGAGGATCCCACCATCCCTGACCAACCCACCACCCCCCCGACCATCACGTCATCCCCCTCCAGGGCAAGCCCCTCCAGTGTCCCCCCCTCCAGTGTGGCCCCTCCCCTTCTTCTCCCTCTGTGCATGCCCCAGCCTTTCCTCCTCCCAGGAAGGCTCTTTCAAAAACAAGGGGTGTACCCTCCAGCCTCCGTCAAGGTCTGCAGGAGGAGCAGGCCCGGCAGACCCGCCATCTAGGGGCCATGGTGGTAGATCTAAGGTGGGTGGCGGACAGCCTGGCATCCTCCTCCTCCTCTGTTGAGCAGGCCCTCACCCTGCATGCTGACCGGGAGAAAAAAATTGCAGAGAGCCTGGAGGAAGTCAGTGTGAACTGTTCAGCCATGGTGACCTGCATGGTTGACCAGCAGGGCGCCACCGCTTTACTGACAGCGGAGGTGAGCAGGTTGGCAGGTGCGGTGGAGGCCAACACTGCTGCTGTGCGTGAGGAGGGGAGACTTACCCGGCGTCACCACCGGAACACCACCACCCGGCAAATGCGCATGTTGGCCCAGACCAACACCGTCCTCACCCGCCTGGCCAACGCCATGGAGGGCATGCAGGCACCACCTGCCAGGAGTGTTGAAGTAGGGGTTGATGCTCCTCCCCCCCCTCCATCCCCACCCCATGCTTCATCTCCACCACAGGCTCAACCACGGAGACTGAGGAGCCAGAGCCGGGGCACCCTTGGCCCAAAGATGTCAAAAAAAATGTATTTATTTTTTTTCTTGGGCTGAGATTATGAGTTTTTGATTCTTTTGTATATGCTCAGGATATGATTTTTTGTTGGTTTTGTATATGCTCAAAGTTTGAGTTTTTATTTTATTTTGTAGTCCCTACACACGGTGAGGAGTGTATACTACAGTGTGACTGGTATGTGAATGGGGGGGGTGTCACTCCTGCTGGAAAAGGGGTGTCACCCTCTGCCATGTGAAAGGTGTATGAATGGACAGCAACATAATTGGAGCCTTGACGCGGCGTTGCTGCTCCCTAATACCATGTGGTATCGTTGGGTCTAATCCAATTTTGGGTGCATGTGGGGTGTGTGTGCTAGGGACCACAGTGGTGTGCACGCGTGCATTCTACTTGTGACATGGTTAATGTGTGTGTTTAACGTGAAAAGAGACGTTCCACGAGACCACTCCTGATTGCTCTTCCCTCAGTAGACCGGGTAGAGTTTCTTGGGGGGGGGATTGCGTGGTTCAGGGGTCAGGTCATCACGTATGTCAATCTGCATGCCCCTTCTCTCGGCAAAGTTATGCAGAATACAACATGCCCCGATGATCTGGCATACAAAGTTGGGTGAATACAACAGGGTCCCCCCCGGATTTATCCAGACATCTGAAACGGGATTTAAGGATGCCAAATGTGCGTTCCACCACTGCACGGGTACGTGCGTGAGCTTCATTAAATCTTTCCTCTCCTGGGGTTTGGGGGTTCCGGAATGGGGTCATCATGTGAGGTCCCAGGGCATATGCAGAGTCACCTGGAAGGGAAAAGACAGAAGGATGTTAGTCATGCATGTGCCCCTCGTGATGTCTGCATCATGGGGGGGCAGTCATACCTGACACCCATGTCACTCACCAATCAGCCAGCTGTCTCCATACATGTTCTGGTCAAACTCGGTTGGGATGGGGCTCTGACGGTAGATAAAACTGTCATGGCTGGACCCGGGGTGTTTGGCACAGACATGCCATATGAGGCCATGGGCATCCACGATCACCTGGACATTTATGGAATGCCAGTGCTTCCTGTTACAGTAGATATGCTCTAGGTGACGGGGGGGGGGGGCGTAGTGCCACATGGGTACAATCAATTGCACCCACAGTGCGTGGGAATCTGTCTATTGAATAGAAATCGGTGATTGCCTTCTGCCGCAGGTCATCCGTGGTTGGTTTGATAAATTGGTTGGCCATGCGCCTGAGTATTGCAGGGATCACTTGGTGGACACACCTGCTCATGCTGGATTGGGACATCCCAGCCACCATTCCACCTGTGCGCTGAAATGATCCACTTGCCAAAAAATGCAGGGTTGCCACGACCTTCACCAGTGGCTGCACTGCCTGGCCACGATGTGTCTGGCTGCTGATGTCATCCTGCAGGATTCTTGCCAATTCAAGGATTACTTCAGGGCTGAATCGAAACATGCGATACACCTCAATATCACTCATGTCAAAGATGTTGTGGCGCAATCTGTATACCCTCTCCCGTGCCCTCCTACGAGTCGGTTCACTCAATAAGATAGCAAGAACCATAGCTGCCCCTGGCATGTTGGCACACAGATGTGAGATCCAGAAAGTGTGGGTGCTCTGCTTGTTCAGCTCGTCTGTCTTGGTGCTGCTGTAGTTGCTCTCCAGCTGACCTGTGGCCATCTGTTGCTAACTTGCCCCTGCTTTTATAAAGTGCAAATTTGCCCCGGCCAAACAGCTTGCGCGCTTTGGGAGCAAAATGCTCCTCACACGCGCAAGTTTATGAATCAGTGGCAGTTCCTCATTTGCATATATGCTGAGGGAAAACCATGAGAGCGCAAGTTGCTCCCTGAGCAAAATTGCCCCTTAATTGCGCCGGGGCAGAGAAACTGCCTCCGTGCAAAAATGGCACATTTCAGGCTTAGCTTGCTTTCTGGGTCACCCGCAAATTTGCCTGGGAGCAAATCCGTACTTGCGCGGCACAAATCACACTTGCTCCCGCGCAAGTCGTACCTGAATCTGGGCCAGTGCATTGAACACTTTTGGATTGTCAGCATATATTTTTTTATGGTTTGTATTATTGTTTAGGTCATGTGTGTTTGACCATTTACATCTGCCACTGATTCCATTGGTAGATGGTTGTGGTAGTATTATTACTATTATTATTTGTATCACAGTGTATAGCGCTTATCTTATTTTATTTTGTTCCAGTTTCACCTGGTATCATGACTGCTGCCACCGGTTTCCTGTTTCAGATTGGCTCCTTTCTCTTGCAGCATCCTCTGGAGCTAACCTTGCATGCAGGGAATAGAAAATGCTATTGGTCTAGCAGCACCCTGTCCACAACCAGGGGAGGTGGGTCCCATTTTTTGTTTAAAAGGAAAGTATTGGTTTCATAAAAATAAAAAATAAAATTATGCCCACCTAGGTCAATGCAACATTTGTCCCCCACTAGCTCTAAGACTGAGAACTTAGTGATTAAACACTGTTGATTGCTCAGTTATCAAGTCTCAGGCTGCAGAGAACCGGTGACTGTCAGTCATTGGCTCTCTTCTCAGCCCCTCCACTGGAGCGCTGGGCTGTGGAGGGTGTGGGAGCAGTTGGCTCTCAGTGCCCTTTTGTCAGTATATAGACAGTCACATCTTTTGGCAAAGTGTCATACTATAACATACTGTATATTAAGGTCAATTCCACATCCTGAGAGTAGGACTATACAGTTTATCCCAACTTGAACTATAAGAAAAATTCCCTTACATCTGGGGAAAATACTATGTCCCCTACTTAAGGATCAATGTCATCTCTTCTTCTAACCTGTAAAAGTATAACCAAATTGGGAGTATAACTTTACTACTTTTGTACCCTACCTATAACATTACCAAGTTTTTCCTATCTTAAATGTATGTATTAAGTTAGATGTTTGGAATTGGAATTTGCAACACTATTCTGATCAAGCACAGATTAGCAGGGAATATCAGACACCCTGAAATTATGTGCTTGTTGCCATGGTCCAGCTAAGAACCTAGGGCCAGATTCACAGAAGAGATACGACGGCGTGTCTCCTGATACACCGTCGTATCTCTTGTCGTATCTATGCGGCTGATTCATAGAATCAGTTCTGCATAGATAGCCCTAAGATCCGACAGGTGTAATTGACTTACACCGTCGGATCTTAGGATGCAATACTTCGGCCGCCGCTGGGTGGAGTTCGCGTCGTTTTCCTGCGTCGGGTATGATAATGAGCATTTACGGCGATCCACGACGGTTTTCGCGTTCATTACGTCATCGCTAGTAATTTTTTCCCGTCGCAAAGTTAGTCATGCTTTTACATGCCTTAACTTTACACAAGCCATGTTAAAGTATGGCCGTCGTTCCTGCTTCGAATTTCAATTTTTTTTTGTTTGTGTGTAAGACGTCCGGGAATACGAAACGCCGCAACTCACGTCGCCGTTCAAAAAAATTACGTCACATCGCGCAAAGCACGGCGGGAATTTCAAAACTGAGCATGCGCAGTACGTCCGGCGTGGGAGCGCACCTAATTTAATAGGTACACACCCCATTTGAATTGGGCGGGCTTGCGCCGGACGTGTTTACGATACACTGCCGCAAGTTTACAGGTAAGTGCTTTGTGGATCAGGCACTTACACTGAAAACTTGCGGCGGTGTAACGTAAACGGGTTACGTTGCGCCGCCGCAATTGTACAAGAATCTGGCCCCTTGTTCCAATTTAAACCAGGAACGTGTTGGTATTCTATTAAGGATCCCATAATATCAGGCCACAGTTCCATAGCCCTACTGGTAACAGTAACCCCCAAATAAACAATAAGAGAACCTAAACTACCATACAGTATTTTCTTCAGTGCAGACATAGACCTCACTGCTCAAAATTGGAGATTTGCAGAATCCTACACACTGAATCTCGGTAGTAGACAGATCTGTCCACAGTAACCATGACAACAGATAACCTTTCACTATAAGACAGTCGCAAACTTCTGCAACTTCAACATTTTCATATATCCTCCCCAATAAGAAATTCACACTCCCTTTGAGCACTTGTAAAGTACTCATTTGATTGTTTCCTCTACTGCTGAAAACTTGTGGTCATATTGGGAATATCTTACTTATTAAGTGGGCCTGCACAAGCATCAAAAGCTCCTGGGCTAATATATTTAAATGTCTTGCGGATGTGACATCCAGTATTAGTACCTCATATCTGCAACTAATGCTATTGACTGTAGGCATTAACTTATATTGGTTATAGACCACCCCTGGCCCCAATGTTTCACAAGTGATCCATGAGATCAATTTATAGAGTCTTAATGAAAGATTATTAGCCTATAAGTACAATGCATGAAAAATACATAATTTATCTTTGGAACACATGCGGTCACAACCAAAGTATGTTTGCCAGACTTATCTTACTCAATGGCATAATTTCCAAACTATATTGTGTCTTTTTGTGAAATACCTCAGCAAGACCTTTGTGTTAATATTGTTAATAACGTTGGTATAGCCCTATTATCTCATGTTTTTGAGTCAGGATGCTGGGGTACTATTATTTTTGCCAAGAATCCCTTGTCCAGATGACTGGCACATCCTACATCCACCTCATGCACTTTATGTCCTTCCATTGTACTGAATACACTGTTTTTGCATATTTCGCCCAACAGATATCACCAAAACAACGTCCGAAATAATAACAGAACATAAAGACCAAGGAGCTCCAGTTCCACATAAGATGCAGTTACATATGATGCAATCTTGGTAAGGCCCAAACCGCGTTTTCAGTAAACAATATGATCATCATCAGCACATGTAACAAAGCAAAAAAAATTAAAAAATATACTCATACAAAAAGAAAATGACAAATCAGGGCAACCGCCACAGCAGGCCCGAGCCTTCGTTTCAATTTTGTATCTCTCTCCAAAGATCCGCGTATTCCAGCGAGGATGGGCAGAGGGGCCAACCAAAGGCAGACCCATCCTCCCATCACCCTTACTCATTGAAGTCACTTATACAAGGGAGAAAAAAGGGGAAAAAGAGGGAGGGCCAGAGGGGTAGGGGAGGAGTAGGGGAAAAGAAAGAAAGGGGGGAGGGGGGGAATTCGTATCAATGCCAATGTCTGAAGAGGGGTAAAGGAATAAACTAACTGTACCACATACCAGGCACTACCCAGAACTATGCTGCAGACTCCCACTCATCCATCATTCTGTACAAGATTATGGTAATCTGCAGAGTTCCAAAATTTAAGCCAGTCTTCCCAGACATTGGAAAACTGGAAATTCTATCTTGTGCAGTACATATCAGCTCCTCTATCGCTGCAATATGGTTAACGCGAGCCACCCACTCTTTAATAGATGGTGGCACTGCAGCCCTCCAGTGAACAGGTATACATAGTCTGGCTGTGTTGATCATATGAATCACCACAGAGTTGCAATACCTCTTCTTGGATATTTTGGAGAGATGAAGGAGATACTGTGCTGGTTAAAACTCCAGGGGAAGCGAGGATACCTTGTGTACCCCGCGCCAGTATGGTTGAATTAGCATGCAATCCCACCAAATGTGGAGGAAAGTACCCGTGGCCTGCCCACATCTCCAGCACCGATCCGATACAGTCGGAAAGAATTTGTGGATAAGATCTGGTGTTCTGTACCACCGTGTTCTAATTTTGTACTCATTCCCTGGGTGTTCACATTAAGCGATCCTTTATGTATATACCAGTGGACCTGCTCCCAGCTCTTCGTCTCAATCGGTTTCTCTAACCGAGCCTCCCAAAAGGCCTGTTCCTTATGCATAGAGGCAAAAGGTTTTGTGAACATAGATGCATACAGCATCAAAATCACATACCTCTGAGTGGCCGGGCCAGAGCACAGGGACTGGTTTTGGAAAGCCCCCTCTGGTCCTCGGGTTATCGAGAAAGTGCTTTATCTGGAGGTAGGCCAGTAAGGGGAAGGCTTCAGTCAGGGACAGTGACGTCATTTCTCTTAGGGTAAGGAACCTAACCCGGAGAAGAAATGTTCGGCCAGCATATCCGAATGAGGCCATATGCTTGCCAGGTAGGATCTCTCCAGCCCAGGTTGAAAGTCAGGGTTTCCTCTAAGAGGAGTTACGCAGCATTCCTCAGCTGAGACTGCATGAGTCCCACAGGCCTTTGCGAATGCAGACAGAGTTGCCCCTACCAGGGGGTGAGATTGGACACAAGGCATCCAGTGTTTCTTAGAAAACCAGGGCACTTCCCCAAGGTCAGCTCCAGCGATCAAACTCTCCAGGGGCACCCACCCTTTATGGCGAGCGTGCACCCACCAGTCCACAACTCATGTTAGATGCGTAGCCCAGTAATACCTCTGTATGTCTGGAAGGCCAATCCAATTTCGGGAGCACCAGTTTCGCTCCAAAAAATTCTCTGTGCCTTAGCTCCCCACAGAAACTTCTTACATAGCCTCTTATATGTCACAAAGAAGGAAGGTGGTAAGGAAATTGGAAGTGCCTGCAATTTATACAACATTTGGGGAAGGACCGTCATTTTCAAGATAGAGGCACGCCCAAACCAAGAAATCGTGGGAGTATCCCACCGAAGCATGTCCTGCTGTATAGCTGTCAGCTCACTCAGAAAGTTCTTGTCATATAAATCTGACAATTTGCCTGGAAACCGAATGCCTAGATAGGTAATGTCATCGGTTTTCCAGCGAAAGGGAAAATTCTGGCAGAGGCTAACTAGCGAAGAGGGCAGCGACACATTAAAAGCAAATGACTTGGAGTAGTTAATTTTTAAGTGAGAAATACTTCTGAAAAGTTCAAACGCAGCAAGATTATACTCCTTCTGATGTATTTTAATACCTTTTATATCCGGGTTCGCCCGAATGCAACCAAGGAGAGGTTCCAGCGTGAAGATATAGAGGATGTGGGAAAGGGGACAGCCCTGTCTGGTGCCATTGTGGATGGAGAAGGCCTCCGACAAGTGACCATTGGCCCGGACCCTGGCCCGTGGAGTTGTATACAGAGCTCCAATGTAAGCCTTCATTCTGGTCCCTAGGCCCAAAGCCTCCAGGACCGAGCCCATGTAGTCTAACATTTATTTTACTGCCCAACTATTTTAATTTTAACTCTGTAGTGACTCTTCTATATAACAACAAATAATGAATAAAAATAACCAAAACTAAATTGTCACTGGATCCTTGTCCCCTTGTGAAGCTTAAATAAACCCACCACCGGTTCTCCCTCACTTTGGCCTGCTACTTTCTATTGCCCACAGGTCAGCTCTAACATCCTTGTCTCACATCTCCAGTTGTCTTCATCTTTTTACCTCTCCCCAGCATCCTCCTTTCTGCCTCAGCTGCTATCCCATCTGGCTCCCTCTTGCCCTCACAGCGATCCATCCATCCTTACCCCCTTCTCCCACCCGGCCAGTTTACAGACACATAGCAGACCAGCTGAATTTTAACCTCTTTCCCCAAGTCGGCATCCTCTTCTTGACACAACTCTAAACAGAAGTCTCTCCAGTTGACTTTCTGACACTCTCCCTCCCTCCCTCTCCATCCTCTCCCCCTTCCTCTTTCTCAGTCTACCTACTCATTCTCTCAAAACACTTTACATACACAAATACTCCACACATCCCTGAACACTGTCACTCCCATCCTCCCAGGCATCCAACGCTATGGCCATGTACCTTTAGTATACTATCCCTATTCCTCATCAGCTGACAATATTCTCCTTGCATTTCCCCAACCATTCTTCTCTAGTCTCTTTGACCTTCAACTGTATGCAATTCTCCACCCCTTCTGCCAACCAAAATCCTCACTTATTTCTTAACAGACTAAGATCCCCTTTCTCCACTCTAATTCCATTCTACCCATCTCCTACCCACACACCTCCTACCCCCATCCCCCTTCTCTCCTACCCCATGGTTTCCTGTGAACTGCAAACTTTAATAAACACATTGTAAAAAAGCCTGAAATATGATGTCCCTGAATATCGATTGTGCCTCACCTTTTCTTGTTTACACTTTGAAACTAAATTGTGAACATAATAATTGACTTCTTACCGTTGCTCGAATTTGGATTATTGAATACCATTAAAAGGATTTTGTTACACGTGTTCAATAAGTGCAAAAATACCCATTGATCATACCATAAATCCACGGAGCCTGTAACTTGTGTAACAGGGTTCCATTGTTTAAATCAGTGAGTGAGTGAGTAGTCTAGAGTAGGGAACATATTATAAGCTGGAATGTGTCTTTTTCTAAATTTGGTGTTGGCATGAGTGAGTGAGTAGTCTAGAGTGGCAGTAGGCACCTCCAAAGACAGTGTTCAGGTTATAGGTGATGTAATTTAACGGCAGGAAATGTGTGATTGTCAGGATCATCAGGTAAAAATAAAAAGAAAAGGCCTGAAAAAAATTAATAAGGTGACCACATTAAGTTTAGGGAACCTAATATAAATTTAGTATTGGCATCTAAGTTATAACAAGTCTGAGTTATTGGTTTTGTTATCTGAGTTTGTTTGTTTTTTCCTAAAGTCAAGACATTGTTTACTTCTGCCTGCTACTGGTGCGTGTTCTCCAGTGGAGAGAGTGAGAAGACACAATGCTGTAGGTTATGGAAATGTATTTCATTCTGGTCAATCACTATAGGGGTTTATTGCTGAAATGGATGCTGGGGAAGAGGTCACACATTTGGGGAGACCTCCTAGATGGGTCTTTCCCATCTAGAAGATATGTGTGAGGAATCCAGCCATTGTCTCTTAGGCCTGTTGTCTGGGGAGTTCCAGGGCCAATGCCTAAGGATTGGAAGTTGGCATGGAATTACAGAAAGGTGGAAGACTAAGAGGGAGTACTTTCAGAAGAGTTCCGTTCAATCCATTGCTGGTCTTGGTGTAAAAGTCCAGTACTATAGATTGCTGGTCTTGGCTATAAGGTCATGTGAAAGGAGCTGAGAATATTTTAAGTTAGCTGCCCATTTGGCCTACCTAGTTCCATTTTAGCCTGTACGGCAATATACTACAAGATAGACATGTGCACAACAAAAAATTTCGTATTTTTTTTGTTCTGTTTAGTCTGCACAACAACATTTTTTGTATTTTTTTGTTCCGTTTCGTCTTGTTCCGTAGATTCGTAAAGATTCGTAATTTTGTAAGACTCAAGTTTTCCTATTCGGATCCGTTAGTTTTTCGTAAGACGCAAGTTTTCCTATTCGGACCCGTTCGTATATTCGTAACAGTTTTATTTTCGTTTATACTGAATGATTCGTAATTCTTTCTAATTTATTTTCGTTTATTCGAAATTCGTAATTTTGTTAGATAATAATTTTCGTTTAATGGATTCGTAATTTTGTACTTTCGGAAATACATAGAAACACGCGGCTAATCAATATTAAGATATACTTTCTGTTAAGCCCCGTAAACACGGTCGGACTTTTTGCCAACAAACGTCAAAATGAGCGCTTTCCAAAAAAAAAAGACCGTGTGTACGCTCTATCGGACAAACTTTTTCGGTTTCAAAGGTCCGGCCAACTCCCTTTAGACAAAAATACACTGAAAAGTTTGTTTGAAGTCCGATCGTGTGTATGAGGCTTTACACTGTACAATGTGACTCAGCACAAAAGAGATAAGCTGGCTAAGATATTAAGTAATCACTCACTAACTACACTGCCCAGTGCCCATTCGAAAGAACGATTCAAGTACACAAATTTACGAACAGACAAAGAAACTGATTTACAAAACACACAAAAGAAAATACGAACATACGAATGAAAATACGAACAGACAAAGGATTTAAAATACGGAATGCAAATCGTTCGTTATAGATGTCATTTTCGTTCTTTTGCTTTTTTGGTGTTTCTTATTTTAGTAAGATTGTCCAATCATACGTTTGTATTTTCGCTTGTTCGCTATTTTGCTTATTCGTAATTCCGTAATTTTCGTATTTTGGGTCTTTCAGCTTTTCGGATGTTCGAATTGATACGAATGTACAAAAACTAACAAATTTGTACGAAAATCCATTCGTTACGAACGGGAACGCACATGTCTACTACAAGATATTACTGAGGGGATAGAATTTTGCTGCTCTTGTTGGGTATACTGTGTTCCTATCTTTCGCTCTCCTGAGCCATAACATATGTGCAAAAAAAAAAAGGTTGACAAAATAGATGTCTGTCATTAGGTCACTGCTAGTGGGTTTGTGAACTGTTTGGGGCAGCTGTAAGCCACATCACTGTTAACCACTTAAGGACCGCCTCATGTACATATACGTCAGCAGAATGGCACAGGCAGGCACATCAACGTATATATACGTCCTCTGCTTGACGTGGGTCGGGGGTCCGATCGGGACCCCCCCGGTACATGCGGCGGTCCCCGTGGCTTCAGGAGCGATCCGGGACGACGGCGCGGCTATTCGTTTATAGCCGCTCCGTCGCGATCGCTCCCCAGAGCTGAAGAACGGGGAGAGCCGTGTGTAAACACGGCTTCCCCGTGCTTCACTGTGTCGGCGCATCGATCGCGTCACCCCCTTTATAGGGAAGACGCGATCGATGACGTCATTCCTACAGCCACACCCCCCTACACTAGTAAACACATACACAGTGATCCCTAAATGTTACAGCGCCCCCTGTGTTTAACTCCCAAACTGCAACTGTCATTTTCACAATAAAGAATGCAATTTAAATGCATTTTTTGCTGTGAAAATGACAATTGTCCCAAAAATGTGTCAAAATTGTCCGAAGTGTCCGCCATAATGTCGCAGTCACGAAAAAAATCGCTAATCGCCGCCATTAGTAGTAAAAAAAAAAAAAAAAAAACTATCCCCTATTTTGTAAACACAATACATTTTGCGCAAACCAACCGATAAACGATTATTGCGATTTTTTTTACCAAAAATAGGTAGAAGAATACGTATCGGCCTAAACTGAGGGAAAAAAAAATGTTATATATGTTTTTGGGGGATATTTATTATAGCAAAAAGTAAAAAATATTGAATCTATTTTTGTTTATAGCGCAACAAATAAAAACCACAGAGGTGATCAAATACCACCAAAAGAAAGCTCTATTTGAGGGGAAAAAAAGACGCCAATTTTGTTTGGGAGCCACGTCGCACGACCGCGCAATTGTCTGTTAAAGCGACGCAGTCCCGAACTGTAAAAACCCCTTGGGTCTTTAGGCAGCATTTTGGTCCGGGGCTTAAGTGGTTAAAACTAGGAAGTCACAAAAAATCCAGCAGCTTCTTAGAGAATGAGTACTATATCTGTAAGCTGCAATACATACATGTTTTAGTCTAGTTTAGATATACTTAAAGGTTTAGTTTTTACATTAGTTAACATAATCATTTAACTAAAGGGGAACTTAAACATTTTCACGGATAATGTAGTCCTGTAATTATGGTATATGTCAGTGGCAATTAATAGTAGTAATGTTTTCCCCGAATTTTAACATTTCAAATAACAGACAGTTATCTCCAGAGAAAAACATCTGGAGAATCATCTGCTGGCACCATCAAGCCTTGCAGCCCTTTCATTGCAGGTCTATTGACTGAGTCACGTGTTCTGGCATAAAGCTGTCTACTTTAATTAGGGAAGTTTAGCATGTGTATTTCTCTTCTAGCACATCAATATCTGTGTTAAGACTAATCTATCTTTTTATATATATATATATATATATATATATATATATATATATATATATATATATATATATATATATATATATATATATATATATATATCAATCTGCTGTGCATATAAATTAGTTGCAAATTAAACCTAATAGACACATTAATACACAGTGAAAAAAGGGTTTAAATAAGATAATTAAATGAAACTGAAAAAGCACACAAGCACTTACTTGCTTACTCACTTACCATTCACTATTTCATATTCCAAATGTACAGGCTTGTTAAGTTATATAAGAGCTATCAAGATAGATTGCTAGAGAAACATCATCTGATTTACTAAAAGAGTTGAAAATCCAAATGGGTGCAGATGAACTAAATAAACAGATATCTGCTTTCATATAAATAGATAATTGAAGCAAGTTTATACTTTTTCTAGTACAATATTTCAATTCCTCTAGTAAATCAACCACCATGTATTTTCATTTCTGCCTATAGTAGTACTAGTTATTTTTCCTTTAAATATCGTGCCTGTGGGTGTTCGAGTCTTTTAGAAATGTAATTTTGCTGTGGTATTGTTCTAAACAGGAAAGATGCACTACTTTACAGGAATACTAAGGACACCCCCAGCCACGATATTTAAGGGAAAATTTTATTTGAATTGTTTCACTTTAAGCATTATTATAATTTCTGCTCCTGACAAAATGTCTGTTTTAAAACTTTTTTGTGCATTGATACATGCCCCCATACACCTCTGAAGCCTCGTACACACGCACAGTTTTCTCGGCCAGAAACAGCAAGAAAACTGCTGGCAGAGCTTTCTTGCCGAGTAAACCGTGCATGTGTACGAGGCTTTGAGGTTTATCATCAAGAAACCTGCCCAGAATCTAGACGAGAAAAATAGAGAAACTGTTCTCTATTTTCTCGTCATGATTCTCGGCAGTGTTTTCCTGCCGAGAAACCCGAGCGTGTGTATACTTACCTGCCTCCATGGAAACCCGCGCATACTCAAAATAACTTTGATGCATTCGCGGTAGCTTCCAAGGCATAGGTAGGGTGAAGCAAGATGGCGGCGACGGCGTCGAATGTGACGAGCGCATGCTCGTCATTGTTGATGACATCACCGCGTTCGTGCCATTCAAAAGAACGGCGGTTCTTTTTAATTGTACGTGTGTACACTCGGCCAACAAAAAAAAAAAACAGGAATCTCGTCAGGAAAAACAAAGTGTTTTTCCTGACGAGAATCCTGGCCGTGTGTTCAGGGTTTCATGGCAATAACTTGCATATAAGCCTTAAAAATCAGCACTTTTGGTTATTCACGTTAGTGTCCCATAGACTTTAACAGTTTTCTGCGGCTTTCAAATTTGCCATGAACACTGCATTATGTTCGCTGTTCAGCGAACAGGCAAACACCCGATGTTCAAGTCGAATGGAACATTGGGCTCATCCCTACTAACACGTGCTTCAGTCCCTGCTGGAGAGTAACACCCCTATAACAGGATATTACCACCACTGTGCTTTCCTGCAGGAATGGTGTTGTTTGGATGGTGAGCTGTTTTGGATTTCCGCTAGAAATATCGTTTGGTGTTGAGGCCAAATAATTAAATTTTAGTCTTATCTGTCCATAAGGCGTGGCTTTTTTCTTGCAACCCTCCCATACAACCACATTTGTGGATAATTTTTGATGTTGTTGTCACATGCACACAATGACCACTCTTTTCATAAATTCCTGCAACTGCTTCAGAGTGGAGTTGCTATAGGCCTCTTGGTAGCCTCTCTGACCAGTTTCCTCCTGGCTCTTTCATCCAGTTCAGAGCTACGTCCTGATCCAGGGATTGTCTGTGTTGTACCAAATACCGTCAACTTCTTAACAATAGACTTTACTATGCTTCTAGGAATTAATAAAGCCTTTGAATTTTTTTTGTATCTATCTCCTGACTTGTGCCTGTCCACAACTTTATCCTGGAGATCTTTTGACAGTGCCTTGCTACCTATAGTTGATTGTTTGCTTCAGTTGCACTACCAGGCACCAGAAAAAACTCTTTCATGCTAATCAAAATTACCACAACTGATCACAGTTGAAAGACAAATGGCTTTGTGTCACAGAGAAGGTGATTTTTTTCTGACATGTTGGTGTTCTATCTTTCACTTGGATATTATAAATCCCTTTCATGACTAAGCCTATTTCTGGCATTTGGTGTTTATAAGTTAAAATCCGTATTGTTTGCTAGAAAATTACTTAGAACCCACAAACATTATATATATTTTTTTAGCAGAGAATCTAGAGAATAAAATGGCGATTGTTGTAATATTTTATGTCACGCAGAATTTGTGCAATGCAATGGTGTTTTAAACGCAACTTTTTGGGAAAAATTACCTTTCATGAATAAAAAAAAAATGTAAAGTTAGCCCAATTTTTTTGTATAATGTGAAAGATGATGTTACGCGGAGTAAATAGATAACAAACATGTTATGCTTTATCATTGTAAAAAATTGAGCTAGGCGAACATAAGGTGGCGTCTGCTAGTACCGCCTAAGCCCATAAATGGTCACCTAGGGGGAACATGTTGATTGGACTTTCTAGGTACTGATAACAAAACGCGAACATTTATATAAAAAATATTTAATATACATAAAACTATACAGTATAGTTGTATGTATAATAAATATTTTTTATATACATTTTTAAGTTTTGTTATCAGTACCTAGAAAGTCCAATCAACATGTTCCCCCTAGGTGACCATTTATGGGTTTAGGCGGTACTAGCAGCCGCCACCTTGTGTCCACCTAGCTGAATTTTCTATAATCTATCATGGATGATGGTACTTGTCTATTTAACAAAAACTAGTTTTAATTGAGGCTATACTCACTATTTGTCATGCTTTATCATTGCACACACTCGTGGAATGGCGACAAACTACTACTAAAAATCTCCATAGGCGACGCTTTAATTTTTTTTCTACGGTTACCAGGTTAGAGTTAAAGAGGAGGCCTAGTGAGAGAATGATTGCTCTCGCTCTGACGACCGCGGCGATACCTCACATGTGTGATTTGAACACCATTTACATATGCGGGTGCGACTTCCGTATGCGTTTTTTTTGTTGCGTGAGCTCGCGGTGACGGGGGCGCTTTAACTTTTTTTAATTATTTATTTATTTTATTTATTTTTATAATATTAAATTATGTTTTTTTTATTTTATTTCATTTGATCACTTTTATTGCTGTCACAAGGAATTTTTGTTTTCCCTAAATAGCTTCCTTTACCTTAGTGCAGTCCTCCTTGACTTACCTCGTCCTTCAATTTTGCTTTTAAATGTCCTTATTTCTTCTGAAAAATGCTCACTTCCTGTTCTTCTGTCTGTAACCCACCACCGTAATGTGAGGCTTTCTTCCTGGTGTGGAGAACGCCTCTTGAGGGGGCGAGCAGGAGTGTCAGGACGCCCACTAACACACAGCTCTTTTCTCTATCTGCAAAGTAGAGAGTGTCCTGACTTGCCTGCTCGCCCCCTCCCCCCTCAAGAGTCTTTCTCCACACCAGAAAGAAAGCCTTGCATTACGGTGGTGAGTTACAGACAGAAGAACAGGAAGTGAGCATTTCTCAGAAGAAATAAGGACATTTAAAAGCAAAATTGAAGGATGAGGTAAGTGAAGTAGGACTGCACTATGGTAAAGGAAGCTATTTAGGGGAAAAACAAATGTCCTTTACAACTCCTTTAACATCCCTTGTGACAGTAATAGGTAGTGACAGGTACCCTCCTTTGCACTACAAAGTATTCAAAGTATTAGATCGCTGAAAACTGCGATTCTGAATACTGTGTATTTTTTTTAAATCCGGCGCCATTGGCAAAAAGTTCTGTGTTTTTGTAATCAGAAAACTCTGTGTGTGTGATTGGACACAGCTGATCAGCTTACTTCAGCCAAAATCTGCCTCCACCTGCAATATATTTACTGTGAGCGGTTGGCAGATGATTAGTGCATCAAGAGAGTAGCACTAAGAGAGTACTATGTTACTTATTTTGATTGTTAATAATAGTGAAGCACTTTTTTACTATCCAAAATGAGGGGGAATGTTTTTTTTAGTAACGACAGTAAAATGGTGCATAGGGAGGGCAAATAGGAGGAGCTAAACCAGCTATATTTCAGGAGGTCATCAACCAATGGCGTTGAATGATGACCCCCTGATATCTCTAATCGCAATAGATAAGAAAACAATTTATATAAAAAGTTATATCTTTATTACAAAATGTTAAAAACAGACATATCACATAATAGGGGCAACACGAAACCCACATATATAAAAACAGAGTTTGGCAATTTCTACTGTCTGACTATTAGCCTAAGCGTTGCATGGTCAAAGCCTCTTCTTCAGGACTTCAGTCTCTCAGCATCTGACTGAATACCTAATGTTAATAAACATATATCATGAGTACAACGTATAAGCAAATTAGTAAAGACATGTTAATACACTGCTCAAAAAATTAAAGGAACACTTTGAAAACATATCAGATCTCAAAGGGAAAAAATCTTTGAAAACATATCAGATCTCAAAGGGCAACAATCTCATGCTGGATATCTATACTGATATGGACTGGGTAATGTGTTAGGAATGTAAGGATGGCACATCATTTGATGGAAATGAAAATTATCCACCTACAGAGGGCTGAATTCAAAGGCCCCTCCGAAAATCGTAGTGAAAAAATTATGCAGCAAGCTAGTCCATTTTGCTGGTCCTCAGTAGTTTGTATGACCCCCAAGTGCTTGTATGCATGCCTGACAACATCTGGGCATGCTCCTAATGAGATGACGGATGGTGTCCTGGGGTATTTCCTCCTAGATCTGGACCAGAGCATCACTGAGCTCCTGAACAGACTGAGGTTCAACCTGGCGGCACCGAATGGACCGAAACATAATGTCCCAGAGGTGTTCTTTTGGATTTAGGTCAGGTGAGTGTGGGGGCCATTCAATGGTATCAATTTCTTCATCCTCCAGGAACTGACTGCATTCTCTCGCCACATGAGGCCGGGTATTGTCGCGCACCAGGAGGAATCCAGGACCCACTGCACTAGCGTAAGTTCTGACAATGGGTCCAAGGATTTCATCCCAATACCTAATGGCAGTCAGGGTGCCATTTTGTAGCCTGTAGAGGTCTGTGCGTTCCTCCATGGATATGCCTCCCCAGACCATCACTGACCCACCACCAAACTGGTCAAGCTGAACGATGTTACAGGCAGCATAAAGTTCTCTGCAGTTTCTACAGACCCTTTCACATCTGTCACATATGCTCAGGGTGAACCTGCTCTCATCTGTGAAAAGCATGGGGCACCAGTGGCGGACCTGCCAATTCTGGTGTTCAATGGAAAATGCCAATCGAGCTCCACAGTGTCCGGCAGTGAGCACAGAGCACACAAGAGGACGTCGGGCCCTCAGGCTACCCCATGAAGTCTGTTTCTGATTGTTTGGTCAGAGACATTCACACCAATGGCCTGCTGGAGGTCATTTTGTAGGGCTTTGGCAGTGCTCATCCTGTTCCTCCTTGCACAAAGGAGCAGATACCGGTGCTGCTGATGGGTTAAGGACCTTCTACGGCTCTGTCAAGCTCTCCTAGAGTAACTGCCTGTCTCCTAAAAATCTCCTCCATGCTCTTGAGACTATCCTGGGAGACACGGCAAACCTTCTGGAAATGACACGTATTGAGCAAAACAAGGGGTTAATTAAGTGCATTCTGGATATGGATGTATAAAACAACTACTATATATAAAGGGATTGGAATGGATATTCAAAGGGGTATATTAGTCCATGACAATTAGTCCATATAAATACTCAAGAACTAGCTATCCACAGAGATGGCTGTCAGCTTGCAGATAGAAGAAGGATCTAAAACATAGCAAACGTATTGATGTGCCATTGATATGCCATCCTGGAGGAGTTGGACTGCCTGTGCAACCTTTATAGGGTCCAAGTATCGCCTTGTACTACCAGTAGTGACACTGACCCTAGCCAAATGCAAAACTAGCGGAAAACAGTCAGAAAAGATGAGTAGGGAAACACCTCCACCTGAAAAAATATTCCCTATGAGGTTGTCTCATTGTTGCCCATCTAGTGCACCTGTTGTTAATTTCAATTAACAGCAAAGCAGCTGAAACTGATACAAACCCCCTTTGTATACACCCCTCCCCCTCTGCTATTCAACTGACCAGATCAATATCCCAGAGTTCTGATTCAAAAGTGTTCCTTTAATTTTTTTTGAGCAGTGTATATACAGTATATTCATATGAAACCCCCTATCAATGGAAGTGGGGACAAATAAGAGGGGGAGGGGAGAGAGGGAAAAATAAATAAAAAAATGTATATGTGAGCTTCATGTTGCCCCTATGATGTGATATGTCTGTTTTTAACATTTTGTATGTTGATATGACTTTTTATAGTTTGCTCATCTATTGCGATTAGAGTTATCAGGGGGTCATCGTTCAACGCTCTTATGCTCACCTCCTTTTCCTATCCTTTTGATGCCTGTATAAGAAATGGTGGGGATCAGTTGTCAATAAGGCATATAGGCAATGACAGAAATAAAAAATATGGACAACAGAGCTAAAAAAAAAAAAATTATTTGATACCATGATTCTCAAATGAATTACATCACAATAGATGTGATACCATACAAAAATGTACCACCAGTCTATTGCTTCAATCTTTGGCTGCCTTAAGAGGCTAAAAAGAAAAAGGACCAGATGCTGAAAAATACAATCATTCCACTCATGGCACGTCCAAGTGCTATATGCATGTGAACATCAAAATTCCACGTAAGCTGTTCTCCCATTTTCCACAGTATGCTCTCACTTTCAAATTTGACGTTTAGGCAGTTATATGCCTCAGAAACCTTTCCGAATGGGACCTTACACTTCCAAATATCCCTAAAGGTTAAAGGTCAATTTGCATCTTAAAAATTCTGCTTTATGAAAATTAACACACATGTAAACACTCCTTTTCTTACTTATTTTAATGACTTTTTAGTAAAAAATTGGATACATGACGTTGACTCAAATTGTTTTTCATTTTTGTTACACCAGCTGGATTCAGAGAGAAATTTGTAGAGAGTAGTGGTTAATGATTCATACTCTGAATGGTCCAAGGTTATTGTTGGTGTTCCTCAAGGTTCAGTGTTGGGACCCTTACGTTTTAAAGCGGAAGTAAACTTATCCATAAAACAGTTTCATTTCTGGCACGTGCCGAAGATTTAAAACTCCCATTGGTTGGGCTCTCAACCAAACTGTCAAACGATCCAATGGCTGGTGTCATAACTGATCACATGTGCAGCATCATGGCGGTTGTAGATTAAACAGAGGCAAATATGGCAGCTTCCTTGGCTCAAAATGATAGGAGGGCTTACTTACACTTTAATATATTTATAAATTATATAGGGTCTGGGATTAAAAATACAATTTCAGAATTTGTAGATGACACCAAGCTATGTAGTGGAATAACATCCTTACAGGATGTCTCCAACTTACAAGCAGAGCTTGATGCAACATTTAATTGTGCAGCTATGTGGCAAATGAGGTTTAAATGTTGATATACGTAAAGTGGTGCACTTGGAGTCTAAAAGCATGCATGCATCACACATACTAGGAGGAACATAACTGGAGGATGTAACAGTGGAGAAGGATCTGGGTGTTTGGTAGATCATAGACTTAATAATACCATGCAATGCCAAACTACAATGTCTAAAGCTAGCAAAATACTTAATTGTATAAAAAGAGGCATTGAAGAGGCATGAGAGAAAGAGCGAGAGAGATGTTGAGTTATTCACTTTCAGGTCATTACAAAAGACAAGGAAGCACTCTTTACATCAAGAAGAAATGAGATTTAACCTCCACATGCTTCTTTGCAGTAAGAGCTGTGAAAATGTAGCATGCGCTCTCTCAATAACTAGTTCTGTCCAGCTTGTTCGATTATTTTAAAATTGGATTCTTTCCTAACTGCACGAAATATAACTGTATATATAAGTTTTATAGGTATTCACACTAAGTAGTTGATCCAGGGAATATCCAAATGCCTCCTGGGAAATCAGGAAGAAGTTGTTCCCTGCTGTAGCAAATTGGATTATGTTTTACCTTCCTCTGGATTAGGCATGTGCAATTTTTTAAGTTACGAATACGTTTTCCGTCAATTTTCGTTATTTTAGTTTATTCGTTAACATACGAATGAACGAACGGTTTAGCGCAATTAATAACGAATAACGATATTTTCAAAATAACAAATATGAAAAACAACGAAGATACGAAAGATGAAAGAAACGAAAACATAGAAACAACGAAAATACCGAACCCCAAAAAAAAAAAAAATTACGAAAAACAAAATGAACGAAAATGCAAACTTACTAATATTCGAAGACCGAAAAGAAAACAACCGAAATGCTGAACAAAGAATAAAAAACGAAAATCAAAACTAACGAAAAATAAATTACGAATCTTCGGAAAACGGAAATTAAAACAACGAAAATACGAAATAATGTAAATTAGCTTTCGTTAGTACTGAAATATTTCTGGACATTGACCAATAGCCACTGAGCGCTGTCCCTTTCCTCTGAAGAGGTTTGTTCCTTCCCCCAATGAGCTTCTTTCTCATTACCTCCTGGCTCCTTGTGTCTTTGTCTGTGTTAGACTGCAGTGCATCTAATTTCTAGATTTGTATTTGTAATATCTGACATATTTTAGTTTTCTTCTACGTCAGACTTCATTCTAGACAGGGTGTGTGTGCTAACTAAGACAGTCAAGTCAATCACAGTAAAGTACGAATTACAAAATTACGACGAGTAGTGTGTCGAATAAACTTAAAATGTATTCTAACAGAATTACGAATGCAATAAAATCTACAAAAGTACGTTTTTACAATCAAACGAAATTAGACACGAAAATACGAATGATCATAAAGCAACGAAAATATATTTCTTACGAAAATACGAATGCGGCATGATGGAAAATATAATGTAAATACGAATAGCAAAACAACGAAAATTAAACTAACGTAAAAACGAAGGAACGAATAAAATCATTTTAAAAATACGAACGCGGCAGAATACAAAATATACCGAAAATACGAATCTCGATTCAACGAAAAATAAACTAACAGAAAAAAACGGAAACGGAAAAAAGAGTGTTACGAAAATACTAAAGAGTACGAATACGATAACCAACGTCTTACGAAATTACGACTCGTTAGGAATCACGATAAACGAACAGAAACGAAATAGAAATAAACGAAAATGTTTGCTGTGCACATGTCTACTCTGGATCAACTGTAGTAATTGTGTATTTGAAAATATATACCAAAAAAAATGGCACCTTTTGGGGATAAGAACATATAAACCAACATCTGCCCCCTTTAAAATTAACAAATCACTAAACTGTGTAGAAAAAACACTGCATCAAACTTAAATGTGCACAGAAATGAAAAAAATAAGCAAGCATAAAGTCCATAAGTGAATAAATCCCACCAAACACCAAAACAGAATGCTCTGAGATAAAACTTCTAGATCTTCCACCACAAGTGCTCATGACATCACTTTGAGGATCTATGGCTCTATTGCTTTGCCTTTTGCCTTTAGCTTGTATTTTTGTATTTGCCTTCCTTGCCTTGCTTTGTTTTGTTTTGTTTTGATTGTATTCTGTTTTGTTTTGTCTTGCTTTGCCCTGTCCTGCTCTATGAATAAATAGCTGGATAGTGCTAAAATCTTAAAAATATTTACTATTGTGGATACTACCTCTATTAATCTTCCCTCAGATAAGACAATGTATAAATGAACCTTCTTGGATGTCTAGCTGGGAGAAACCAGCAGTACATTCTAATATATTTCTTTACAGTTAAATACACGTTTTATTGTGTATGATCTATTATTCTTTACTAAATTATTTATTTCCGTTTTTTGAGCTCTGAACCATTCCATCTAATGTGCGGAGGGTCCCTTGATGCGAGGGGAGGTTGGACTCTGCACAACTTTGGTGTGGCCAATCACAGGTCCCAACACAGGGGGCGCGCTTTCTCTGACGCCTCCCGTTCCCATCAGTAACAACAGATGGGATGCGCGCGCACATCCAGCCAATCTTTCATCTCTGGCTGGTTAGAGACTGCTAGTACACGTCTCTTCCCTATGCGCTCCGGCTTACGTCATCATGCTGGAGCGCATTAGTTGCGCGCGCTATTGTTTTGGGACACGTGGACCGGAAGTGATGCCAGGGGTCAGCGTTGACTCTTTTCACTTCCGGTGGAGATGTTGCTATTAAGGTCAGCGCTGACGTTACGTATGCCAGACGCTGACCTGGACGGCTTAAGGGAGGACAACACACTACATGCGGGACGCTAGTACACTGCTTCACCTAGCCTTATGCTGTCACTATTCAGCCAAGGTAATTATTTTCTGGTCTATTTTTCTAAAACTTAGTGCTCTATGCAGGCTATTTTGCCACATGCACTAGTTCAACTCATTTATCCTTTTGTCTATTTATAGAATTGGAAGTGAAATACATAGTATTGCCCTTGGATTATTTTGGCAGCATTATCTTTAACCACAATACAACTGAGATGATATACTCTTCTAGGACAACAGCATATACCACTATATGCTCCATGTCACTGGTTATTTAAGGTAAACCCTCTTCCTTCTCTATTTATTATTTTTAAATAGACGGGTGCTGCATTATAACGTAATAGCCACCGGCACTGAGTTCATGTCTCTTGAATTGAATTCATTGATATACATATATGCATACATATTTTCTATTTTACTTATTTATAGAACTGATTATAAATCCACTATGAACTCCATTGGACTCTATTGGTAGCATTAACCCAAAATTCAAACCTTTCTGCTATCGAGGTAACATTCTTTAAGTATACTTTTGACATTTTATCTATACCCATTTAATACATAGATATCTACTTTGTCTATGTCCATTTAATACATAGATATCTACTCTGTCTAAAAATGTCTAAAAAATAAAAATATATATATATAGATACCTCTTCAATCTTTTCATCATTTTTTAATTTTTTCATTATTTCTTTAATTTTGTGTCCTCTTCCTTTAGGAGAGAAATAGATACAACATACAGACACCTGTATCTCTTCCTCTTTAATTGTGGTGAACCCTTCACAAACATCTCATTGTTCGCACCTGCTCAAATCAAGTGGATCTGGCTTCCACTGATTGAAAGTGTAGTAGTCAATCTCCTGATCGCATCAGGTTCGCCTTCGCTATTTTCTAGGCAGCCCCTTTTCTCTGCTGGGTTCTTAGAGCTTTTTAACGGAATTGGTAAGCGCATTATATCCTTTTATATGTACATGTGTTGAACACTTATTTACAAAGTTTAAAGACATTTAATCAATTTTCTGTATTATACCTGCATTAATGATGAACTTCTATGTCATACACAGACCACTACATGTAATAAAGGAACAGAAGTATTATGCAAGCCCTGATGAAGCACATCTAGTGCGAAACTAGTTGGCAAAATCGCATCTGCTTTTCCTCTAATAATAACCTTTTCTCCTTTATTGTGTAAATCATGAAAATATGGTCGTGATCATGTATATTCCATTATGTTAATTAATTTTATGAAATGTGAAATTTTATATTTATATAATTAAACTATTTTTGATACTACTAAAAACCTTGTGTTTTGTGCGCCTACCTTTGATACTAAGAGCAAGACACCTCACATAAAAATCCCTATATTCGGAGAGGAACTGCCTTTCTTCTCCTGATATAAGCCAACCTTTTTATTTGCCACAAGTGCTCAGTATGAAGATGGCCACTCACCAGAGCTGTTTGACCCCTTTTTACAGGATGGTCAAAAAAACGCTTTGGAAATACCAGATTGGTTCCGCCAAATGGCATAAATCCACTCCAATGGCCACTCAGGAAGGGGCTAGAATGTAAAAAACTGGCACTAGGCGTAAACAGTGTGTGTGAGTCAGCTGATCCCTGGGGGTGGTGTGTGTTCCACGTCTCGCTCCGCAGGGCAAAGCCTGATATGAGGTATCAAATATGGACCCAGAAATGATGGATCCTCTGCTGCAACATATGTTTTGCCATGATTGGCTCTTCAGGAAGTGATGTCACACCACTTCCTGCTTGCTTTTATGTGGGTAGAAAGGCTTCTATTGGTGGGGCTCCTCCAAAATGGAGGAGAAGACAAAAATACATTACAGAATCTGCCTCTGGGAGTGCTGATGCACACACGTTGCCCACACTGCACATAAATAGCAAACCTTACAAAGGGATCAATAAATTAATTAATACATAAAAATAATTATAGTCCGCAATCACCTAAGAGGTGATAGATAAACAATTTTGGTGCATGGATGCAATTTATAGCTGAGTAAGATCAGATGGGTATATTGCGGCTTGAAGGAAATAATTATGACAGCACCATCTAGTAGTGAATATCCATATGGCTGGAATTGCCAATACAAACATGCCTATTATTTACTATATAAAGGAAACAGTTAGGACAGCACCATCTGGTGGTGAATATCCATATGGCCGAAAATACCAATACAACCATGCCTATACTAACAGATAACAAGACTTTTTTAACCACTTGGTGCCCGCGCTATAGCCGAATGACGGCCACAGCGCAGGCCCCCAAACGCTCGGAGGACGTCAAAAGACGTCCTCCCCTTTGCGCGCTTCACTGAGACTCGGGTAATCACATATCCGAGTAAGGGGCCGGTCCCGGTCCCTTACCAAGTGATCAGCTGTCAGCCATTGACGGCTGATCACGTGATGTAAACAAAAGCCGGTAAGCTTATGTGTAAGGGACATCGGTCCCAAAGAGAAAGAGGCAATTCTGCCTCATCCGTGCAGTCAGTACCCCCTGCCAGTGCCACCTGCAAGTACCCACAGTGCCCAACAGTGCCACCTATCAATGCCCATGAGTGCCACCTATCAATGCCCACAAGTGCCACCTATCAATGCCCACCAGTGGTGCAAATCAATGCCTCATCAGTGCCACCTAGCAGTGCTGCCTATCAGAGTAACTTACTAGTGCTGATCAGTGCCCATTACTGCCACCCATCAGTGCCCATCACTGCCACCTACCAGTGCCACCTATCAATGCCACCCATTAGTGCCAATTCTAAGTGCCCACCAGTGCCACCTATCAATGCCCTTCAGTGCCACCCATCAGTGCCACCTCTCAGTGTCACCTCTCAGTGCCCACCAGTGCCGCCTATCAGTGCCCACCAGTGCCACCTTATCTGTGCCCATCAGTGCAGCCTCATCAGCGTACATCAATGAAGGAGAAAAATTACCCGTTTGCAAAATTTTATAACAAAATATATAAAAATATATATTTTTTTAAATTCTATATTATTATTTTTTTAACAAAAACTAAAAACCGCAGAGGTGATTAAATACCACCAAACGAAAGCTCTATTTGTGGGGGAAAAAATGATAAATTATATTTCATTTGGGTACAGTGTTGTATGACCGCACAACTGTCATTCAATGTGCATCAGAGCTGAAAGCTGAAAATTGGTCTGGGCAGGAGGGGGTTTAAGTGACCAGTAAGCAAGTGGTTACAATGATTAATATAATACACAAAAAATGAGTGTAATAGTAGTAAAAAACCTCTAAAAGTATTTTATACCAAAAAATAGGTATTACGATAGAAACCCTGAGGAACCAGGGCTCGAATCTAAAAACCAATCTTGCTAAAAACAGATATATTATTACAATAAATAATCGGTTAAAAAACATTTTAAATCTATATTGATGTTTAATCCCAAAGGCTGGAGAGATTGAAGTCTATATATCCATTGCGTCTCCATCTGTTACACGTTTTTGTCATGTCAGTTCCTCTCCAATGCTGGCGGACCCCTCCTTACTCAGGTTCTGGGGCATTGATAGGGTTTGCCAGCATTGGAGAGGAACTGACATGACAAAAACGTGTCACAGATGGAGACGCAATGGATATATAGACTTCAATCTCTCCAGCCTTTGGGATTAAACATCAATATAGATTTAAAATGTTTTTTAACCGATTATTGATTGTAATAATATATCTGTTTTTAGCAAGATGCTGGCGGACCCCTCCTTACTCAGGTTCTGGGGCATTGATAGGGTTTGCCAGCATTGGAGAGGAACTGACATGACAAAAAAAGTGTAACTATGTATTGTTGAATTTAAGAAAGTGCCTGCTGGGCATAATAAATTATTCCAGCACATCTATGACACACCCTCAGACCCTTTGATTTGGTAAAGTTATCTCCAGGAGCAAGAAAACAGCTGCTTCTTATGGCAATTGGAGCTCGCATTTGATACTCAAACTATCAAGGTTACTGAGTCACATTTCTGACATTTCTAAGGGCCAGTAACTGTGTCAGCTTGGACTTACAATAGACCAAACACCAGGTAAACTCTACTTTAAGAGTAACTCCACTTCTGTTGGGGAAAAAACATTCCCTTCTGGGTGAGCTATGTACATTACAAGGATTTTACCATATTCTGAAGAAATCCCCGTGTGTTTTTCTGTGTCCATATGGAAAGTGAATTTAAGACCCCATACACACTATTAGATTTTTTGCAGATTTTTGTCTTCAGATTAACCAAAACTATATAATATGAGGTCAAACCTTAAGAGTTTGAATTTGTAGGCAAGAAGGCAAGCCCTTGTACTATATGGTTTTGGTAAATCTGAAAAAGAAAATCTGCAGAAAATCAAATAGTGTGTATGGGGCCTAACAGAGTGATTTCATAATTATGATTTAGCTGATGTACCTGCAGGGCTCTAATGATTGAAATTGCAGAGTCTGCATCCCTTTAGAGTAATTTCCGATTAGGAGTATCTCACCAAAAATGAAATTTTTGTTGCAGGGGATGCCGGAGATATAACTTGTATTTTAATGCAGAGTTCTCTGAAAATCAGCCAACCACACAAGCAGGAAATTATGTTTCTGGGGGGCACTCTGTACACATTCTGTGTACAGAACACCTCCAGGTAGCCATATTGCATTTTACATAAAACCACAGAGCTGTAGATTGAAAAAGAAAGGTCATTTTTAATAACATTTGATTACCACCCGACTTGTGTTGCAATTGTATATACTACATTATTTATGTTGCTATATTTTTTTCCACAAAAGTGGAGTTACCCTTTAATTATTTTAATTGTAAACAATTACATTTTATTTATGTCTATTTTGTACTATGTTTTCTGTAAATATTTCTTTCCTCATACTTTGTGCATTATATTTCATTTCAGAATCATTAAGCTGAATCTCTGAATGTTCTAACTATAAAAATTAAAAAAATGAATAAACTGCCTCTGTAAAAAAGATATTATAGGGCAAACTTTGTTACATTACTTTATCGATAGAAAAAAACCTTTTACATTCACCTTTCTTTGGTAAAAAATAAATAAAAAATTCACACAATCGTGCAGCAGTCATCAATGTATTTCATTTTTTTGTTACATTCCTGTATAAGCGTACAATGAGTGATACAGACATTTTCTAAAGGTCAGAACTGCATCAGTGAATGATGTGAACAGTGTGCGTCACCATTAACATGTGTGGTGGCTGCTATATTGTGTGTGTGTAATAGATTAAATGCTCAGTTAACCTACTCCAATAATAATCACACTGTCTGCTGGTGCTTAGTAGTGTTGCTCACGAATATTCGCATTGCGAATATTCGACTCGAATATAGCATATTCGAGAAATCGCGCTATATTTCGAATTTCGCGGTGAATATTCGCAATTCCGAATATTCGCATTTTTTCAATTTGATTTTTAAAACAGATCACATCCTATCGACGTCTAAAAGCATTGCTGGTATGATTAGAGACCCTGGGCCGAGTAGCTAAGCTGAGGCGATCCTTTTATGTTGCCAAATTGAAAAAAAAAAAAATTGCGATTTTTCGCTATTGCGAATGCGAAAATGATTGCGAATTTTCGATAACTGTGGTAGGAGAACTCTGATTGTCTCTGATGCAAAAGGGGGGGGCTTTGTGTATGTTTCTGTTATGAATATTTGTATGTTTGATATTATTATTTTTTGTAAGAAGGAAAAAATTGCGCATACCTTAAAAAAGGGGAGAATACAGCAGCAACTCAAAAATGTTATACAACATAAATTAATACAAGACAGAAAATGGAGTCGCTCTACAAGAATAAAAAATATGTCTAGTGACAAGACATGTGGGCAAATTATAAAATAAGCAAGCGCAAATAACTTGTGAAATACACAGTGAAACAAATATATAAAGAAATATAGTCCCAATAATAGAAAAATAATCTTTCATAAAAATGTCTTTGATATGTGAAGTGAAAAAAAGTCCAAAGCATGCAGCATGAACGTGTTCAATCTTCAAGGTGTTTGATTGACAAATGGCTGTGACAGATGGATAGAGTAAAGAATCACCACCAATGCAAAACACTTTTTATTTTGAATTGTAAAATATCACGAATATTCTGAGCCAATCAGAGTGCTCCTTCCGCATTTGCCGAATATTCGCAATTATTTTGTATTGTAAAATATCAAGAATATTCTGAGCCAATCAGAGTGCTCCTTCCGCATTTGCCGAATATTCGCAATTATTTTGTATTGTAAAATATCACGAATATTCTGAGCCAATCAGAGTGCTCCTACAGCATTTGTCGAAATTGCGCAATAAATATCGCATTCGCATGTTGCGATATTTCGATAAAATATCACGAATATTCTGAGCCAATCAGAGTGCTCCTACAGCATTTCTCGAAATTGCGCAATAAATATCGCATTCGCATGTTGCGATATTTCGATAAAATATCACGAATATTCTGAGCCAATCAGAGCGCTCCTCCAGCATTTCTCGAAATTGCGCAATAAATATCGCATTCGCATGTTGCGATATTTCGATAAAATATCACGAATATTCTGAGCCAATCAGAGTGCTCCTACCGCAGTTATCAAAAAATCGCAATTATTTTCGCATTCGCAATAGCGAAAAATCGCAATAATTTCATTTCGATAAAATATCACGAATATTCGAATTTAGCGAATATATCTCGAATATTCGAATATATATTCGAGATATATCGCGAAATCGAATATGGCATATTCTGCTCAACACTAGTGCTTAGATTGTTGTTCCATGAGTTGGAAAATCTCTGTGCAGGGCGAAGCTGAGTGTGTAATCGTTACAATCCCCACTGCCCCTCTTTATTATTATTATTATTATTATTATTATTATACAGGATTTATATAGCGCTAACATTTTGCACAGCGCTTTACATCAGGGAAGACAGTACAGTCACAATACAAATCAATACAGGAGGGATCAGAGGGCCCTGCTCGTTATAGCTTACAATCTAGAAAGGAGGGTCAAGTGGAACAAAGGGTAGTTAGCTGTGGGGGATGATCAGATGGACTCATATGAAAATACAGTTAGGTGTGAGAGTGGTAGGCTTCTCTGAAGAGGAGGGTTTTCAGGGATCCTCTAAAAGCTAATAGAGAAGGAGATAGACGGATAGATTGGGGTAAGGAGTTCCATAGGCATCGGTTTTGACTGACGGTTAGGCGTCCATCGGTTCAATTTTAAAGCAAGTTCAACATTTTTTGACAGAAGGATAACTGACTGATGGGGCTCACACACGATCGGTTTGGACTGATGAAAAGGTCCTTTTTAATCGGTTTTGACCGACCGTGTGTACGCGGCCTAAGAGTGGATTTACCCTCTTTTTTTAGTGATTTTGTTTTCTATCTGTTTTGCTGCATCTCACAAAATATACTTACGACACTTTCATAAATCTTCAACATTATTATTACTACATGCTTTAATTTCAGTTGTGCTTGTTTGTAATTTGTGACATAGTGATGTATGACTGATGTTAAATTTTAAATTTACTACAAAAAGTTGTACTATATAAATATATTTATATAAATGGGATATGGCACATTTAAGTTATTTTTACAATATGATCCGAATAGGAATTTAAACAAGATAAGAATTCAGTAAAATTACTTTGATCTTTTGCAAGTGGTGAAATGCTTGCTCATTGCACAAAATAAAACCAGCAACAAAATAAGCCAGTGTATGCTTCTTGCTTCTGTATCTATGCAATACTTGTTTTAGCCTCAGGACGATTTAGCAAGATATTCAAAGCCATTGTACTGTGCCAAATGAGCCATAATAGACATATCTGGAGCAGTAATAGGTGCATTTATCCTATATTACAAAGTAATGTACCAAAAATCATATTAGGCAAGCAAAAAATAAATAAAGGAATACATAAATAAATAAATAAAGAGAGGAACAAACTTTAAGTGGAGACAGGATCACAGAGGACAGATTGGCAAAATAAAGACACTTGCTTTTTAGCATGCAGACTACTTTTATATTTCAGTTTTGGCCATCGTTGTATATTGGGAGTGCAATTAAAAGTTAAGTCAAAGTTTCAGTTATTTTCCAGAAACACTGTTAAATATTTATAGGAGACCTTATGTCTAGTTTGCCTTCAGGAAATAAAGATAAATAAATAATTAATGAGGTTGATTTGCAGAAAAGTAAAGGTTGGGAGCAATGTGTTTAAAAATTAAATAATTCTCAAGAAAGAAAGCAGATGTTATAAAGTTAAAATTGTGCAAATATCATCAGCTAAGTTGGCTATCAGCATAAACATACTCTTTAATGCTTCCCAAAGGCTGACGGGGCTGCAGATAACTTCATTTATAGAGATTTTTAAAAGGGAACTTGTTATAAAGAATTTAGCATCTTCACATATCCTGTGTGTTTTTCTTGTTAATTCTTAAATTTTTGGCTGTAGGACTGGTTTGTATGAGCCTATGTATTTTATTTTGTTTTATTACAAAAAATAGTGGTACTTCTTTCAGCAATGATGGCTGGTAAATAGAGAACCGATTCAATTATCTTTTTTTGTTTTAAAAATTCTCAATTTTGCAATATTTTAGACTATACCATGTTGGTATGCACAGTTACTTTTCGTTGAAATCTTTAACATTGATAGGTGGCACAAGTCACCAATGATGTAGACAGCAATAATTAAAATACAACACTCTTCTTCAGGTGTATGGGGGGGGGGGAACTAATGCGCAAAACCACTCTGACCAGGGCACTAAAACCTAAATAATCATAAATATATATTACAATTAAAATAATAATAAATAATTAAAATATAACTAAGAAGCAGCCACAACTAATTAGTGCTCACACACTGATAACAGGTAAAAAAGGGGGTGGGGGTGTAGTGACGCTTGCTAATTAAACAAAGGTAATTTAGCCAGTAAAAGCAAAGTGCTCAATAATCAAACAAAATGTAGTAAATAAATACCAGATATAAAATGTGATAATGTTTCACTCCTTAATCCTAAATGTCCCACCAAACATCAATACCAATGATGAGGGAGATGAAGTTAGTGATATTAATGAGATCCAAATTGAGTGAATATATATATCAATCAAACGATAAACTTCCAAAAAAGAATGTGAAATAACATCCAAATAAAGTGAGAAAAAATTGAGAGATTGGTTCCTCCAGCCCTTAGTAACAAAGACCGAATCATACCTGAGGGATACGAAGCACCTAATACAGTTATTGGATACCATCGTATTGGACGGCAGCTCTATGTATATGGCTACAGCTGACGTCTCATCTCTATATACCATCATTAACCATAAGGAGGCCATACAAGCAACACGTTGGACACTGAATGGCCTTAGTGACCTCAAGGATGCACAACAAAAAGTTCATTGCAAGTTGCCTGGAATATAGTCTTGATCACAATTATTTTTGGTATGGAAATGATTTTTAATGATTGTTCGTTACCATGGAAGATTATTGTTTTTTAATCTCTAATTGGTAAACCTGTGTCAGACATCATGAATGTATTTCCATTATAGGTTCCCCTAAGGGCCAGTATAACGTTACCTCGTTAATTTTATCTAATTTAATTTATTTCAATATCACATCAACTGTTGCTTTCTTATTATTTATTGCACAGTATTGTTAATTAGTGTTGTTATTGCGATATTAGGTCCTCCTGTAGCAATTGATGTGCCATGGAATGTTGTAGCAGAATACGATCTAGTTAGATTATATGTGGGGCGGGTCTATGTATTACCACTACATATACTGGTCTCCAGTAAGATGGCCACAGCCCAGCCTGAGGAAGAGACTTGAAAGTCTTGAACGCGTGCACCTCCCGCATCCGGAAGTGACGTCACTTGCAGTCCGCAGTGGATACCTGATTCCAGCCTGTAGGTTCCGAGAGCGTCTCGGTTCCTGTTGTCGCTGCCACACAGAGAATGACATCTCCGCGCTGCCTGCACCAGGACATCGTACGGACACCGGCTACACAATGCGGATGATCTCTACACCACTTTGCCTGTATTCATTTATGTTTGTGAGTAGGCTTTTTATAGCTTGTTGCACATACCACTTTTATTAAACAAGCTTGCTACGCTTAGAAGGCGCTGCATTTGTTTTTTCTTTATAAGCAAATCTGTGGCATAGCAATGGGCGCAAAATATGCGCCAAAAGTGGCGAACCTTTATATGGCGGAATGGGAAGCAGATGTTCTATACAATAGGAAACCACAACAATTGCTTTTATATAAACGCTATATTGATGACATTTTAATTATTTGGTCAGGAGATAGGGAGAGTTTGATTGACTTTGGCTTTTATTTGAACACAAATGAAAAAAATATTAAACTTACTTGGGAGATAAGCGATGAAAAAATGTACTTTCTTGATTTGGAAAACATTAAAGAAGGAACAAATTTAATAACACAGACACATTTTAAAACTGTGGATAGAAATAGTTATCTACCTCTTGATAGCTGTCACCATTCCCCCTGGTTGGATAATATACCAAAGGGTCAGCTTTTAAGATTGAGAAGAAATTGTACTAAGAATGATACATTTCTGAAACAGGCTGATTTTATCGGAAGGAGGTTTGTGGAGAAGGGCTACAAACAGGATTTTATCGAGAAAAAAATATTAGATGTTGCTGCTCTAGACAGAGATATTTTAATTCAGGACTCCATTAGAAATAATACCTTTTCTGGGGGAGTGCCTCTGACAATGGATTACAGTGTACAACATAAACAAGTTGAAACAATCTGTAGGAAGTACTGGTACATTGTGAAAGCAGATCGCCATTTGGCATCTATACTCCCAGAAAAACCTCTGTTTACATATTGGAGGGCTCCCACCCTGAGAGATTTAATTGCAAAAAATGTATTGAAAAAATGTGTAGAGGGCGCTAAACCACTCAGTGCTACTGAATAGTAAACCAGCGTGCTGGGTGAAGATTTAAATACAATAGACTTCTATTATAAAATATAAATATAATAATAATATAATAATAAATTCCAAAAAGAGTCTCTGTGTCCAAAAAAAGACCCCTCAGAATCTTATAAAGGTCCCAATAAGTGTTCAGTCAATGCATAGCATGTAAAAGAAAAAACAAATCTTCTTTCTTGAATATTCTTTATGTGCAAAAAAGGAAAAGGAAAGCCGTCACCAACAAATCCAGTCTTCTTAATCACCCTCTAATTGGTGTTGAAGCAAACAAATGTGCTTACCAGAATTAGTGGACTATTATGGTTAAACAATAGGCTGCTAGACATATGCAGGATTGTGCCTGCATGCACATCGGACAGGAAATCAATAATAGCCTCAATGCCAGGGATTCCAGATAGGATATAAATGAAAAAAGAAAGGCAATGGAGATGCCAATAGTGTATTATCGCTTAAAATTTATTGTATATATAAAAAATGTAAAAAACAAGAGACAAATGGCCTAGATGGCCTCTTACTTCTAAAAGTGCCTACCCGGCACTGGGGCTGCAGGCGTATCACCGCTACCTTGCGGTGCGGTAAGAGGCAGGGTCGTCTGGTCCAGTGCTAGCTCCGTAGCACGGCTCGGCGTCCCAGCTGACAGCTCGTACGGGCAGGGAGGCACGTCACGTGACGTGCCTCCCGCACGACAGGCGGACCCGATCACGTGACGTGCCTCCCTGCCCGTACGAGCTGTCAGCTGGGACGCCGAGCCGTGCTACGGAGCTAGCACCGGACCAGACGACCCTGCCTCTTACCGCACCGCAAGGTAGCGGTGATACGCCTGCAGCCCCAGTGCCGGGTAGGCACTTTTAGAAGTAAGAGGCCATCTAGGCCATTTGTCTCTTGTTTTTTACATTTTTTATATATACAATAAATTTTAAGCGATAATACACTATTGGCATCTCCATTGCCTTTCTTTTTTCATTTATATCCTATCTGGAATCCCTGGCATTGAGGCTATTATTGATTTCCTGTCCGATGTGCATGCAGGCACAATCCTGCGTATGTCTAGCAGACTATTGTTTAACCATAATAGTCCACTAATTCTGGTAAGCACATTTGTTTGCTTCAACACCAATTAGAGGGTGATTAAGAAGACTGGATTTGTTGGTGACGGCTTTCCTTTTCCTTTTTTGCACATAAAGAATATTCAAGAAAGAAGATTTGTTTTTTCTTTTACATGCTATGCATTGACTGAACACTTATTGGGACCTTTATAAGATTCTGAGGGGTCTTTTTTTGGACACAGAGACTCTTTTTGGAATTTATTATTATATTATTATTATATTTATATTTTATAATAGAAGTCTATTGTATTTAAATCTTCACCCAGCACGCTGGTTTACTATTCAGTAGCACTGAGTGGTTTAGCGCCCTCTACACATTTTTTCAATTATCACAATCAGTATTGTTTTTGAGGTGCAGCTTTTATTTTATTTTATAATTTTCAATTTAAATTATTATGTTTGGCGCTGAATGTTAATTTTACAAAAAATGTATTGGACCCTCCCTCCTGACAGCAGGCAGAGGGTTGGCAGGATAAGGTGGGTTGTCAGGTTCAGGATCAGCTGACATGAAGATGGACCGGGGCAGGTTGACTGGCAAGTAGGGATGAGCTTCGAGTTCGAGCGAACAACGAACAATTAGGGGTGTTCGCGGCAAATTCGAAAAGCCGCGGAACACCCTGTTAAAGTCTATGGGAGAAATCTAAAGTGTTAATTTTAAAGGCTAATATGCAATTTGTTGTCCTAAAAAGTGTTTGGGGACCTGGGTCCTGTCCCAGGAAACATGTATCAATGCAAAAAAAGTTTTAAAAACGGCCCTTTTTTCAGGAGCAGTGAATTTAATAATGCTAAAAGTGAAACAATAAAAGTGTAATATTACTTTAAATTTCGTACCTGGGGGGGTGTAAAGTCAGCAAGTGAAAAAGCGCATGTTTCCCGTACATAGAACTGTCCCTGTCATTTCTGAAAGAAAAAAAGGCATTTAAAACCGGTTTTGCGGCTCTAATGAATTGTCGGCTCTTTCAATTACAGAGATGATTCATTCATAGGAAAAAAAATGTGTGGGGGTCCCCCAAATTAAATTACAAGGCCCTTCAGGTCTGGAATGGATATTAAGGGGAACCCCGCCGTAAAAAAAAAATAATAATTACGTAGGGTTCCCCGCAAATATCCATACCAGGCCCTTCAGGTCTGGTGTGGATTTTAAGGGGAACTCCACCCCAAATTAAAAAAAAATGGCGTGGAGTCCCCCTAAAAATCCACACCAGACCCTTATCCGAGCACGTTAACCTGGCCGGCCGCAGAAAAGAGGGGGGGACAGAGTGCGGCCCCCCCTCTCCTGAACCGCACCAGGCCACATGCCCTCAACATGGGGAGGATGTCCCCATGTTGATGGGGACAAGGGCCTCATCCCCACAACCCTTGCCCGGTGGTTGTGGGGGTCTGCGGGCGGGGGGCTTATCAGAATCTGGAAGACCCCTTTAACAAAGGGGTCTTTCCAGACCTGAAGGGCCTGGTAATTTAATTTGGGGGACCCCCACACATTTTTTTTTCCTTTATGAATGAATCATCTCTGTAATTGAAAGAGCCGACAATTCATTAGAGCCGCAAAGCCGGTTTTAAATGCCTTTTTTTCTTTCAGAAATGACACTTTGTGCAGGGACAGTTCTATGTACGGGAAACATGTGCTTTTTCACATGCTGACTTTACACCCCCCCTAGGTACGAAATTTAAAGTAATATTACACTTTTATTGTTTTACTTTTAGCATTATTAAATTCACTGCTCCTGAAAAAAAACGGCCGTTTTAAAAAAAAAATTGCATTGATACATGTTTTCTGGGACAGAACCCAGGTCCCCAAACACTTTTTAGGACAATAACTTTAAAATTAACACTTTAGATTTCAAATGTTTGAGTCCCATAGACTTTAACAGGGTTCTAATGTTCACACGAACATTTGGTGTGTTCGCAAGTTCTGATGTGAACCGAACAGGGGGGTGTTCGGCTCATCCTTACTGGCAAGGAATCAGGCTGGAGCAGCTCCGCTGATACAGGAACAGGCTGAAGCAAGTTGGCTGAAGTGGATGCAGATTGGGATAATGGCAGGATTGAATGGGTTGGAAAAAACGTTTTCTTCTTCTTTGGTTTCGCCACTGAGGATTTGTATATGGGTATGGGGCTGGAGGTAATGGGTACAGCTGGTAGAGATGAAGAGGATTTTGGTGGGCTTGATGGAGGCAGCAGAGAAGAAGCAGAAGGGTTAAAGGCAGGATAAGTGCAGCAGGAGGAAACAGGGGACTGGTACTTCATTGTTAGCAGAGTGTATTGTTCAGCAAAAGTGGGAATTGGGGGTAAAAGGAGAAAACATTACAGCAGGTTGGTGTCTAGACAAAGAAATGGATGGTTGGGAGCTGACAGGGGCTGAGTACAACAAACTTGACCAGGCCTGTAATAATGGTTGTACAAAATCAAGTTTGCACACAACTTGTCTGACCAGAGACTGCACAGAATCAATGCATGCTGCAAGCACCTGCTGAGCACAAGCTGAGTACTGCTCATGAAAAGTCATCTTCCAACAGCCACACCAAAGATTCTACCTGAGCTGCACTAAAAGGAGGTGTATAATCATCATGCCCAGTAGAGGCATCAGACTGAGCCAACTCTGTACAGATTTGAATCAATGACTGCAAACAAAACAAAAAACTGCCCTGATCAACAAAAACATGAGCTATACGGATACATTCAAATAACTGCTCTCTAGAGTATTCACTCAATTCCTGATAATAAGAAATCTCTGTCATCTGTTGCCAGGAGCGACAGGTACAAAATATCTTCCAGATGCATTTTTGTAATAGCAAGTGGCCAGAACCAATTTCCCAAGTGCAGCCGACCTGTTTGTATGGCTTCAGTATTCTGTCATGGATGTCTACACAAGCATCCAAAACTGGTTAACAGATCAGTGGGCTGCACTAAGGAAAATAGGCACAGGGATAAGTGAAAAAATATGTATCTATTTAAGATTAAGGCACACGTGTAAAACAGAAAACCCACAAGGCAAGCAAGCATACTATAAACACAGCAACCATCAATGCCACCGAAACTAATTAACAAATATATACAAGTAATAAGAGCATATATAGCAAGTCAGGCAGGGATGTGAGACAAGGGGGAAACAGAGTCCAGGACAGAGCAAGGAGCATATCAGGAACAAACAGTGCCACCAGCAGGTGACCAAAGCCATGACACAGATCATGACACCTGTGGATACTGTATACACTATGAGGTCTCTATTGTTTATCCATTGAGAGCCATCCAGCCTGGGAACGATACTGCTTGGACTTGTGAGGCTGCAGTTGGGAGAGTGCAGAAGCAGGCTGACCGTGAGACGCTGATCTGCAGTGGTTGCTGCTTTACCTGACAAGTCAACAGCACATTAGGCTATATCTAGCCTTTCTTAAGGTGAGGGGCTTGTGAAAACATTACACTGGTGTGTTATTCTGCACAGCTACACTGAGGGATCGTGCGGTGGATTGAAGATATTATTCAATTAGCACTTTGGGAATATTGATTTTAGCACTTTATTATTGGACTATTTTGGAGCACTTTGCACTTTGGAATATTTCACTGAAGCACTTTTATCTGATTGGTCACTGTTATTTATTTATCTTATTTGCACGAGTTGTGCACTCTAGACTTTTATTTGAATCATATTCACAATTTGATATTTTTCTGCTGGACCGTGTGGTTCCACTCAATTTGGATCTCATTAATATCACTCATTTCATCCCCCTCATCATTGGTATTGATGTTTGGTGGGACATTTAGGAATAAGGAGTGAAACATTATCACGTTTTATATCTGGTATTTATTTACTACATTGTGTTTGATTATTGAGCACTTTGCTTTTACTGGCTAGATTACCTTTGTTTAATTAGCAAGCGCCACTACACCCCCCCTTTTTTACTCTTCTTCAGGTGTTTCTCTTGGGATATTTCACTTTGGTTTTCAGAGTAAACAGATGCACAAATAAAGTAAATAATGATTAGTTTACTCATATCTCAACACTACTTTTAATGGTACGCCTGTACATAAATGGATTGGTGTGTAAACATTTCAGAGTGCATACTGCTTGTCCAGATTGATTGCTTGTGTCTAATGTAAAAAAGTCTTGTCTCTGAAGTATTGACAGTCATGTTTCATTACACAGTCAACACTGTGTTACCTGCTCTTATTCAGTACAGAATCCATGAGAGACAGAGGGAGGTAAACATTTTTCTAATTAAACCTCCCATGTTTGCTATTTAGCAGCCTTCTTCTTATAAAACACCAATTTATCATCGATCCTTTGTCAACAAATTATATACACTGTACACCATGTGTAGCTCTGATCCTTTATTTGAATTTATTTGATGAACACTCTATAAAAGCTTGATAAAGTTAAAGCTTGGGGTTATTCTATGTAAACCTATTGCATTAAACAATGTAATTCTGATTACATAATGCCATCAAGACTAAATGAACTTCAAGTGTCAAGATTCTAATTGTGGTGGTTGTCAGCAGTGTTATCAGATATTGTATGGTCAGCTGGGGATCAATACTGCATCCTCTGGATATTAAGTGAGGAAAGCTTCTGCACTAGCCAAAGTGAATAGATGAGGAAATTAAGAATAGGGAAGTGATAAGTAAATAACGTGTGAGATGTGTGTAAATAAATGAAATTGCTGCTCAAATCTATGTGAGTACAAATCACTGAGAATGTGGTAAAGAAAAATAAAGTTGATGAGCACAATCACAATGACACCTGTTGTGTCCTATAATTACTGTGAAACTATGTGTGTGTGCTTTTAAATGTGTCCCAAGAAAATGTATATAAATAACAAATCCAGATCACTGGCTGCTGGTGAAATTCAAATGACAGTATGATCAATGAGAACACATCATAAAACAGTCCATGATATAGCTTGAATTCCAATAAGAAGGGAGTTTCAAATACTGATCTTCCTGGTAGATGGGCTCACAGAGCGCTTACCTTGAAGCAGGGTAATAACAGCTTTAAATGGCTGAGTCCCAGTCTCTCAGGTCGTGGCTGCTATGTGCAAGTTTCCTAATACAGGCTGTAGTGGGCTTCAGAAAAATGGAGGCTCCCAGACGAATCCATAGATTATCAGACCAGGCCAGAACAAAAAGAAATGCCCATAGTGAAGTACATACTGATACAACCGATTTAATAAAAAATATATATATATGCGCTTACATGTATAAAAATATAAAACCAACGAGAATGAATAACATCCAAACGGACTGGGGGACAAACTCACGTCACTTCCGGTCACGTGGGCTGTTCCTGACGCGTGTCGTCACGTCCTGTCACGTCACTGGATAGTTTCCCTCTGTTTCCTCTGTTGTGGCTTTCCCAATTTTCCTTATGTTTCCACTGGTTTCTTCCACATTCCAGACTCCTCTTGTTTTCCAGGTGCATTCTCATTACAGCAGAATTTAAGGCATTTTACAACAGGCTGAGAGCAAGCAATGTCTTGTCTGTAATAAAGTACATCTACCTGCCTGCTCACTGTCTTCTGCAGCATTTAAACTGAGCTGCAAATGTGCTTACATTGCCAGCAAGGTCTATGTGTGCTGGGATGACTGACTCTCGTGCATGTGCAGGAGATACATCATCCTGCACCTGCCAATGAAGATGCCATAAGAACGCCACCCAGGGGGGAATATGCTAACAGTGATGGACCTGGACTGTTAAAGAGAAGCTAAGTGTATTGCCTTTAGTTCTGCTATAGTTCATACTTCAGTTACACTATGTACCTGTAAAGAAGTTAGGACTATCTGATTAGCATGGTTTCCATGTTCATATCTGATAATTTCACTTCACTGTGAAACATTGTGAGTTCAATTCTCATTCTTAACTTGACCTTTTTTTTCAATCCTACTTGACGTAAGCTTGCTTGAACTTTACTTATTCTGATGTTAGTGTATTCAACATTGTTTTGTGCCCTGCTCTTGAACATTAGGTTCTGGTTATCATAGGTTACTTCCTAAAGCTAGCATTGTCCCTGGCTTGCATATTAGCTGCTCCCTAAGTTCCCTTTGGCACTATTTTGATCACCTGTATAATAATGAGGTCTGAGGACCTCCAAAACAAGTGGCAAATAAGCCATTCTCCTGAGTAATCACAACTTTGTGACAACTTATCCAACTTGTGTGTCTTATTCAATAAACAGGCCTCCTGAATTCCTTTACAACATGCCCAAACAGATCAAAGTATGTACACAAATAGACCTTTCGTTAAGCTTCAAAGGAAAGTTTTCAACGTGGCCATCGAAACCTATTAGCAGTAACTTACCAAGTGTTTTTAGCATAAAAATGCCATAAAGCTAGTCATTAAAGCTTTTCAGTTCACCTTCAGTCTTGCACAAGCGCCTTTTATCTGCTCAAATGTGAGTGTTCCTCAAATTTTAATAAATATTCCTTGTTATGCGAATTTACACTATGTGGAACTTTTGTTTCATTCATTGTTGCATCATGTGAGCATATGAAAATGATTCAATCCACTTATCTCTGAGTTTCCCATCCTTGCTGAGAGTTCTGGATGAACACCATCCTCCTGTGCCAATATCCGCAGACGTGGATGTCACTGCTTATTGGCGTGTTGTCACCACAAGCCTTGATGACTCATTGGGCATATGTCTTGTTGAGTCCATTAGCTCTGGTAGGCCTCACTTATGTTCTCCTATTATCTTCTCACATCTGTCCACCTATTGAAAGTTGATATTAACTCACCTGGATTAACATCATATCACAGTTTTGCATTTGTGGATCATATTCACTTATTTATCATCACAGTGTGGACTTGATTTAACACATTCCTTTGTGTTTTTGCATGTATATTATTTAGAGTGTTCAATATTTTTTTTTTTTTTAACTCTGTAACTCGTACGGTCTTATTCATTACGACTGTCATTACTTAGCGCTGCACATATACTAATTTCTATAAAACATATACAATAAAAACATTTAAAGAATCACATTTCTTCATAAATTTAGACCAATCTGTATTCTGCTACATGTTTTTGGTAAAAAAATCCCAATAACCGTATATTAGTTGGTTTGCGCAAAAGTCATAGCATCTACAAACTATGGTAGATATATATTAATATATATATATATATATATATACCGTATATAAATATATATATTTTTTTACTGGTAAAGGTAGTGATCAGCGACTTTTAGTGGGACTGCGATATTTTGGCGGACCTCCTGACACTGACACTTTTTGGGACACTAATACAGTGATCAAGCTAAAAATATGCACTGTCACTGTACTAATGTCACTGACTGGGAAAGGGTTGACAGGTGTGATCAAAGGGTTAACTGTGTGCCTAACTAGTGTTTATGTGAACTGTGTGAGGTGCTTTTACTAGGGGAAGAGATGGAATTTATTCCCTGCTTTGCAGGGACACAATCTCCATCCCTTCCCCCCTGTCAGAACGGTGATTTGCCTTGTTTACATAGGAAGATCACAGTTCTGTGTCTCTGTCTGATGATTGGTGGGTGCCAATGGACGAGTACCTGGCACCCACCAATCGTCTTCTACTGTGTGTAATTACAGTGGAAGCGAGTCGCTGACATCGCACATGTGACAGAAAAGTGCGGGATTACATGTATATACATAATGCGGTACACAGCTGCCATCTCGTAAAACTGCTATAGGGCAGACGGCAAGCCATTTACTGATACCTGGAATATAATGACACCTCTAGCCAAGTTTTAGTTGAATTTGTAAATCCATTTATGTATAGTCCACCCAGGTAGGTTGAGTCAGTTGACCTGTAAACGTTATCTCTCAAACTGCTAGTTGTCAAAATCCACTGACAATTTTCTTAATCCTGACTAAATGCTAAAATAATAACAATAATATATTCAAATGTCTAAGAAAATACTGCCTTATACCTCAAAGTACAGAAGCTAATGGGACATATTAACCCTACTGATTAGGCCAAACTGAATAGGCAGCTTCATTCACTTTGTAAAGAAAATAGCCAAGAATTTCCTTCATCCATACCAGACTCCTATCCTAGATTATTATTATTATACATGATTTATATAGCGCCAACAGTTTGCGCAGTGTTTAACAAAAACAAAGGCAGACATTACAGTTACAATGTTGTACAAGAGGAACTAGAGGGCCCTGCTCATTAGAGCTTTCAATCTAAAAAGGGAGGGATGAAGGTCTGGTATAGATGTTAAAATGGTAATGAGTAGACATGTCCAATTCGTTTTGTTCCAAATTAGTTTTTTGACCAAATTCAACAAATTAGTTAATTCGTAAATATTAGAATTAACAAAAACCCATTTTAACAAATTTTTCCGAAAACAAAAATTCAAAGATTCGTAAATTAAAAAAAAATTTAAAAGAATGAAAATCTGAAAATAAGAAAACCCGAAAATCCAAAATAAAAACTAACTAATATTAACAACTATTACTAACTATTAAATTATAGGTATTGGAATTTCCTTTCAAATTTGGCTGTTAGTGAGCGAATACGAATTTATCCGAAATAAGGAATACCTCATCTAAACAAATTAAGAATAATAAATATACTAATAATAATAAAAACCTTTTATTATTATTATTATTATTATTATTATTATTATTATTATTATTATTTATTATTATTAATTTCTTCATAAACAGACAAGTTTCAATTCCTATAATTTACTAGTTAGTTATTGTTAGTTAGTTATTATTTCGAATTTTAGAATTTTCATATTTAGAATTTTGGGCTTTTCAAAGGAGGGGGCCGGGAAGACTGCCACCGCGTCCTTAACTGATGAGTCATCAGCTGTCAGCGGGCTTCCCTGCTGAATGTAAAAAAAAGTATCGCCGGCAAAAAAAAAAATGTTAAAAAAAAAACATCATGGGGTCCCCCCCAGGTCCATACCAGGCCCTTATCCGAGCATGCAGCTGTCAGGAAAGGGAGGGGACGAGCGAGCGCCCTCCTGAACCATACAAGGCCACATGGCCTTGACATGGAAGGTGGGTACTTTGGAGCAGGGGGGCTCTATGCCCCCCACCCCAAAGCACCTTGCCCCCATGTTGATGGGGACAAGGGCCTCTTCCCGACAACCCTTGCTCGGTGGTTGTCAGGGTCTGCGGGTGGCGGCTTATCGGAAACTGGCAGCTCTCTTTAACAAGAGGGCTGCCAGATCCCGCCCCCCCCTATGTGAATGAGTATGGGGTACATTGTACCCCTACCCATTCACCAAAAAAGAGTAGTGTATTGTGAAAAAATACAGTAGACAGTTTTTGACAAGTCTTTTATTAAAAATATCTTCTTCTTCACCTCTTCTTCCACCGGTCTTCCTCCATCTTCTCCCACATCTTCCTCCTCTGGGCTTCTCCTTCTCCCGCTTCTTCTTCCACTCTTCTTCTTTCTCTTGTCTTCTTTGTCTGGTGCTCTTCTTCCTCTGCCGCCGCTCCCGCTGATGACACTCCTCTGATGCTGCATCCCGCTGATCTGTCCGCGCCGATGTAAAGCATTTCTTAGATAACAATGGGGGCGTGGTCACCAGATGACATCACCTGGAGGACCTGCCCCCTTGTGACATCACAGACCCATAATGCCCTGGGCGATGACGTCACAAGGGGGCAGGGCCTCTGGATGACGTCATCTGATGGCCACACCACCATCATTATCTGAGACATGCTTGACATTGGTGCAGACAGTTCAGCGGTATGCACCTTTAACAGTATTTTGTATCATGTGAGTAGTTTGAAGTCTGCATTTTTTATAAAATTGTGGATCTTTTTTGATTACTATACCATCGGAGTCTATATTTGTTTCCTTTTCATACGCCATTTGCCGTCATGCACTAACATGAAGCCACATATGAACATTCCCTGAGTTTTACAACAGGACATCGGTGTATGCTAGTTGTGCCAACCACAAGAGTGGTAGGCAGTTGTTTTTGGTGAGTGTGTACTGTTGGGGAGTGGAATCACTAAACACATGTGAAGAGGTGTGTGACTGAATTCAATCACATATTTGAAGATTTGGACACTCTTTTTATCACTCTGTGATGGAATTTTGCATTGATACCAGTAAAACCTTGGTTTGCGAGTGTTTTGCAAGACAACCAAAATTGGAAAAAAAAAAGCAGCATCATATTACAACTGAGTATAAAGGAGAAGAGAGGCGCCTCTGAGTGTAGCAATATGTTTACATTTAATGAAGGTACAACATTTAGCAACTCACATGGTTGATGATTAAAAGAGGCTAATTTAAGTATGCAGGCATCCGGGGTAAAGCAGTCCACATAGACCATCCTCCTCACCGCCATCAATGTCATTGCTTCCACAAGTGGTTCAAGGCACGCTTTCAGATCGCTCTACTGCAGGGTAGTCTTCCCGGTCACAATTGCAGACTGGTGAGAGCCGGTGGTGTGGGGGATGGTCTATATGGACAGCTTTACCCCAGATGCCTGCATACTTAGGTGTGCCTGTTTTAATCATCAACCGCCTGAGTTGCTAAATGTTGTACCTTCATTAAATGTAATCATTTTGCTACACTTAGAGGTGCCTCTCTTCTCTTTTATACTCTGTAGCTCTTGCTGGATTTTGCTTCTTATCCACTTGTGGAGGCTGCGATTTGTGTATAAACATTTTATGGTTACACAACCTATCACGTTGCTATAATCTTTTTTATATGGACTATAAACTGAAGGACTTGAAAGAATAAATGGTTGAGAAACAAATCATTTGATCATTTGCTCACAATCCAATGTTTTACTGTTTTATATAATATAAAGAAAAAAAAAAAATATATATATATATATATATATATATATATATATATATATATATATATATATATATATATATATATATATAAATTATCTCCTTTTTTTCACTGTGATATGAGGAACATATTCATGATATTTTAATTTTGTTTTTAATAACATATGTTATTAATCTTATGTTTAAAGTGGAGGTTCACCCGAAAAGTAAAATTTTAACCTTAGATTGATGCTCATTTTGTCAAGGGGAATCGGGTAGTTTTTTTAAAATCAAAGCAGTACTTAGCGTTTTAGAGAGCGATCTTCTTCTCCGCCGCTTCTGGGTATGGTCTTTCGGGACTGGGCGTTCCTATTTGATTGATTAATTAAATTAATCTAAGGTTAAAAAAAAAATTCGGGTGAACTCCCGCTTTAATAAGCAAGCAAAGCGCTACCTTTTGAAGTATTTTCACTCTAAAACATTTTTTTATTTTGCGTTTCGTTTGAAGGTGGCAGCAGTTTGTGTGGTTTAAAAAGAACACACTTTTTGGATCAGGATTTGTTTATTTATTGCATTTAGTTTATTCACATAGTTGGGGATTTTTTGCTTTATTCATAACATATTGGTGGTAACAAATGGGATCTAGCGCTGCTGTTGTCACAACCTTGCTGCCCCCCCCCCCCCCCCCCAGGCTTAACTTGGCACAGTTAGGCTACTGCCACCTGGCCAAGACTCCCAAAGATAATTCTCTGGGAGCACCTAACGTCTGGATCATGCAAATAAAACATCCCTGAAAGATGTCTGCTTAAGGTAATGAGCAGTGGAACAGGGGTTATCAAGCCTAAGCTGCTAGAAATTGCTATTTTAACAGCATAATTCAATCTTTCAAAAGATAATACTTCACCCAGTATACACATAGACTGTACAAATCATATGAACAGAGAGCAAGGCATAGGTAGCTTCCCCAAACTATCAAGAGAATGCAGACAGGAATTAAATAGCAACGCCCACTTTTTTTAACAAATTCTTTATTTATCAAATGTGGCATCCATTAGTTCCAGATAACAATGTAAAAAAATAAAAATACACCATGGTACAAAGTGCAGCCATAGACAACCAATAAAGATGCTTACAGTACAACACAGCAACATGAAATCCAAAACATATGCCAGTTTGGCAGGCTGATTAAAATAGTATGACACCAAATGAAAGCCAGAGATGGCTCCCAATCAATAAAGGCAATATAAGATATATAATAGCAGAAAAAGAAGAAGTGCGTAAGTAAAACATAGAGATGCACCACCAGGGTCGCCCAAAGTTTTTTTTCAATTTATTACCATTTATTTGTCGCAATACAGTGTCAACTTATTTAGGTTCTTATGACAAGTGGATGCTGTGTATGAAAAGATTTTCTATTAATAATGTACTATAGTGAGATGACACTCCGAAAGCTCTGGGTCCCATGGCTTGTAAATGTTACAGTTTTGTTAGAGTTCTAGTTTTAATTCTAATGGTTTTTTTTGCATGCAGTTTAATCTTTGTTCTGTGTACATCTTCGGTGCAGGAGTTATCTTCAAATGAAAGTCATTATCTCCAAGTTTGCCCTGGCTAATCAAAATCAGCATCTCAAGAGATTATGACACATTTGAAATAATCTGCCTACAGCAATACATGGTGTAGAACATATCATCAGAAAACATTTAGATATATTTCCTTATTAACATATTCCCTTATAACACATTATAAAGCAGTCTCAGTAGTTACACTTGAAATCACTGTTTAGTAACATTGATGTAAATCGATAAATGTAACTTTGTGATGTTTTTGATACTGTATTTAACCAACTTTAAAAGGACATTAGATAATATAAACAAAATTGTCTGAAAACAGTGGAACATTGTATTCAATGTATGCTTGATGTACTGTATAGGAGTACACTATAGTAGTACAAGAAATGCATTACCAGAAGAACTGTGTCACAGTGTTAACCAAATGGGCTATCTATTAATTTTCTAACCTATGATAATAGCAAGAATGTAAGAGTGTGAGTGTTTGTCCTGTGTGAAAGACATTTTTGCCCAAAGCCACTATTGACTATATAGATTGTGTGACCTTTCTATCTGACATACTGAATTTCCTGACATTTTGCTACTAAATATTTTATATAATGCTGTCAGTCAAGACTTAAAAAAAAACTATAATGCTACAAAAAATGTATTTGGGAATCAATTAAAAAACATAAAATATGAAGATCATTTATGATCAACAACCCAAACAGACTGTTAATAACACATGTCAACAAAAGGAATATTTGGAAAAATATACTTAATGAGAAGAGGTAAAGAACAAGAAAACTGTAAATCAGGGGTGTCCAGCCTTGCGGGCCAACACATAATTGTAAACTTGCGGCTATAAATGTCAATGACTGGAGGAATGCCAGGGGTGCCGTGTTTGGCAAAACACCCGTGGTGGTGCCCTGCACAGACTAGGGGAGCCCAAGATTGTCTGAAGGGATGCCGTGTTTGCAGTACCACCGGTGGTACATGCAAGGACTTCTGCTAAGTAAGTGCCACATGGCTGGATCTAGGGAGGTCCTGGAGTAGGTTGCACCTCCCCCAGATTTCAGTTGTGCCCCTTCCAAAGTACCCTGCCCTCACCCCCCCCCCCCATCCCCACCACTGACGCTGTACCTAGCTGTTTTCCACACAGCCTGAGCACAGAGCACATTTGAAATCTGCTCATCGGCTATCCTTAGGCTCCATTCAAACTTCACGATTTTGAATAGCAGGCAGAATCTGCCCGCAATTTCAGGTCTCACAATATCACAATCAATCTCGCAATCATAGCAAAATGCACTATGAATTTTTTGGTGCCATTCATTATTAATGGCACCTCAAACGCAGTGCAATTTGGCCGTGACAGAATTATATGGCAATTGTGGCAAAATGCATCTTGCGCATAGCTTTTTCCGCAAAAAGGAGCAGGAGCTTCTTCCGGGCGGTAGATTCATGTGATACATTTTTCTGTGATCGGTGTGCAACAATTATGGGAAAATTGCAATACCTTTTAAAGTGCCATTAGAAATGAATGGCACCCAAACATGCATGGTGTGTTTTGCCACGATTGCAGTGCATTTTGGAATCAGAGGCAAAATCATGGTGATTCTTCCCACAATTCAAAATTGTAAAGTGTGACTGGGGCCTTATTGTTATTATTGTTAGTGGTTTTTATGTGCGCTCCAAGACAAATCCTCTTTTTGCAATGTGGCCCAGGAGAGTCAAAAGGTTGGAAAATCCTGCTGTAAATACTCCAACTGTTCAACCAACTTCAATAAGCACCAATGTCACTATTTTACTTATTTTAGAGTCAGGGGCTGGAAATAAAAATGCTGACCAATAAAGATAGATAAATATTACAAAAACTTCCCAACCAACATCTGTATTGTGCATGTACATGTGAAAGATTTGAGTTCATCTCAACAACAGGCAAGTGCTTTTATGAGATGTGGTGATAATTCAATTTGCTTTGGTCTCTGTTCTTGTAAATGGTTTATAGACTGATATTAAAAATGGCCTCTGTTATTGGAAATTGCTTATGGACTGATATCAAAAAGCAAGCCTGTATGCTTAAGCTGTTTAACTATTTGTTATTTGCTATGTGTCAGGTAACAAAAGTGTTATACAATTTCATAGAAATAAAATGCAGTTGTCTGGAATGTACACATATTTATGGCTTCTGAACATACAAACATACCTCTACAAAGAAATAAAACCTCCTGATAAGCTGCTGGATGATTACTAAAGGATCTTTGTTGACTAAATCTGCCAAGTATTTGTCTCTCATATGATTCAGATCTTTGGCTGAACTTTCTGTTAATGTTCTGATCTTTAAAATTCAACAATTGCATGCCCAAATCTGGGTAAGATTGTTCAACAAAAATGTAAAGCAGCTTGATTTGATTATATTGAGTATGATCCTCTTTAAACTGTTAGATTAGCCTTCAAAGACAATATTACCCTCGGGAAGTGTAGGGTGTAGATGTTTTTGATTAACACAGAACATTTAAAAAAAAATATTTTCAAACAAATAGAGCTTTCTTTTTCTGGTATTTGATCACCACTGGGTTTTTTATTTTTTGCTATATAAACGAATATCCAATAAAATATTTTTTTTATATACATTTAGGCCAAAATGTATTCTGCTACATGTATTTGAAAACTGATCAATCCTATGTACTGTTGGCTTATCTAATTGCTTAAGGCCCTTAAAATGCCAAGTACAAATGCTGCCCAAGTGACCCCTTTTTGGAATGTTGACAGTCTGAGGTATTTAGTAAGAGGCACAGAGATGTTTTTGAAGTTGTAAATGTTGTCACAATTTATTGGAAAATGAAGAAATTAAATAAAAATAAAAACACAATTGTTTTTTTCACATTCCGTCACCAGTACAGTACAACACCATCATATGATGAGTGTGGTGGTGATCAGGCATACTGACTGGTGACAGTATGTTAAAAAATAATGTTTTACTTTTTTTTTATACTCTCTCTAGAGTAGTTCAGTGTCAACATAGTGGCACTGTTTTACTTTGGGGGGTGATAAGGGATTTTTTATTAATTTTTTTATTTTGTTTACACTTTGATTGTTTGATTGCTGTTACAATAATGATTTATTGATTACTATTGTGTGCTTTGACACGCCCACATCTATCACATTGCATAGCATGCTGTAATTGGCTCAGGTACCATGTGATAGCTGTGAGTCTATCACAGCATAACCATAGGAGTCACAGTTGTTATGAATAAAATTCATTAATAACAGCTTTGTTGACATTGTGATCATGCAGCCAGGTGCTGGGAGACACAATCTGCTGTCTAGTAGACACAGCAGTAGTGGGTGTGGCACACTTTGCGCCCCTCGGCTGGATGACATACATGTACGTGATCCAGCCTGCCCATGCCGCCCTGACACAGTAAATGTACTGTGGCCGGGGGGAACCAGTTAATACATAAACAGTCTAATATTATATGTATACCCCCATCATATAAGAATTGGCACAGGTATTTTCTATTCTATTGACCTTTATAAATCACATTGCATTTTAGGTTTAGTGGTATTTTGAAATATTAGCCATTTCTAATTCATTATGTTTCCTTTAGCAATTAATCTATTTAAGGAACCCATACACTGATTGAATTTAATATGGTAATTTTATCTTGCACCTAAGGAGTAACTGAAGCTTAAACTTGACCTAAAGTGATTAATTGTAATGTATTAATTACCAACAATTATCATATTAACCCATCTAAAGACTGCTAAATGGTACATTCTTTATTTTTATATTACTTTCTAGCACAAAATAAAAAAAATCTAATATGATGAAGAAAATAAGATACTTATTAACATATTGAAGTGTGAATCATCAATAAAACATCACAGTAAACAAGCAGTTATTCCTACACTGTATAGAACACATCATGTGTCAAATTTATAATTAAGCCAGCACATAATTGTTTACAATGAGAAGCTTTGAGAAATAATTGATGTCTTTTTAAAAAAAAATAGAAAGAATGGCCTAGAGTTCACAGGCTGGTTGTCAAATGTATCCTAAAGTCTGAAAATGATGAACTTTATTCTGAACCAAATTGAAGTCTTTGGAAGCCAAACCTTGAAAATCAATTCTGGCCATTTTCAAGGCTTAAAACCAAGGGATTGTCAACAATGAGCAGGGAGAGATGGGCACTGCTATGGGGGATATGTAACAATGCAAAAAAAAAAAACTCACATTAGGGAGAGACTTTTCCTTTTTATGTGACTTCAAGAACAAAATGGAAAGAACACTGTTTCTTTCTAATACATGGTTGAGGGATGCCATAAAACGGTATGCCACGGTATGGAACAATAGAATTCACATGAACAATGTAAGTGGCACCGTATTCTGATATCACAGTCTTTGCTTGTGTAATTGATTTTTTTAATACAGAAGTAGAAAAAAATTCTGACAACTGGAAAAAGTTTTAGGCCTAATGTCATGGATCTGCCACCTAAGGGTTAATGGTGCAGGCTGATTTCAGTGATTGACAACAGGCTGCCCTATTTAAACACCTCAGCAGCACAGTGTCTTCGCTGTCTGATCTGCAGCTCATACCCGTTCCCGTGACTTCCTGTGATCTGGTCTGTTTCCTGTGTGTGACTTGGCTTGTTTGACTATGATTGATCTCTGTTATCCTGATCCCGGCCTGCCTTGTGACCACGCTCAGCTCTACTCTGCTTGATATCCTGTTGCCAAACTTTGCCTGTATTCTGACCATTCTCTGCCGTCGTCTATAACTACATCTGATCGTCTGTTACCAAACCCGGCTTGTCTGACTATGTATTCAGTGTCTCCCCAGCCCTGCATCTACCATCCTGCTTCCTGCTGCACCAGCTGGACTGACAAGACCAAAGACAAACCAGGCACCCATACACCGCCAGGCTCTTGCAGCCACTGTTGCAACATCGGTGGCCCTCGAGCCGGGGCTGTACGAGAAGGCCTTCCCACTGCACGTCAGGCTCATCCGGCAGGTACGTAACACCTAAATTGGACTGTGGTACTGTACTGTAGTGTATTATTCAAAAAACATCTGAAATTTGAAAGCTATAGGAACGTTTATAAAAAAGTAATCTAAAACCCTCTATTTGCTATCAATTGCCCAGCGGCAAAAGAGTATAGTATAGCTTGTGATCTTATTTTTTGTAAGTACCACACTGTATTACATTCAAGGTTTAATAAAATGTCAAAACGGAGTCCACAAAAACATTTAAAAACCATAAGCCCACAGTTCAAGAAATTAGGCAGTTTTTATCCTGAAATAAAAATGAGTGTGCCATCATCTGATCACCTCTTCTCTGTCCCCTCACAGTTAATCACTTCTGTGTTCAACTTCTACCTTAAAAGCAGAGGTCTGCCCCCCCCCCCCCCCCCTGCAAAAATTATAAGCCAGCATTTACAAATACTGCAGCTGCTGACTTTTAATAATAGGACACTTATCTGTCCTGGAGTCCAGCGATGTCAGTACCACAGCTTATGTTTCCGAGAGCTGTCGGGTGCTGCCGACTCCCGGAAGTGGGGATAGGGTACCTGTTAAAGACAGGTATCCGCTCCCCCTCCCTCCCCGAAAAGATGCCAAATGTAGCACTGGAGAGGGGAGGAGACAAATGAGCAGAAGTTCCACTTTAAACAGAGTTTGCTCCACTAGCCATGTGTCTCTTATGAATACCTAATTTATTAACCTCTTGCCTACTACCCACCGTAGTTTTATGGTGGCAGGTCGGCTCGGCTGCGCAAAATCATATTGCAGCCACTAGTGGCGAGCGTGTCAGGCACCCACGATCGCTCATTACAGAGCGAGAACCGGGAGCTGTGTGTGTAAACACACAGCTCCCGGTCCTTTCAGGGGGAGAAATTACTGATCACATGTTCATACAATGTATGAACAACGATATGTCATTTCCCCTGGTCAGTCCCACCCCCCCTTCAGTTAGAAATGAAACATAATTAACCCCTTCCTCGCCCCCTGGTGTTAACCCCTTCCCTGCCAGTGACAATTTTACAGTAATCAATGCATTTTTATAGCACTGATCGCTAAAAAAATGCCAATGGTCCCAAGAATGTGTCAAAAGTGTCTGCCATAAGGTTGCAGTACCGATAAAAATCGAAGATCGCCGCCATTACTAGTAAAAAAAAATATTAAGAAAAATGCTATAAATCTATCCCCTATTTTGTAGACGCTATAACTTTTGCACAAACCAATCAATAAACGCTTATTGCGATTTTTTTTACGAAAAATGTAGAAGAATATGTATTGGCCTAAACTGAGGAAACAAATAGTTTTTTATATATATTTGGGGGATATTTATTACAGCAAAAAGTTAAAAAAAAATTCTTTCAAAATTGTCACTCTATTTTTGTTTAAAGCACAAAAAATAAAAAATGCAGAGGTGATCAAATACCATCAAAAGAAAGCTCTATTTGTGGGAATAGAAGGACGTAAATTTTGTTTGGGAGCCACGTCGCACGTGCATTTGTCAGTTAAAGCGACGCAGTGCTGAATCGCAAAAAGTGGCCCGGTTATTGACCAGCAAAATGGTCCGGGGCTGAAGTGGTTAATAGACAAGTACTACCCCCACTTCATCACAGTATTAATTTAGACCATCTTTATGGTATAAGCACTGGGGGGGTTTGCATTGGAATATTCTAACTTGTCTTGTCTAAGTACCATCTTGAAGAAGTATATAAATACATTGAATTCCTGTACTAAAAAATAAACATTTTCCCTCTTTTCATATGCCCTTTGAAATGCCCACTCAGTCTGTAAGAAACTCACCTCTCTCTATGACCTTTTGTATGGCTGAATTTGCATTGCATTCGGACCAAAGTCACGCAGGACCCTTTTTTTGGTCCGCATTAGAATCAGATCGCATGGGTGTTCACACCCATGCGATCTGATTCATGTTCAAACTGACAGTTCGCACTGCGATATGAAAATCGATCTGGGGGTATCATTCAGTTTGTATTGACACTCCCAGCGGTTCCCATATGGCAGTGTGAACTGCCTGCGAGTCGGGTGTGATGTGGGAACCCGTACTGGATTTGCACAGGTTCTTGCATCGCACCACTGTGGACCGAGCCTCAAGATACTTCTAAATTTATCAGCCTAATCACGACTTTTGACCTAGCATAATAGACAACAGATGACACCAGATTGGCAAACAGACAACATCAAAAGTCTCAAAAGACATAACCACAGTCTGTAAAGTTTTTTTTTTTTCACAATCAGGTTTATTAATGTAAAAAAAGATTGCAGATTACATCTTACAAAGTATTGAAGTTCGGACAAAATCTAGTAGTAATTATTCTATTTGTATATATGCATTTCAGAATATGAGGTTGGAGAGGGGTAGGGGGGTTGGAGGTTGGGGAGGGGAGGAAGGGAGGGGTGAGAGAAAGTGAGGGGAAAAAAAAAAGGGGGGGGAGGGGGAAGAAGGGAGGAAATATATCATTTTATCAGGTTGGAAAGCGGTTTACATATTAAACAGTACATTGGTTTGTCAGGAGGATAAATATTATATCTGTCGGGATTTAGATACAGGTACAAGTATATTCATATCATTATGTGATAAGAGTAGCGTTCTGTTAATTCATGCTAACAACAATTGGTAGTCATTGGTATACCTAAATAACACCCAGGGTTGCCAGATTTTGTGGAAATTTGTAGAGTTTTCTCTCTTCATGGCTATTAATTCGTCCATTTTGTGCATGTATTGCACTCTGTCTAACCAATCTTTAATGGATGGGCATTTGGAGGATTTCCAGTGTAATGGGCAGTCTGTAAAGTTATACCAAATCCCAGAAAGACTTTACCCAGTCTGCCTTCCAAAAATACAATTTCTGCCTCCACACTGCAAAACAGACCTATTTTACCACTCTTATTAACACCCTCTCACACTGTCCCCATTAACTTTTTTCTATGTTTCAATCTCCACCACTGCCTCCACCCACTAACTCATTTACAGCCCAAGAGATTGCCAATCACCTCCTAAATAAGATTGTAGATGAGATCTCCACTGTACAGATATCTCCCCCACATAACATTCCTTGTCCACTTGCACATTAAACACTTCCTTCATTTAACCCTGTTACCATAGAGGATGCTGCTTTTTCTAATGCCCACCCAACAACCTGTTCCCTTTGTGATGAACATTGATATATGACCCATGCCCTTCTCACCAACTCGTGACGCTAAAGACTGATTAATCTCACACTGCACTGTCACTCATGCAACAATGGCACTCTCAGCTGCACCCTGCAGAAAGACTTTCCAGCTCAAGGGGCCACAATCTAGGTTCCAGCAGCCTGAGAGCAATTGTCACTGGGTTAAAAATAAATATTTAGTTCCAATGCGCTACTGTGAGTAAACAAAGTGTGTGAAAATAGTGTAAATGATGTAAATAATACCCGGGGCAGCTATATCTAAAAGTGTTCACATAACACAAAAAAGGATAACAAGGTAAAAAAAGTGATGAGCGCTCCAGGTATGTGTCAAATTACAACCAAAGTATATACGTGAATGAATGAACCACAATCAAAGAAATGAGTGACCAAACTCAAAATGTGCAGTGCGTACCGAAAAATAATAATAGGAAAATATATATTCAGATGTGATACACTATAGGGATGTCCAGTCCTCTGTGAATCTAAAATCACTGTGATGATCACACATAAATAAATATATAAAAATAAATATATAAAAATGAATATATATACATATATATATATGGAATTGTGTAAAAAGTGAGTAGGCGAATGTATAAAAGTGCAACAGTGGTGCTGATAAAGCAGTCTATAGGTGAAGATGATGAGATGTTTCCATATAAAGGTATCTGTGTAGAAGGCAGTAGCTTGAAAATCCTCATAGGTATTGTAGTGCCCTTACCATGAAGGTGCTATATGTGCGCATATAGATATATCCCTCCGGGTCTCCGATCACCCCTGTCCTGGGATCAGTCAGTGTACGTTGTGCCAGCAGCTGTATTCCATGAAGGTATCCTGGGCGCGTATCTACTGATGTCCTCCGGGTCTCCGGTCACCTTTCTCCTGGGGTCACTTCATTCAAGTCTGTTCTGACTGCTGCATACCTCCAAAGTATTCCCAATTGCAGTGGTCCAATAGGCAAAACAATGGGGTTGGGAGAAAAAAAGGTAGCCTCCAATGGTGTAGTAGGATTAGGAATCCAAAAGTATTTATTGTAATTAAAAAGCAGGTAGCACAAACAACGCTTAAAATAACAGAGCAGCGTTAAAAATCAAGGTGCAGACGTGGCGTTTAAATTTACCGCCTTACGTCCGATAGCCTCCGGCTTGTGCGAGTGTAATCCTCGGTCTCGACTTTCGGCTCCCTACGGCGTTACGTCACGCACCTCGTGACTTCATCAGGGGATTCCTATTGGCTGTCGGGCCGCCGGCTAAATACGCCCAAACCGGAAGTAAACAGACTTCCATTTTCTTGAAGTCCATATTCATGGACATAATGTGTTACAATAAGGGCTGTTATTGGGACGTAGCTTAAAGTGTGGATAGACACTATAACAGATGTTTAACATCACGTTTCATGTATACTCCTAGTGCAGGACTGCAAAGCTGAGAATATTACTTACAGAGGAAACTTATAAGGGGGCATCTCATCACAAATAGTGATAGACAATGAAAAAAATCGGTCATATGTAATTATGAATAATTACTATTTTAAATGCACACACACATATATTATTTTAATTATAATGATAAAGGATTAAATTCGATAAATGAAATTAATCGAAAGATTAAGGTTAAAATTAAACAGTTATAAAAGGTAATAAAGGTTAAAAGTCAAAACCATATAGGGCAATGGGTGACGCATGTTAAAGTGCATCAGTGTCGTGATTTATTAACCCTCAGTGGGCCAGTGAACAGAAAGTGGCCCTAAAAAGTAAATAGTGTACCTATTTGGTTTATATTAATAATGGTGGACTATATTGATGTAGGGATGACGGTGTGGATAAGATAAAGGTCCTGAGTGATGGATTTAACCCTTGCTACTCTGTCACATATATGCACATAAGGACAATGTCTCGTCGTGTAGAAAACCTCAACTCAGGGCTTGAGTTGTGTTAATAGTGATAGAGGGCAAAGTATCTTTCCCACTAGGTGAGATAGGTATAGGGACAAATATTTAAGAAAGTCCCACACTACCGGTACATCTATTATATCTAGATGCCCAGTAGTGTCCATGGGTATACCAATCAATATATAATTGTCTCAACCGATACTCCCACAAGCCTAAGTCCATCAGGACCGTTTGGGTATCATAATGACATAAATTCACATTTGACAATGGCTAAGGTCAGAGAAAGATAAATTCATTAAAATGATTTAAAAACATTTAAAAATTATTTAAAAAGCAATTCAAGTCGAAATCCACATTCATACCTCCTGGAGTGAGTGTGTTTAATGTATGTATCCAGCGTGATTCTTTCTGACTAATGACCCGTATTTTGTGGCTACCTCTCCAAGAAGCTTTATATTTTTCTATGCCCCAAAATTGAAGCATAGTGGCGTCTTGGTTGTGCACTTTCGCAAAATGGCGTGATACGCTATGTTTGGGGTAGCCATTGGTTATATTTCGTACATGCTCTTCTATTCTACATTTTAATTTCCTTTTGGTCCTGCCCACATATTGCAGGTTACAACTACATTGGAGCACATAGATAACGCCCTCAGTGTGACATCCAATGAAGTCTCTTATTTGATGGGTTTGTCCTGTCATAGTGCCATTGAAGTCTAGTCGTTTGCCTTGAAATGGTTTTGAATGTCTACACGCAAAGCAATTCCTACACGGGTAGAATCCTTTTCCTGAAAAAAAGGAAAACATTGGTTTGGGAGGCGAGGCAATGACCGATTTGACCAATATGTCTCTTAAGGTGGGAGCTCGTTTGTAAATTATTTTAGGTTTATTGGGGAGAATTGTCTGAAGATCTTTATCCCCCAATAGCACATGCCAGTGCCGTTGGATGAGTTTGTTAATTTCTTTATGCTGCACGTTGTAGTCTAATATGAGGCTTGGTGCTACATTGTTTGGCGGTTCTTTGTTGGCCGTCTTGTTCTCCAGCATATGTTTTCTGTCCAGTTTTTGTACATTCCTTACTTGTTCTTTTAGCCAGGATATATCATACCCTTTATCCTCGAATCTTTTCCCGATGAATTGGGCCTGCTCATTGAAGTCTTCCTCCTTGGTGCAGTTTCTCTTTAGTCTGACTAGTTGGCCTTTCGGGATGTTGTAGAGCCAAGGTTTGTGGTGGCAACTTTCAACTGACAGATAACTATTGGTGTCAACCGTTTTAAAGTAGGTTTTGGTAATAATTTTATTGCCTTCCAGTGATACATTCAAGTCCAAAAAATCCACCTCTTTGGTGTCTATTTTCCACACAAGTTTGATGTTTTTCTCGTTGCTATTCAAGCTTTCCATAAATTGCTCCAAACTTGCTTTATTGCCATTCCATAGAATGATGACGTCGTCTATATATCGTTTGTACAATATAAGCTCTACCGGCATATGTTCGTAGATGGCTGATTCTTCCCATTGGGCCATAAACGCATTAGCTATGCTAGGGGCGAACTTAGCGCCCATAGCTATGCCTATGGCCTGCTTATAATAAATCTGGTTGTGCCAGAAATAATTAAATTTGAGGCAGAACTCCAAGCATTTGGTCAGATACTTGCGTTGTTTGCACATCGTGTTGCTATGGTTGCGTAATAGCCACTTAATGGCATGGCATGCATCATGATGGCCTACTATGGTATATAGCGACGTAACGTCAGCTGTGGCAAGTAAGGTAGTTCCTTCTGCCACAGAGACAGTATCTAGGAGTTGGAGAATGTGTTTGGTGTCTTTTAAATAGGCACACGTATTTTGTACTGATGGTTGAATAAAAAAGTCAATGTATTGGCCCATCCTAGATGTAAGTGACTCAATACCATTGACTATAGGTCTTCCAGGGGGGTGGTCTTTGGATTTGTGTATTTTTGGCACTGTATATATTACTGGAATTCTACAACATTCAGGTACAAGGTATTTGGCCTCTTTTTTGTTCAGGATATTTCTTTTTACACCTAGGTTCACCACCAATTTAAATTCCTTTTTGTATGTGTTAGTGGGGTTACCTGGTAATTTAATATACGTATCCTCATCAGACAGTTGGCAATCTATTTCTCCCAAATATTGTGCTTTTGTCTGGATGACTATTGCTCCCCCTTTGTCCGCGGGGCGGATAACCACATCTTTCCTTTCTATAAGTGATTTGATTCCCTTTTTGATGTGTGCCGGATCATATTTCTTTTTAACTTTAAGTGTTTCTAGGTCAGCAAGGACCAGTTTTTTGAAGACCTCTATATGATGGTTGTCTGACACTTGTGGGTTAAAGGTAGAGTTGTTACGTAACGTACTATGTATTAAGTCGTTACTTGGTGGCTGCTGTATAAAATGTGAGAGTTTATCATTAAGGAAATATTTCTTCATATTAAGCTTTCTTATGTACTTACGGATCCCAATGTAGGTGTCAAATTTATTCAGATTTTTGACCGGTGCATGTTTGAGCCCCCTATATAAAACAGCTAGTTCTTCAAGTGTCAGTTCGGTGGAGGTTAAATTTACCACGTTCTCTCCTCGTCTTTTCTTTTTCTTTTGTTGTCCCTTTCCTGCTCTGTTTCCCCTCTTGTTTCTGGACTTGGTCTTGTGGGGTTTTCCTGTGTCCGTCTCCTGGGGGAGCAGTGGGGGTCCTGTGTAGGTCTTCGTGGAGAGTGGTCTCTCCTTTCCCTGTCTAAAAAAGAGGACCGTGGTGCTGTGTGTTGATAGTATTCATGACCTGGTCTCGAATCTTCATAATGCTGGTCTTGTTGTCCTCTAAGAGGCTCAAATCTGTTATGGACCACAGTCGGGGTTCTATTATACCCTCCATAGTATTCAGATACCTGTGGGGGTCCCCTAATTGGGTTACCATAATAGTCATACATTTGTGGTGGAGGGGGTCCTCTATAGTATCCTCCGTATGGTTCCTGTGATGGAGGGGGAGGACCTCTATTATCTCTTGGATTTCTTTCATTATATTGACCATTATTGTACGGTTTTTTGTTATTGGCCTTCTTAAAAGGTTTTTTCCATTGTTTTTTGGGTGTATGATATGCATATTGCCCACTATTATGATGTTCGTACTGTGGTTTAGTATTATCCCTATATCCTGTTTGTTCCTCCCACCTTGGTGGGGGTCGCATTTGCAGTCCAGCGGGGTCTTGGATTCTGACTTCCTTAACTGGTGTTGATTGTGTGGAATTAGACTGAGCCGATTCTGTTTTCAATTGCCATTTAAAAACACGGTCGGTTTTATAATCCGCCACGTCTCTTTGGAATTTTTTAATTTTACGCTGTTGTACCTCCAGATCTTTGGTCACTAGATTTTTATTTAGTAACGTGGAGAGTTTCTGGAAGTCACTGGACTCTTTGTAGGGGTCCAGTTTAATTTTGATGTCTTCAATTTGCTGTTGTACTATCCTTAATTTCTTCTGTTTCCTTTTAAGCAAGAACTTAACTCCCTCTACACTTCTGTTGTTAAAGAACTCGAACCATTCGTCCAATGATTCTTTATCATCAAGTCCATCATTGGGTGGCATATCCCATCTAACTCGCCTAGGTGCTATGTTATCTTTTATATATTGGTCGAAGGTATGTATGTCCCACCACAGGGATACCTTTTTTTCCATCAGATGTCCCAGTTTTCTGATGAGACTATCTAGATCTGTGTTCAGTGTCATGTTACGTGTATTGAATACTTCTTCTAAATTAACACTTCTGCTCTCTATGAAAGTAAAAACTTCCATCGTGGCAGCAAAGGATGTGTAAGTGAAGCTACTGCCTTCTACACAGATACCTTTATATGGAAACATCTCATCATCTTCACCTATAGACTGCTTTATCAGCACCACTGTTGCACTTTTATACATTCGCCTACTCACTTTTTACACAATTCCATATATATATATGTATATATATTCATTTTTATATATTTATTTTTATATATTTATTTATGTGTGATCATCACAGTGATTTTAGATTCACAGAGGACTGGACATCCCTATAGTGTATCACATCTGAATATATATTTTCCTATTATTATTTTTCGGTACGCACTGCACATTTTGAGTTTGGTCACTCATTTCTTTGATTGTGGTTCATTCATTCACGTATATACTTTGGTTGTAATTTGACACATACCTGGAGCGCTCATCACTTTTTTTACCTTGTTATCCTTTTTTGTGTTATGTGAACACTTTTAGATATAGCTGCCCCGGGTATTATTTACATCATTTACACTATTTTCACACACTTTGTTTACTCACAGTAGCGCATTGGAACTAAATATTTATTTTTCACTGGTTATTCACTTACACATCCTTTGCTGCCACGATGGAAGTTTTTACTTTCATAGAGAGCAGAAGTGTTAATTTAGAAGAAGTATTCAATACACGTAACATGACACTGAACACAGATCTAGATAGTCTCATCAGAAAACTGGGACATCTGATGGAAAAAAAGGTATCCCTGTGGTGGGACATACATACCTTCGACCAATATATAAAAGATAACATAGCACCTAGGCGAGTTAGATGGGATATGCCACCCAATGATGGACTTGATGATAAAGAATCATTGGACGAATGGTTCGAGTTCTTTAACAACAGAAGTGTAGAGGGAGTTAAGTTCTTGCTTAAAAGGAAACAGAAGAAATTAAGGATAGTACAACAGCAAATTGAAGACATCAAAATTAAACTGGACCCCTACAAAGAGTCCAGTGACTTCCAGAAACTCTCCACGTTACTAAATAAAAATCTAGTGACCAAAGATCTGGAGGTACAACAGCGTAAAATTAAAAAATTCCAAAGAGACGTGGCGGATTATAAAACCGACCGTGTTTTTAAATGGCAATTGAAAACAGAATCGGCTCAGTCTAATTCCACACAATCAACACCAGTTAAGGAAGTCAGAATCCAAGACCCCGCTGGACTGCAAATGCGACCCCCACCAAAGTGGGAGGAACAAACAGGATATAGGGATAATACTAAACCACAGTACGAACATCATAATAGTGGGCAATATGCATATCATACACCCAAAAAACAATGGAAAAAACCTTTTAAGAAGCCCAATAACAAAAAACCGTACAATAATGGTCAATATAATGAAAGAAATCCAAGAGATAATAGAGGTCCTCCCCCTCCATCACAGGAACCATACGGAGGATACTATAGAGGACCTCCTCCACCACAAATGTATGACTATTATGGTAACCCAATTAGGGGACCCCCACAGGTATCTGAATACTATGGAGGGTATAATAGAACCCCGACTGTGGTCCATAACAGATTTGAGCCTCTTAGAGGACAACAAGACCAGCATTATGAAGATTCGAGACCAGGTCATGAATACTATCAACACACAGCACCACGGTCCTCTTTTTTAGACAGGGAAAGGAGAGACCACTCTCCACGAAGACCTACACAGGACCCCCACTGCTCCCCCATGAGACGGACACAGGAAAACCCCACAAGACCAAGTCCAGAAACAAGAGGGGAAACAGAGCAGGAAAGGGACAACAAAAGAAAAAGAAAAGACGAGGAGAGAACGTGGTAAATTTAACCTCCACCGAACTGACACTTGAAGAACTAGCTGTTTTAGATAGGGGGCTCAAACATGCACCGGTCAAAAATCTGAATAAATTTGACACCTACATTGGGATCCGTAAGTACATAAGAAAGCTTAATATGAAGAAATATTTCCTTAATGATAAACTCTCACATTTTATACAGCAGCCACCAAGTAACGACTTAATACATAGTACGTTACGTAACAACTCTACCTTTAACCCACAAGTGTCAGACAACCATCATATAGAGGTCTTCAAAAAACTGGTCCTTGCTGACCTAGAAACACCTAAAGTTAAAAAGAAATATGATCCGGCACACATCAAAAAGGGAATCAAATCACTTATAGAAAGGAAAGATGTGGTTATCCGCCCCGCGGACAAAGGGGGAGCAATAGTCATCCAGACAAAAGCACAATATTTGGGAGAAATAGATCGCCAACTGTCTGATGAGGATACGTATATTAAATTACCAGGTAACCCCACTAACACATACAAAAAGGAATTGAAATTGGTGGTGAACCTAGGTGTAAAAAGAAATATCCTGAACAAAAAAGAGGCCAAATACCTTGTACCTGAATGTTGTAGAATTCCAGTAATATATACAGTGCCAAAAATACACAAATCCAAAGACCACCCCCCTGGAAGACCTATAGTCAATGGTATTGAGTCACTTACATCTAGGATGGGCCAATACATTGACTTTTTTATTCACCCATCAGTACAAAATACGCGTGCCTATTTAAAAGACACCAAACACATTCTCCAACTCCTAGATACTGTCTCTGTGGCAGAAGGAACTACCTTACTTGCCACAGCTGACGTTACGTCGCTATATACCATAGTAGGCCATCATGATGCATGCCATGCCATTAAGTGGCTATTACGCAAACATAGCAACATGATGTGCAAACAACGCAAGTATCTGACCAAATGCTTGGAGTTCTGCCTCAAATTTAATTATTTCTGGCACAACCAGATTTATTATAAGCAGGCCATAGGCATAGCTATGGGCGCTAAGTTCGCCCCTAGCATAGCTAATGCGTTTATGGCCCAATGGGAAGAATCGGCCATCTACGAACATATGCCGGTAGAGCTTATATTGTACAAACGATATATAGACAACGTCATCATTCTATGGAATGGCAATAAAGCAAGTTTGGAGCAATTTATGGAAAGCTTGAATAGCAACGAGAAAAACATCAAACTTGTGTGGAAAATAGACACCAAAGAGGTGGATTTTTTGGACTTGAATGTATCACTGGAAGGCAATAAAATTATTACCAAAACCTACTTTAAAACGGTTGACACCAATAGTTATCTGTCAGTTGAAAGTTGCCACCACAAACCTTGGCTCTACAACATCCCGAAAGGCCAACTAGTCAGACTAAAGAGAAACTGCACCAAGGAGGAAGACTTCAATGAGCAGGCCCAATTCATCGGGAAAAGATTCGAGGATAAAGGGTATGATATATCCTGGCTAAAAGAAGTAAGGAATGTACAAAAACTGGACAGAAAACATATGCTGGAGAACAAGACGGCCAACAAAGAACCGCCAAACAATGTAGCACCAAGCCTCATATTAGACTACAACGTGCAGCATAAAGAAATTAACAAACTCATCCAACGGCACTGGCATGTGCTATTGGGGGATAAAGATCTTCAGACAATTCTCCCCAATAAACCTAAAATAATTTACAAACAAGCTCCCACCTTAAGAGACATATTGGTCAAATCGGTCATTGCCTCGCCTCCCAAACCAATGTTTTCCTTTTTTTCAGGAAAAGGATTCTACCCGTGTAGGAATTGCTTTGCGTGTAGACATTCAAAACCATTTCAAGGCAAACGACTAGACTTCAATGGCACTATGACAGGACAAACCCATCAAATAAGAGACTTCATTGTATGTCACACTGAGGGCGTTATCTATGTGCTCCAATGTAGTTGTAACCTGCAATATGTGGGCAGGACCAAAAGGAAATTAAAATGTAGAATAGAAGAGCATGTACGAAATATAACCAATGGCTACCCCAAACATAGCGTATCACGCCATTTTGCGAAAGTGCACAACCAAGACGCCACTATGCTTCAATTTTGGGGCATAGAAAAATATAAAGCTTCTTGGAGAGGTAGCCACAAAATACGGGTCATTAGTCAGAAAGAATCACGCTGGATACATACATTAAACACACTCACTCCAGGAGGTATGAATGTGGATTTCGACTTGAATTGCTTTTTAAATAATTTTTAAATGTTTTTAAATCATTTTAATGAATTTATCTTTCTCTGACCTTAGCCATTGTCAAATGTGAATTTATGTCATTATGATACCCAAACGGTCCTGATGGACTTAGGCTTGTGGGAGTATCGGTTGAGACAATTATATATTGATTGGTATACCCATGGACACTACTGGGCATCTAGATATAATAGATGTACCGGTAGTGTGGGACTTTCTTAAATATTTGTCCCTATACCTATCTCACCTAGTGGGAAAGATACTTTGCCCTCTATCACTATTAACACAACTCAAGCCCTGAGTTGAGGTTTTCTACACGACGAGACATTGTCCTTATGTGCATATATGTGACAGAGTAGCAAGGGTTAAATCCATCACTCAGGACCTTTATCTTATCCACACCGTCATCCCTACATCAATATAGTCCACCATTATTAATATAAACCAAATAGGTACACTATTTACTTTTTAGGGCCACTTTCTGTTCACTGGCCCACTGAGGGTTAATAAATCACGACACTGATGCACTTTAACATGCGTCACCCATTGCCCTATATGGTTTTGACTTTTAACCTTTATTACCTTTTATAACTGTTTAATTTTAACCTTAATCTTTCGATTAATTTCATTTATCGAATTTAATCCTTTATCATTATAATTAAAATAATATATGTGTGTGTGCATTTAAAATAGTAATTATTCATAATTACATATGACCGATTTTTTTCATTGTCTATCACTATTTGTGATGAGATGCCCCCTTATAAGTTTCCTCTGTAAGTAATATTCTCAGCTTTGCAGTCCTGCACTAGGAGTATACATGAAACGTGATGTTAAACATCTGTTATAGTGTCTATCCACACTTTAAGCTACGTCCCAATAACAGCCCTTATTGTAACACATTATGTCCATGAATATGGACTTCAAGAAAATGGAAGTCTGTTTACTTCCGGTTTGGGCGTATTTAGCCGGCGGCCCGACAGCCAATAGGAATCCCCTGATGAAGTCACGAGGTGCGTGACGTAACGCCGTAGGGAGCCGAAAGTCGAGACCGAGGATTACACTCGCACAAGCCGGAGGCTATCGGACGTAAGGCGGTAAATTTAAACGCCACGTCTGCACCTTGATTTTTAACGCTGCTCTGTTATTTTAAGCACTGTTTGTGCTACCTGCTTTTTAATTACAATAAATACTTTTGGATTCCTAATCCTACTACACCATTGGAGGCTACCTTTTTTTCTCCCCACCCCATTGTTTTGCCTATTGGACCACTGCAATTGGGAATACTTTGGAGGTATGCAGCAGTCAGAACAGACTTGAATGAAGTGACCCCAGGAGAAAGGTGACCGGAGACCCGGAGGACATCAGTAGATACGCGCCCAGGATACCTTCATGGAATACAGCTGCTGGCACAACGTACACTGACTGATCCCAGGACAGGGGTGATCGGAGACCCGGAGGGATATATCTATATGCGCACATATAGCACCTTCATGGTAAGGGCACTACAATACCTATGAGGATTTTCAAGCTACTGCCTTCTACACAGATACCTTTATATGGAAACATCTCATCATCTTCACCTATAGACTGCTTTATCAGCACCACTGTTGCACTTTTATACATTCGCCTACTCACTTTTTACACAATTCCATATATATATATATGTATATATATTCATTTTTATATATTTATTTTTATATATTTATTTATGTGTGATCATCACAGTGATTTTAGATTCACAGAGGACTGGACATCCCTATAGTGTATCACATCTGAATATATATTTTCCTATTATTATTTTTCGGTACGCACTGCACATTTTGAGTTTGGTCACTCATTTCTTTGATTGTGGTTCATTCATTCACGTATATACTTTGGTTGTAATTTGACACATACCTGGAGCGCTCATCACTTTTTTTACCTTGTCACTGGGTTAAGTTAATTAAGAAATTAACCTTTTAACCTTTTCACTGCCAGGTCCATATGTGGTACAGACATGACTATGGGGGATTTCACACACAATCCAGTGGTTGCAGACCCGGGACCGACATGGCGGATGCTAGCGGGACGAGGGTTTGCTCTCCCCCTTCTTGATGTGACCCATGCAAAAAATAAAGTTACACCCAAGCACATAAAATCCCAACCACCAAAAATATGTTGAGGCACCCTACCCCAACATATACGCATGTAAACGCACACGTCCGAGGTGCCTACCGATGAAAACATTGGTTGTATTAGATGGACTTGTGTCTTTTTCAACCTGACTAACTATGAAGCATGTTACATATTGCCACACACGCAGGAGTGAGAGCAAAAATTCTAGAACAAGACCTCCTCCGTAACACTAAACTGATGACCTATAGGGGGCTTTTGAAGTGTCGCCTATAGAAATCATAGGGTACTGAACTTTGTCACCATTTTACGGGTGTACACTAATTTAAGGTTTGACATGCTGGGTATATATTTAAGTGGTGCAATCTCATCTTTTATAATTTACCAATAATTTGGACAGTTTATTTGTTTGCCCTAGTGTTTCAGTGTGTTTTTACTGAAATATTGAGTTTCCCATACCTTTGCGGTATCACTTCAGGTTCCTCTCTTAAATGGAGTGCTCCTAATCTCAGCTTGTTACCTGTATAAAACACACCTGTCCACAGAAGGAATCAATCAGATTCCAATCTCTTCACCGTGGCCAAGATGAAAAAGCTGTCCAAGGATGCCAGGGACAATATTGTAGAGCTACACAAGGCTGGAATGGGCTACAAGACCATCGACACGCAGCTTGGGGAGAGGGTAACAACAGTTGGTGCCATTATTTGCAAATGGAAGAAACACAAAATAACTGTCATTCTCCCTCAGTCTGGGGCTCTAGCAAGATCTCACCTCTGAGTTTTAATGATTATGAAAATGGTGAGGAATCGGCACAGAACAACACGGAAGAATCTTGTCAATGATCTCAAGGCAGCTGGGACCATAGTCACCAAGAAAACAATTGGTAACACATTGTGCTTTGAAGGACTGAAATCCTGCAGCGCCCGCAAGGTCCCCCTGCTCAAGAAAGCACCTGTCTGAAGTTTGCTAATGAACATCTGAATGCTTTAACCACTTGACCACCGGGCCTATTTTGGCACTTCTCTCCTTTCGTGTAAAAATCACAATTTTTTTGCTAGAAAATTAAACAGAACCCCCAAAAATTATATATTTCTTTAGCAGACACCCTAGGGAATAAAATGGCGGTCATTGCAACTTTTTTTCTCGCACATTATTTGGCAATTATTTGTCAAACGCCTTTTTTGGGAAAAAAATAACAAAACAGTAAAGTTAGCCCAATTTTTTTGTATAATGTGAAAGATGATGTTACGCCGAGTAAATATATACCTAACATGTTACACTTTAAAATTGCGCACACTCATGGAATGGCACCAAACTTCGGTACTTAAAAATCTCCATAGGCGACGCTTTAATTTTTTTTACAGGCTACTATTTTCGAGTTACAGAGGAGGTGCTAGAATTGTTGCACACGCTCTAATGCACGCGATGATACCTCACATGTGGGGGTTGAACAGCGTTTACATATGTGGACAGGACTTGCATACGTGTTGGCTTCTGCGCGCGGGCTACCGGGGACAGGGGCGTTTAAAAAAAAAAGTTTAATTATTTTATTTTTACACTTTTTGTTTAAATTTTTTTTATCACTTTTATTCCTATTACAAGGAATCTTAACATCCCTTGTAATAGGAAATAGTGTGACAGGTCCTCTTTATGGAGAGATGTGGGGGTCAATAAGACCCCACATCTCTCCTCCAGGCTTACAAGCATGAGATCGTGAAAAAAAATTCACAGATTTCATGCCGACAGCCGCGATTGTGGCTTTGTTTACTTCCGGGTACCGGGCGTGAGGTCATAACGTGGTCACCTGTCAATCTGGTCACCAGTCATCTCTATGCTTCCCAGCCAGCGCCGGCCGATTTGCTCTCCGGGCCTCCAATGTCACCGGAGAGCCCAGAGAAGCACCGGATGGCGGCGGGAGGGGGGGACGTCCCCTCCCGCTGCCTATTAGAACGATCAAGCGGCGGAACTACTGCTTTGATCTTTCTTATCGTGCAGAGAATCGGTGGCTGAAGACGGTAATATCTGAATGATGCCTGTAGCTGCTGGCATCATTCAGATATCACCGCACAAAGTCATATGATATCCTCGGTTGTTAAGTGGTTAAAGGAGAACCTGGTGAAAGTGTTGTGGTCAGATGAGACTGAAATTGAGCTATATGGCATTAACTCAAATAGCCATGTTTTAAGGAGGAGGAATGCTGCCTATGACCCGATAACACCATTCCCACCATCAGACATGGACGTAGAAACATTATTCTTTAGGGGTGTTTTTTCTGCTAAGGGGACAGGACAACTTCACCACATCAAAGGGACAATGGACGGGGCCATATACCATCATATCTTGGGTGAGAACCTCTTTCCCTCCTTCCCTGCTACAGGACATCCTGAAAGCCAAGGTGAATGGCTGCCCCAAAAGGTTTAGGACAATTGTTAAGTAAGGGACAAGTGTGAACTTTCCATGTCAAAGGGCTGACAGCAAGCTTGTGCTGTTTTCAAACATAAATTTGCCTGACTCAAGATGGTGTGGGATCCCCTACCTGTCAGCCTGCCCCTGAAGAGCTGCCAAATTTCTTGTTCATGTGATGAAATCCTACCAGGCTGCTTTTGTGTCTCTTCCTCATTTTCCCAATATACAATCAGGCACCTAGGTATGGTCTGACACCTCATCATCCCCACCCTCCACATCTCTCAAACTCACTTGGCAGTAAGCTGAAGCAGCAAGAACAGCAGTAAAAGTAGCTATTTCCTGTCTGCCATCCATTTCTCTGGCACTCACTTTCTTAATAACAGATACAATTAATCCCTACACATCCTCCTGCAGCAAGATTCCGATGTATGTGTAATGTACAATATAGTATATATAATGCAGTATGTAATGCAAAATATAGTGTATATACACTATATTGCCAAAAGTATTGGGATACCTGCCTTTAATCCTGACTTCAACCTGATAGGAAACCTTTGGGATGAATTAGAATGTAGACTGTGAGCCAGGCCTTCCCATCCACATCAGTGCCAGACCTCACAAATGTACTTCTGGAAGAATGGTCAACCATTCCCATAGACACACTCCCAAACCTTGTGGAAAGCCTTCCCAGAGGAATTTAAGCTGTTATAGCTGCAATGGGTGGGCCGACTCAATATTGAACCCTACGGACTAAGACAGTGATGCCATTGAAGTTCATGTTTGTGTAAAGGCAGGTGTCCCAAAACTTTTGGTAATAGCGTGTGTGTGTGTGTATATATATATATATATATATATATATATATATATATATATATATATATATATATATATATATATATACACAGTGTATACAGTGCCTTGAAAGAGTATACATACCCCTTGAAATTTTCCACAATTTGTAATGTTACAACCAAAATTATTTTATTGGGATTTTTTGTGATAGACCAACACAATGTATTTCAAATAATTTTACATATAAATATCTGAAAAGGGTGGTGTGCATTTGTATTCAGCCCCCTTTACCCCACCTGTGTGTAATTTAATCTCAGTATAAATACAGCTATTCTGTCAGGCCCTCAGAGATTTGTTAGAGAATCTTGGTGAACAAACCACATTATGAAGGCAAAGGAACACACCAGACAGGTCAGGGATAAAGTTATGGAGATATTTAAAGCAGGGTTAGGTCATAAAAAAAATATCCAAAGCTTGATGCTCTCACGGAGCACTGTTCAATCCATCTTCTGAAAATTGAAAGAGTGTGGCACAACTGCAAACCTACAAATACATGGCCATCCACCTAAACTGACAGACCGAGCAAGGAGAGCATTAATCAGAGAAGCAGCCAAGAGGCCCATGGTAACTCTGGAGGAGCTTCAGAGATCCACAGCTTGGGTAGTAGAATCTGTCCACAGGACAACTATTAGTTGTGTACTCCACAAATCTGGCATTTATACTTGAGACAGGGATGGAGGTTTACCTTCCAGAAGGACAATGACCCTAAACATACAACCAGAGCAACAATGGAATGGTTTAGATCAAAGAATATTCATGTGTAATAATGGCGCAGTCAAAGTCAAGACCTAAATCCAATTGAAAATCTGTGGCAACACAGGAAATGTACTGTTCGCAGACGCTCTCCATCCAATTTGACGGGAACTTGAGCTATTTTGCAAAGAAGAATAGGCAGACAATTTCACTCTCTAGATGTGCAAAGCTGGTAGAGATATACCCAAAAAAGACTTTTAGCTCTTATTGCAGTGAAAGATGGTTCTACAAAGTATTGTACAAACAAGAAGAAAAATGCGCCTAACTAAGTGCAGTAAGTAGGTATTTAATTCAAATAATTTGTACACAGTAAAAATGGCTACTCACAAAACCAGTGATAACACAGGCGTCATCCCATTGGCTGCCCGGAGTCCCCATGTCACTTCCGGTCGTACGGCGATACGTTGCGTTCCACGCTGGAACGCACGCCGTTTTGAAACAGCATCCACGGCCCCTGTACTCCCTGGGGTTCCCAAACACCTCGGACCTCTATTTCCATCGCCCATGGGACCAGGTTATGAGACCAGCCTGCTGCGAAGCCCTTGTAGCTGTTGATGACATGTTGTGACACCGGACCAGCCGTTCTCCCTATCATGCCTGTGTTATCACTGGTTTTGTGAGTAGCCATTTTTACTGTGTACAAATTATTTGAATTAAATACCTACTTACTGCACTTAGTTTGGCGCATTTTTCTTCTTGTTTGTACATATCTTTCAGAGTTTGCTTCTGCTTCAGAATTTTGCTGCCGCTAATGTGCCATTGGACTTTTATTGGACTTTCTATTCATTCATTTTATTGTTATTGACATGGACCTTATGATGTGTTTACCTTTCGATTATTGACTGTGCTCTTCTAATCATGCGCCATCTACCTATATGTATTCTACAAAGTATTGACTCATAGGGGGCTGAAAACAAATGCACACCACACTTTTTAGATATTTATTTGTAAAAAAAATTGAAAACTATATATAATTTTCCATTTATCATTTTCCTTCCACTTCACAATAATGTGCCACTTGTGTTGGTCTATCACATAAAATCCCAATAAACTACAGTAACTTTTTTGGTTGTAACATGACAAAATGTGGAAAATTTCAAGGGGTTTGAATACTTTTTCAAGGCACTGTGTATGTATGTATAAATATATATATATATATATATATATATATATATATATATATATATATATATATATATATATATATATATATATATATATATATATACTGTATATTGAACCTGCACCCTCATTTAGATATCAGAATCCAAAATCACTTCACTGATCAATGCTAAAACAATAATTAGTTACCCACTGGCATTTTAAAACCGTGATCATGGCCTTTCACCACTGATTTCAGTTGCGGCTTTGCATTCAGTCATGTAACATCTGCAAAAGCTGTGAGCTGCAAAATATGTTAGTGCTAGTCTTCCTTCTACCAGGCCTTTTGGTCACAGGTCCCAATAGGATAAGGTAGCTATTTAAGGCCCAGCAGCTGTCACCAATTGCAGGTCCAAGGTCACCAAAGGGATAACAAACGAAAAGGAACCCAAAGCTGTGTTGGCTCAAAGGGAAAATGAAAAATATGAATATGCAATGTTGCATATTTTAACTGACTAAAAAAAGAGAAACATATTTTTAAATTTGAAGTAAAAAAGTGTGGCGCTTCTATTGTGGTTGGAGAAAGCAATGTGTAATTGGATTTACTCCTCCCACACTACAGGCAACCCTATAAAGTGTAAAAAAAAACTTTAAAGAAAACACCAAAGTATTCCTATTAGTTGCAACTGTGCTAGACTTCTGTAAAAATTCCAATGAAAGGTATATGACACCTTATAGAGGAATCAATGAAAACGCGTGACATCAAAATATTCCTATATTGCATGAAACATATGTGTACATGAATCACAAAAATGATATAGAAATAATAAAAAACTCAACCCACTAGTGTCCTAAACACACAGGAATGTGGAACATCCACAACAGTGAAACCAAAATGTGTTTAAATTTTCTTTAAAACTTGTGAAAGTAAACAAATCGTGGATCCAAATCACCATTTAGCGGTGGATCTTATAAGCGTACATACCGATGCTTCTATGGGAATCCTGATGGATCTCTTGGATACCTCCTTGGTGAGTCACTGTTGTATTCCACACCCTCTCCAATCCGTACAGCAAATGATCGAAAAGCCGTAATTTAGATGGAAATATTGGGTCTGTTTTTACACCTCACCAATGATGGTGTATTATAAAATAGGGAATGGAAAGACAAAACCTTCTCATAGCATAAAAACGTAGATAAAAATGTATTCCATAAAAAATCTCTCACAGCCAATTGCAAATACAAAAAAATACAAAAGAATACAAAAACACCCAAACTGTAAAAAAGTTTTCAATGTGTTACGGTGGCTGGAGCCAGCATATGTATCCTACGCATTTCGTCTTCACAGACTTCCACTGGGGCATCATTTTCTATATGTTTAAATTTAGTTTTTAGTCCTTACTAATACATATGGCTATAAACTGTATAGAATCACTATATGCTCCCTTTAAGGGGCTATAGATGTAATAAAAAAGAGCCACATACAGTACAGTATTAATGCCAATGATTGTATCTCCCTTACCAATCTTATAGAATTCAAGGAGAAAGTTCTTGGATTTAAAAGATGCTTCATATACTGGCCAAATACACACAGAAAATGTCTTTATTTGTACTAATAGTGTAAATGTGCTTAATACCGTATTTATCGGCGTATACCGCGCACTTTATTCCCCTTAAAATAAGGGGAAAATCGTGGGTGCGTGATATACGCCGATACCCACTTCCCGCGCTCAGTTTGAATGCCTGCGCCGACATATACCGAGTGCAGTACACTCGGCTATATTCGGCCAGGCTCGGCTTCGCTCGTGCACACGCATAAACGTCACAGAGCGTGAGCACGAGCAAAGCCGAGCCTGGCCAAATGTAGCCGAGTGTACTGCACGACAGTATATGTCGGCACAGGCATTCAAACTGAGCGCGGGAAGCGGTGATTCAACAGGTAACAGCGCGGGAGAAGCCGGGAGGACACCACCGAAGCCGCAGACGGGCGCCGGACCTGACGAGGAGGATACCACCGAAGCCGCAGACGGACGCCGGACCCCGGACCCTGACGAGGAGGACACCACCGAAGCCGCAGACGGATGCCGGACCCGACGAGGAGGACACCACCGAAGCCGCAGATGGACGCCGGACCCGACGAGGCCGCCGATGGACGCCGCGCAAGACACCAAAACTGTAAGTACTAAAATGTTTTTTTTACAGGAATGCGGGTCCACATTAGGGGTGCGCGCTATACGCTGGAGCGCGCAATACCCCGATAAATACGGTAGTTCTTTACAGTAGGAGTTAAGTGCATAGGTCTTGTTTATAAAAAATGTAGCTCAGAAACTCTCTTTGCCAGTTGTACTACCATGCCAGCTATTATGTCCTCTACTGTGACAATTATTATATCTGATTAGCTCAACAATATTCCCCCAATCTGACAAATTCTTCTCAGACGTGGAACTTCTTTTTTTTTTTTGGCAAAAAATGAAAATAATCACATTGTTACTCAATTTATCATTGAAAAATTGGACTTATTATTAAATAATATTGCATAATACATTAACATTGTAGTAGGAACAATGCTCTCATCTATAATTTGGAACCTCTGCAGTGTTTTATTTGAGAGGTGTCCCTGTCTTATGGACCTGGCTTATTATATGCTGTGCAGACTTCTGTGTTTTCACATAAATCAATAACTGTAATTTATGCTTAGTTGAATAATTCTCATAAATCAACAGTGGTAATGTCTGCTTAAAGAGAACATTTTTGACAGTGTTTTCCTGTAGATTACCAATGGAAATGCATGCTTAAACAATGCTAGGAAATGTCATTAAAACTGGGATTTGTTTGTGTTATTTAGAATTTGAGTGTATACACAATACATCAAATTAACTTGTGACCTTCAATAATCGTATAATGCATTCAAAGGCATATTGTATAAGTGAAGTTCTTCTTCCTTTCCAGTTGCATATTCTTTGGTACTTGAAAAGATAAAAAGCAAATATGTGTTGAAAAAAAGGCTTTCAGAAACGGTTATTGCTGGCTTACAGTGCAATGATTTTTTTTTCGTTAGGATTCAAGCTACTGTGGTAGACAGAAGTGTGGTGGCCATGCATTGGGGGTCTGATCATTAAAGTCTTATGCCACGTACACACCATCACTTTATGTGATGAAAAAAAATGACACTTTCTGTGAAGTAAAAAATGACGTTTTTGAAACTTCAATTTTCAAAGACGAAGTTGCCTACACACCATCGTTTTCTCACAATGATCTTGCAAAGTGAGGTTACGTTCCACCACGTTTTACCATTGAAGCTTGCTTCATAAGTAGCTTCTGGGCATGCATGGATGAAAAAACGTCTTAGAAAACGACGTTTTTTGCTACACACGGTCAATTTCTGTGAAGTAAAAAGTGCACTTTTGAAAAACGACACATAAAATTGAAGCATGCTTCAATTTTTTTTGGTCGTTTTTTACAAGACATAAAACGACGTTTTCCCCCACACACAGTCAATTAAAGTGACGTTTTTAAAAACGTCATTTTTTTTCATCACATAAAGTGATGGTGTGTACGCGGCATTAGTCTTTAGGTTTAGAAAAGTGTCTATGGACATGTTTTACTATTCTTCTAGAAGCGCATTTGTGAGGTCAGGCACTGATGTGTACAAGAAGGCCTGCCTTGCAGTCTCCACTCTAATTCATTCCAAAGATGCTCTATTGGGTTGAGGTCAGGACGTGCAGGCCAGTCAAGTTCTTCCACCCCAAACTCATGTCTTTATGGACCTTGCATTGTGCATTAGTCCAAATCATTTGGTGGCGGGGTGATTATAGTGTGGGGTTGTTTCTTAGGGGTTGGGCTTGGCCCCTTGGTTCCAGTGAAGGGAACTCATAAGTCATCAGCATAACAATACATTTTGGACAATTTCATGCTCCCACCTTTGTGGAAACAGTTTGGGGATGACCCCTTCCTGTTCCAACATGACTGTGCACCAGTGCACAAAGCAAGGTCTATAATGACATAGATGAGAGAGTTTTCGGGTGGGGGAACTTGATTTGCCTGCTCAGAATCCTGACCTCAACCCAATAAAACACATTTTTGATAGTTACGTAGTTACATAGTAGATGAGGTTTAAAAAAGTCCATCAAGTCCAAGCTATAAATGTGATTATATGTCAGTATTACACGTCAGTATTACATTGTATGTTGTGGTCGTTTCGGGGGGTTATCTAAGGCCTCATGTACACTGCTGCTGCTAAACAGACGTTTAGGAGCAGTTGGGTATTTTCTTTGATTGCTCCTGAACTCTCCTCTATGTTACCTTATCAGTACATATACACAATGTCATCTATAGTCGTTTCTATGCAGTAGAGTTTAGAGGCTTTTTTTGGAAACCAAAAAAATTTTCATTGAAATGTGTTGCAAACATGCTGTAAACATGACATTTACAGCCCGTTTAAGGCATAATTGTAAAGTGTCAAAAGCGATAATTTCCCACTTTTCTCATTTCAACAAGGCTGTTCTTCACTAGGACAATCAATAGAAATTTGGGGAGTTAAGCAAGGGCAGGGGGTAAGGTGAACCTTTACAGTAAAATAGTTCAATATAAATTCAGTTGCTTAAATCTCTGGTTGTAATGGCTCTGGTGTACGGGAGTGAACCACAACTGTGGTAGCAAGGATTTCAATGCACTTCTTATGTGAGAATTCAGTATTAGGCCCCAGGCGTCACTCCACACAAACAGGAGTTTGGGGGTTCTCTACATCATCTCTCTCTCACATAAAGATAGGCGTTGAGCTACTGAGCTTGGACGCATTACAACATGCGACCAGAGTTTAGCGTATAAAATTATAGTATGCACTAAAAGATACGAGTGCACAACTGTATGCAAGTGATTATCAGTATTACATAGCGTCATGCATTAGGCCACTAAGGGAGAAGGTATGAAATACGTCAACCCCTAGCATAGGAAAGTTTAGGCAAACATGTTCCGCAACTTAGGGCATAGGCCCATAAACAGGTAGTACTTTTGTCAAGCACGTAGTAAATAGGCGTTGTTAAGACAACTATTAAGTACACATGAGAGGCAATTATAACTCAGGTACTTTGAGAGTACACATAGTAAATAGGAGATGTAGCGACAACTAATAGTTGCATCTGGGAGGCAATATAGCTCAGGTAATATTAGTTGCATATGAGAGACAATTATAGCTGAGATAATTATAGTTGCATACATGAGGTGAATATTGCACACGTAATATGAGGGTTGCTGACCCTTTAAGGTACTCCTTAGCAAACAATCCTTAGCACAGCAGTATATCCCAATAAGTATGTTGATATCCACAAGGCATATTAAGTAACAACAAAAGTATTAGATGAAACACAAGCAGCAGATCTTCTTATAGGACTACAAGTGAAACAATAGCTACTTATCCGTTTGTAGGCTTCAATGTAGGAGATAGGGATTGCGTGGTGTAGGGTGTTCAGCAAAGGCCTCAAGGTTGTCCCCAGCAATAGCTCTGTATTGTAGTAGGTGCAATAGCAGCAAAGTAGTAGTTGTTGCCTGGAGCTGTGTTGCAGCATGGGGAGCGATGGCAGCCTGGACACAGTAAGGGTCTGTTGCTAGCTGGATATAATGTTGCCTCTATTGTAGCAAGGCCGGAAGGGCTGACAATAATAGAATGAGGATTGTTTGTAAAGTGAATGCCTTTATAGGCAAGTGCCAGATGCAGTGCATTAGCACTGATTCAAACGAGAAGCACTGATTCGCGGCGCACTTCCGCGTTCCATGCTGGAACATACACAGTGCCGGGCGATGACGTCATCGCGTGAAGGCCATATGCGTTCCAGCACGGAACGCATTACGGCGCTGAAAGCGCCTGGTATAACAGGGAACAGGCGGCGGAACGGCGCCTGTTACACTGGTTCACCTGATATCACAAGAAGTTCTAACGGAGGTTAGCCTCTGCTTATGTATTTTTTTTTTCATACTAATCTCAGTTAAAATTTTCTTGTGCCTCTATTATTTTAAATAATATGTAAATGTATTTTTGTTGTGTATAATTTTAGGAAATTGCATAAACTGTAACAAATCATAACTGCAAACTCCACCTGCATAAATCAATGTCCAGACTGCAGGCTGATAGCTGCACTCAATGACACAACATTATATGTCTGTGTGCAGAATGTTTGTCATTGTTCATGTCAATTCAGGCATGATAAAGTAACAGGAAAAAAAACTATTTCTGTCTCTCTCTCCCTTGATGTTCCACTTAAGTTGCATGTTAAGATCAGATCCTTTGGGAACATAATATGCATTATGTGCTAAACATAAGAGCACTTAAGTAGCCTCAGCTTGAATGGAAAAGATGTGACAGGCTTCTATGTTGCCTTAGATCTGTCCCAATATTTAATCTTGTTTTGACATATCTGGTCAAATTTACATCATTTTTCAAACAATTTACCAATGAGGACTCAGGCAAAACATAGCTTTCAATGACGACAGAAGCAATTTATTGTGCTTACTGAAAGGACAATTTCATGCCTTCCTTAGAGACCTTTGACTAACAAGTCCTTATATTTATTGACACACAAGTATTCATTATTGTAACTGTCTATCCTGTACAAATGGATGTCCAGATGTGCTAATATTTATATAATTAAACACTGTTTTTTTTTCTCTTTTACAGACACATTTTAGTATAATCCAAAAAAGCACACAATAGTAAAATAATAATAAAAAAATATATTACTTAAAATTATATTATAAATGGCTAACAAAAAAAAAAACATTCTGAGGGAGCATGATTTAAAGTATACCAAGACATTTTAAAGAGGTACATCAGCAATGGACAAAAGGTTTACAAGTGTGGATAATAGATCACATCTCCAATACCTGTTCCAAAGCTGAGAGATTTATGAAAGCTTTGTGAACAATAAACCACTGGAAATTTCTCTCTAAATGCCCTGTCCCCACAGGGGTTAAATGAAGAAATATTGTAGAAACCAACACAGTTCTTTTAATTGGTTAAAATATTTTTGTATCCATTTTCTATCCTTTATTGTTTAGTTTTATAATAGAATGATTGTACAGTATAATACCATTTAGTCTGGTCTTGCCTTATATTATGTTTTTTTTTTTATGTTATGCCCCATTGCATCCTTGTTTTTGCACCATTATGTTCCATTATTTATTGTCATAATATGTCATAATATGTTTCTTTTCTTTTTCAGCCTAATTGTCTTTCTTTTTTTTCTTTTTCTTTTGTATGTATTATTTTTTTGTCTGTTGTGGTAATAATACTCTATGGTTTGAACATGTAAAAGATGTAGTCACTCCATGTGACTACATGTATTCCTGTCACCCATTATTGAGACTTGAGAAATAGGTGGTGATTGGCCCTAAAATGCATACCTACACCCACACCTTGGATGTCATCGTACTTCCGGTTTCAGCACCCGACTTTTGGTTTTGCAGGGCTTTTCATGCTAGTTTATCAAGCTTCCATTCACTACAGCCACTTGAAGGAGCTACTCTGCACATCCGGTCGCTTCCTTGGTGAACTCTGCATGCACCATACAGCTGCAGCTTGGCAGCACCCGGCTGCTTCCTTGACAAATTTTGCATATATTCTCGGCTTTGATCTAAAGCAGGACGATGTGCCTTCCTTTTACTTTTTACATGTGAGTGCAAAATATATATTTTAACCATTTGTTTTTTAATAGGTATGCACTTGAATGGTGCTAATTTTTGTCTGTTCTTGCTTTCAGTATACAGCGGTTCTCCCATACTCTGATTCTATAAGGAGCTGCAGCCATCATATAAGTGACTGTTAATGGACTTTTAACCCCCCCTGGCGGTATTCCCGAGTCTGACTCGGGGTGAGATTTTTGGGCTACGATCGGTAACCCTGAGTCAGACACGGGCTCGCCTCGTTGAATCCACAGGCTTGGTTTACTTACCTTGTCCCTGGATCCAGCGATGCCACCGCGCTGTGTGAGTGAGCGGGACCTCGCTCGATTCACACAGTGTCCTCCTGTGCCGCCGATCTCCGTTTCCTGCAACGTTACGTTTACGGGAGCGGAGAACGGCGCCAAATTCAAAAAGGTAAACAAACACAATACATACAGTATACTGTAATCTTATAGATTAAAGTACTGTATGTAAAAAATACACACCCCCCTTGTTCCTAGTGGTCTGCCCAGTGCCCTACATGTTCTTTTATATAATAAAAACGGTTCTTTCTGCCTACAAAATGTAGATTGTCCATAGCAACCAAAAGTGTCCCTTTATGTCAAAAATAGTTTTAAAGCAGCTAGAAAACAGTGATAATAAATTATAATCACTTGCAGAATTTTACGATAGCGATCTGTGGGGAAATTCGTCATAAAAAAATAAAAGTAATGACAGCGACAATTCTGCAACTGAGCAAGTGATTTTGAGTTGATTACATTATTGAATAATTTTTATTATAATTATATTATTACGGTATTTGTTAGAATTATTTATAATTATTTATTATATTATAATTTATAATTTTGTTTTTAAAAAAACTTCATACCCGGGATGCCTACTAGACTCTTGTTTGGACAGATTTAAGTGTGTTATTCCTAAGAATTACAGGCCTACAGTATAAAATGCCAAATTTCCTTGCAAATAATGGTACCGCTTTCAGCACTTTTTTCTGAAATAATCATACCGCCAGGGAGTTTAATGGACTTTATTAGGGGCTGTGTGTTTTATTGTCGTTCATCATCCAAGACCTCTTGCTTGCTAATTCTTTCATCACCTCCTTTAATGCTCATGTATAGGACTTCTCTGACCTTTACAACTATCTCCTAGTTTGTCAGCCTTTAGGAGATCCCTGAAGCATATCTCTAATCTTTAAACCTATCCCACCTCTAGCTAACTATTGAATATTAGCTTCTCGACCAACTCATCAACACACAGCTACTACCTTTTGTATCACTTGCCCTTCCTTTTACATTGGGTACAAAAATAAATAAAAAGTGATTCAGCGCTGGAAAATAAATACAAATTAAACTAAATTGCAAGCCAGCACTGCAGATATAACTCAAAAAATATCTCAAAGTGAATAAGTAAAAAATTTAGTGCAGCGCAAATAAAACATTAAATATAGCAATATATCAATAAATCAATAAATCAATTATGTAGAGTCCATAAAGTGCAAAGTGATAAGGTGCTCCAAATAAACAATGGTGATAAATAGTGCAGAAATCTTCAACAGATCCGTGACCCACAGGACAGGATTATCCTCCACCAAGGCTAAAGGGTGGCCTCTCACCTCAATGATTCGACCTGTGGCTAGGTCAAAAGGCAAGAAGCAAATCCTCCAAAGAAAAGTAATCAGCTTTACATGGGCTCAACTCCAAAGAATCCACCAGATGGAACCAGCAGGCAATAAGCAAGGCAACACTCTCCCATAAAGCATTTAAATGGACCGAGAAGGGAGTAAGAAAAACAATTCTAAGTGCTCACTGCTTAAAAACGTTTAATATAAGTAAAACATAAAGTATAAAACTCACATTGTCCTGCACTCATGAACCGAGTGCAGGTATAACAGCAGATTCCGGAGCGGAGCGTCCGGATCAATGTAAACAGCTTGTGAGGTCTCTGTGAGGCAAACGCGGGTGACGTTGACGTAGCTCCTCCCCCTCGTACGCGTTACGTCCCAAAGTGGGCGGGACTTCATCAGCGTGGGGCGGGGATCTCCGTGAACGTCCCGCAGCACAAAATATACCATGCGGTTGCCATAGCAACACTAACATGGGACTAATTAGCCAGCGCCATCTTGTGTCAACACAGCAGAACACAAGATAGAAGATAAAAAATCTTAAGGGCCAAAAATTATATTAAAATTAGCCTAAGGCTAGCGCCATCTAGTGCTTAGAGGAAAAAACACCGGACAAAGGATAATACATCCTAATAGACATCAGCCAGGCATTCAAATTAAAACAAAATAAAAAACAAAAATGAGTAACAGCTTAAATTAGACGTCAGCCGCCTTTACCTCATCCAGACCTCAAATATCACATATTCAACATATATAACTGCATTAAAATGTATACAACATCAAAGCAGTTAGTAATTACATAAATAATTCAATAAAAATATATATAATAAAAATATCAAAATACAATTCTGATAACCATAAAATCCCCAATAAATTTCTCAACGGTTAGATATAAAACAGTTAAGAATGAACTCGACGTTCAATCCCAACGGCACAGAAACCTTCATCTCATAGATCCAATAGGATTCTCGTCGACTTAATTGTCGAATATAGTGACCCCCTCTCCAGTGTCTAGAGACCTTCTCTATACCCCAGAATTTGAGGCATTTGGGGTCCCTCTGATGATGGTCTCTAAAATGTTTAGATACACTGTGGGTCTTGATGCCACGTTTAATGTTGCTCACATGCTCGCCCACTCTCACGTGCAGCTCACGTGAGGTGCGCCCTATATACTGTAACCCACAGTCGCACTCGAGCATATACACTACGCCCTCTGTTGCACAAGTGATTAGCTGCTTTATCGGATATTCTGCGTGGGTTACATTGGAAGTAAATGTCTTACGTTTTTTAATATTCCGTTTTGCATGTTTACATGTGGCACATCTGCCACAGGCATAAAACCCTGACAAGAAATTAAAGAGCCTGGGACGAGGAATGACAGGAGGGTCAGTGACTCCAGGGGCCAATCTATCTCTCAAAGACGGTGCTTTTTTATAAATAAACTGAGGCCGCTCAGGAAGCGCAGGACCAAGAATTGAATCTCCCCTTAATATCGGCCAATATTTGGCAACAATTTTTTCAAATGCTTTATGTTGGACATTGAAATCCAATAGCATCTTGAAATTTGTGTTCCCTAGATCATCTTTGGGAGGGTTATCTTGTATCATCAAATTTCTATCTGCGGTCCTGACTTTCTCTATTTCTTGCTCTATCAAAGGTTTGGAGTATCCCTTAGCAACAAACCTAGTGGCCAACTCGCGAGACTGCACCAGGAAATCAGACTCCCTGGTGCAGTTTCTTCGCAATCTTACAAATTGGCCACGAGGTATGTTACACAGCCACAATCGGTGGTGGCAGCTAGTCAATGGGATATATCCATTCCTATCCACCATCTTAAAGTGATTTTTTGTCACCAATCTAGATTCAGATTTGGATATCTCCAAGTCTAGAAAGGTCACCTGTTCCGTAGAAACGGTCCAGGTCAAGACTATACCCAACTGGTTAGAATTCAGCCTTGTCATAAAGGCATTCAAAGATGGCATATCACCTTCCCAGATGAGTACTAAATCGTCTATATATCTACGATAGCAGCGGAGCTGGGATGGCATATCATGGAAGATCGCATCTCGCTCCCAGTGGGCCATAAATAAGTTGGCCACACTGGGAGCGAAACGAGCCCCCATTGTGACTCCGCAACGCTGAAGAAAAAACTGCTTATCAAACCAAAAATAGTTTTTAAGTAAACAGAATTCCAAACTATCCAAAAGAAAACGAACATGCTCGGGATCCAGATCAGTGGAATCAAGAGCCCATGCAACTGATGCAAGGGCTGCATCATGCCCTATAATGGTGTACAAAGACCCCACATCAGCTGTCACCAATATCGTTTCAGATGTACACGTGATTGAATTCAGAATTTGGATAATTTGCTTAGTATCTCGTAGATACGCAGGCAATTTGCAGACTAACGGCTGTAAAAAAATGTCCAAACACTGCCCCAATCGTGAACTGACTGAGTCGATCCCGTTCACGATCGGGCGGCCTGGAGGCCGTTCTGCATTTTTATGCATTTTAGGCAAGAAGTAAATGATCGGTGTCCGGCAATAATAAGGGTCTAAATACACAGCTTCCTTTTTTATTAAGGATCCCGGATCCCTTACCTCTCTCAATCAAAATATGGAGATCGTTTTTAAAATTCACCATTGGGTCACCTCGCAGCAAGAGGTAAGTATCATGGTCACCAAGTAGCCTACCCATTTCCTCAAAATAATAGGTCTTACTGAGGACCACCAGCCCCCCCCCCCTTATCTGCGGGGCATATAACGATCTCGTTGCGTTTTTCCAGAGAGGCAATACCCCTCTGTATACATTGTGAATCTTTTACTTTCTTAATTCGCAAACTATCAAGATCTTTACAGACCAAATTCCGAAACACATCCAAGTGTTTGGTATCGGTGTATTGGGGATTGAAAACAGATTTGTTTCTCAATGTAGAGTGATTAGAAGTTACAGTTATAGTATTCTTCATAACTGGATTTGACAAGAAATACTTCTTTAAGTTTAAATTTCTTATATACTTCTGTACACTTACATACGTTTCAAACTTATTAAGATTACGCACAGGAGCAAATTTTAAGCCCTTATCTAACACTCTTATCTCATCCTCAGTAAGATCAACTCCACTAAGGTTGAAGATTCCAGTGCCGATCACGGCCTTGCTCTTTTGGACTCTTCTCCCCCCCCCCTGACTCCTCTTGATTTTTTCTTTTGGGCCTGGATTGGCCTGGAGGAGGCTGGGTCGATGGCGGAGGGTATGGGAACGGAGGGGGGTCCCTCCAATCTCCAGTCCAAGTTGGTGGGAAGGGTGGAGGGCCCCTCCATGGGGTCCTCCCTTGCCCTAAAAAATGTTGTTGGTTGGTGGGTGGGGGTCCATCCCAATAATTTTGTAATGGTGCATAGTAGTTGTAAGTAGACAGAGGGGGGGTGGGAAGCTTCCAGAAGGGACACTTCCTCCACCTCGATTATAACCCCTTCCTTTACTATGCATAGTTTTCCAAGGTGGAGTTTCCTGTATGACAGGGGTATGGGATGATCTCCCACCTGATGAGCTTGCTTTGCCCCTAGTGTTTTTAGTTTTTCCTCTTCCCTTATGTGGGCCGAGACCTTTACCTATCGGAGTGCCTGATGCCGTAGGGGTCTTATCCCGTCTGGGATTGACACTCCAGAAGGCTGCAGCCTCTTGTACCCCAGGGGTGGGTAATGGCTCTGCCGTATCCATAGAGGATGGCAAAGTAGCTACTCCTGTAATTGAACTTAAGGATTGCCACTTATATACATTGGATATATCAAAGTCTCCTAGATCACGCAAATTTTTTTTACGTTTTTTCTCCTGGGAGTCTTTATCCCACTTAATAAGTTTGATTTTGAGCTCCCCGGAGAGGCGCACGAACTCAGGAGTATCCTTGTGTACTTCAATATGATCGGAGATTGTTTGAATCTGACCCTCTAACCAGAGCTTTTTGCGCTGCTTGCGGGCCAATAAGAATTTTATTAATTCAAAACCCTTATCAGTAAAGAAGTTAAACCATTCTTTGTTAGATTCATCATCTACCAGCCCGTCATTTGGTGGTAAATCCCACCTTAGACGCCTGGGGATGATTTTTGCTGCCACATATTGCTCAAAGGTGGCAATATCCCACCAGGCCTTGATCTTCTTTTCAAATAGATGTCCTAATTTTTTGAAAGAAATGATCAAGTCACCTGGATCGGAATCAGCAATATTTTTAGAAAATACTTCGGTGAGAGTAATCTCCCTATCCTCCAAGTAAGATAATACATCTATTCCTGCTGCTAAATATAAATTGAATTGGGTACAAAATAAATAAAAAGTGATTCAGCGCTGGAAAATAAATACAAATTAAACTAAATTGCAAGCCAGCACTGCAGATATAACTCAAAAAATATCTCAAAGTGAATAAGTAAAAAATTTAGTGCAGCGCAAATAAAACATTAAATATAGCAATATATCAATAAATCAATAAATCAATTATGTAGAGTCCATAAAGTGCAAAGTGATAAGGTGCTCCAAATAAACAATGGTGATAAATAGTGCAGAAATCTTCAACAGATCCGTGACCCACAGGACAGGATTATCCTCCACCAAGGCTAAAGGGTGGCCTCTTTGCTAAGGGATACTCCAAACCTTTGATAGAGCAAGAAATAGAGAAAGTCAGGACCGCAGATAGAAATTTGATGATACAAGATAACCCTCCCAAAGATGATCTAGGGAACACAAATTTCAAGATGCTATTGGATTTCAATGTCCAACATAAAGCATTTGAAAAAATTGTTGCCAAATATTGGCCGATATTAAGGGGAGATTCAATTCTTGGTCCTGCGCTTCCTGAGCGGCCTCAGTTTATTTATAAAAAAGCACCGTCTTTGAGAGATAGATTGGCCCCTGGAGTCACTGACCCTCCTGTCATTCCTCGTCCCAGGCTCTTTAATTTCTTGTCAGGGTTTTATGCCTGTGGCAGATGTGCCACATGTAAACATGCAAAACGGAATATTAAAAAACGTAAGACATTTACTTCCAATGTAACCCACGCAGAATATCCGATAAAGCAGCTAATCACTTGTGCAACAGAGGGCGTAGTGTATATGCTCGAGTGCGACTGTGGGTTACAGTATATAGGGCGCACCTCACGTGAGCTGCACGTGAGAGTGGGCGAGCATGTGAGCAACATTAAACGTGGCATCAAGACCCACAGTGTATCTAAACATTTTAGAGACCATCATCAGAGGGACCCCAAATGCCTCAAATTCTGGGGTATAGAGAAGGTCTCTAGACACTGGAGAGGGGGTCACTATATTCGACAATTAAGTCGACGAGAATCCTATTGGATCTATGAGATGAAGGTTTCTGTGCCGTTGGGATTGAACGTCGAGTTCAATCTTAACTGTTTTATATCTAATCGTTGAGAAATTTATTGGGGATTTTATGGTTATCAGAATTGTATTTTGATATTTTTATTATATATATTTTTATTGAATTATTTATGTAATTACTAACTGCTTTGATGTTGTATACATTTTAATGCAGTTATATATGTTGAATATGTGATATTTGAGGTCTGGATGAGGTAAAGGCGGCTGACGTCTAATTTAAGCTGTTACTCATTTTTGTTTTTTATTTTGTTTTAATTTGAATGCCTGGCTGATGTCCATTAGGATGTATTATCCTTTGTCCGGTGTTTTTTCCTCTAAGCACTAGATGGCGCTAGCCTTAGGCTAATTTTAATATAATTTTTGGCCCTTAAGATTTTTTATCTTCTATCTTGTGTTCTGCTGTGTTGACACAAGATGGCGCTGGCTAATTAGTCCCATGTTAGTGTTGCTATGGCAACCGCATGGTATATTTTGTGCTGCGGGACGTTCACGGAGATCCCCGCCCCACGCTGATGAAGTCCCGCCCACTTTGGGACGTAACGCGTACGAGGGGGAGGAGCTACATCGACGTCACCCGCGTTTGCCTCACAGAGACCTCACAAGCTGTTTACATTGATCCGGACGCTCCGCTCCGGAATCTGCTGTTATACCTGCACTCGGTTCATGAGTGCAGGACAATGTGAGTTTTATACTTTATGTTTTACTTATATTAAACGTTTTTAAGCAGTGAGCACTTAGAATTGTTTTTCTTACTCCCTTCTCGGTCCATTTAAATGCTTTATGGGAGAGTGTTGCCTTGCTTATTGCCTGCTGGTTCCATCTGGTGGATTCTTTGGAGTTGAGCCCATGTAAAGCTGATTACTTTTCTTTGGAGGATTTGCTTCTTGCCTTTTGACCTAGCCACAGGTCGAATCATTGAGGTGAGAGGCCACCCTTTAGCCTTGGTGGAGGATAATCCTGTCCTGTGGGTCACGGATCTGTTGAAGATTTCTGCACTATTTATCACCATTGTTTATTTGGAGCACCTTATCACTTTGCACTTCATGGACTCTACATAATTGATTTATTGATTTATTGATATATTGCTATATTTAATGTTTTATTTGCGCTGCACTAAATTTTTTACTTCTTCCTTTTACATTACAAGCTCTCATGAGCAGGGCTCTCCTAACTCTTTTGTCTTGTAAATGTAATGTAACTGTACCATCTTTTATTTTTTGTAACATGTTGCACAAACTCCTGGTGCTATAAAAATCCTGTATAGTAATAAAAATAATAAATTATTATTATTATTCTTGTCACATAAACCTCAAAGTACTTTTATGGATTTTAGTAACCACAGTCCCAGACAAAATACTGTACATGCAGACACGGGGAATGTCCTAGTAGGAATAGATTTAGCAAGACTATAATAGTCGGCATGCAGTTTCTACATTTCCTAGCAATGAGAGTGGACAGCATTTTATATACGGAATGTTTCTGGGTTCAGTACGATCTGGAGAATTTGAAAACACCAGGAAAGAAAAGAAAAAGGTGTGTCATTATTTGTTTTCCAGTGGATAACCTGCAGGTGAATAGAGATTTTTTTTACAGCATTTTGTGATAGAAAAGACAATTTCTTCCAGTTCTGAAACAATTCAAAATCACAAGATCTTAAAAATATATACCACAATAGCATCTATCAAATTATTAACAAACAGTAGCTCATTACTACAGGAATTCTTTGCAAAACTCCTGTCTTTACATTTAAGAAATCCAAATCTAAAAACTAAAAAAATGTACATAGGTTTATTTTTCCACCATGCCACCAGAAAATCTAATGCAAGTACCAACTTTTTGAAAGCCAGCATTTCCATAGAATTTTAAACTCTCACACACTATTGTTACAGTGTTGTTACAGTGTTCTGTCTCAATGCTTGGATGCTTAATTGACCTTTGGATAGAGTCAGGTTCTTAAAGCTCCTGTGTTGTGAGTTTTTTACTCTACTTACTTGGGGCTGTTCTTACAAATCCTCATGGAAAAGGCATCAAACCTTGGAATTAGATTAATCTCAAAGAATACGGAGATGATCCTTTTATTTTTAACAAACATGCCTGGTATATTTATACCTATTATGGGAAAACTTTCCAGAGTAATTATATCTTCCATGCAGCAGTGTTGTAATATACAGCATCAAAATAATGTGTTTGGAATTCCCACATTTCTCAGCCAATTTTTATTTATTTTTTTACCATGGTCAGTCACATCCATCTAACTGTGTAGCAATCAAGACATCAAATATTTTCACTGTTAAAAATTGCATTTATTTATCTAAACCTCAAAATCCTTAAAATAGATACATTGATTCAATGACTACCCCCCAATTGGGAGATTCAATGGAGCTGTTTCTACATATTTAGAGACCAATTAAGTATGTGTGTAGCCATGATTACATGGATAGTGGTGGTGGTTTCAATAAAATCATTATTATATGGCATTACACAGATATAATTCATAACATTTATAATTATTATTTGCATGTGCTTATTTTTAATAGAATCCTATTGACTTGTATTGGGATTTATAGGTGGTAGGCACAGTTTTGTGCACGTTCACCTAATTATAATTAAAGTGGTAAAAAAAATTCCTCCATTACAACAGGCTGAGAAAAAAATAAGTGGGAAGAAGATTTAGCTGTGCTACAGCAGTATTAGCTGAATGGGTCATGCCAACCTTTCCTTTTGAGAATAGACAAAAATACATTCCCCTTTTTAGGCACTAAATCGATAACAAAAATTATAGTAAAATATGGTATTTATTAAACAAGCATTAAAAAAACATTGAAAACATTCAAAATTCTGCCTAAAATGACACCATCAAAGAGTAATTGAATATGATCCTCCTTCACCCGACATCTGCTTCTTCAGGGGTGTATTTTAGGAACTGATCGCATATTCATATTTAACCACTTCCATACAGGGCACGTATACACCTTCCCGCCCAAGCCAATTTTCAGCTTTCAGCACTGTCGCACTTTGAATGGCAATTGCGCGGTCATGCTACACTGTACCCAAACAAAATTGGCGTCCTTTTTTACCCACAAATAGAGCTTTCTTTTGGTGGTATTTGATCACCTCTGCGATTTTTTTTTTTTGCGCAACAACTAAAAAAAGACCGAAAATTTTGAAAAAAATTACGTTTTTATTTTTTCTGTAATTTTTTTGTAAATAAGTACGTTTTCTCTTTCAATTACGGGCACTGATATGGTGGCACTGATGGGCACAGATGAGATGGCACTGATGGACATCGACGAGGTAGTACTGACGGGCACAGATGAGGTGGCACTGATTGGCGGCGCTGGTATGCGGCACTGATGGGCACACATAGGCGGCACTCATGGGCACACATAGGCGGCACTGATGGGCACTCATGGGCGGCACTGATGGGCACTCATGGGCGGCACTGATGGGCACTCATGGGCGGCACAGATGGGCACTCATGGGCGGCACAGATGGGCACTGTGGGGTGGCACAGATGGGCACTGTGGGGTGGCACTGATGGACACTGTGGGGTGGCACTGATGGACACTGTGGGGCGGCATTATTTACTTGTTGCCAGTCAGTGCCCATTTGTGGGCACTGATTGGCATCTTTTTTTTTTTGCATCTTTTTTTTTTCAGACTTTTTTTTTTTACTTTTTTTTTGCCCCTTTTTTAAAGTTTTTCCCTTCCCTAGTGGGCATCCCTGGTGGTCCATGTGGCGATCCGAGGGGGGGCTGCGCTGATAAACAATCAGCGCGAACCCCCCTGTCAGGAGAGCCGCCGATCGGCTCTCCTCTACTCGCGTCTGTCAGAAGCGAGTGAGGAAGAGCCATCAACGGCTCTTCCTGTTTACATCGTGATCAGCCATGGTTGGACACGGCTGATCACGTGGTAAAGAGTCTCCGTGAGAGACTCTTTACCGGGATCGGTGTTGCGGGGTGTCAGACTGACACCCCGCAACAACGATCGCCGCGATGCGCGCCCCCGGGGGCGCGCAGCGGCTAAGAATCCTGAGGACGTCATATGACGTCCAGTCAGGATTCTACAACCACTTTGCCGACGTCAATTTGTCATTGGCGGGCGGCAAGTGGTTAAATGGTATCACAGATTCAACGTGGAATTTAAAAGCAAAAAACAAAGGACATAGAAAGGAACTGTGTCTGAGATATTTCTGCCCCCATGACGCATCGCAGTACCAGATATCATAGTTGCATGGTGCAATTAACTTGCTATTTTTGAAAAATACCTCCCAGTAATCCCCCTCTGGGATGATAGACGGAGGGACAAGTTGAACAGGGATCTGTATTTCATTGCAAAGAGAGAGGAATGATAACGGTCTCCTGTTTAGTAATGATGGTATGAACTACCTCCACACATCCATTTGTATTTACAGAATGTAACATTAAGTAAATTGTATAGAATTGTTACCTCTCATACAGCCGAGTAGAGATTGGAACATAGGACTACATAGCTATCAAGGCATGGATTCATATTTATATAAATAAAAAATCACCTGGTGTTTGCATCCTACTATGAACTGGATGAACCCCAAAGATAGAAGGTCTGTTAAATTTACTGACTTTGTTTTCCCCCCTAAAAAATAGATACACATTTGAAAGTATTAAATTGATGATAAGCCCCCACCCCCCCCCCCATGTTGAGGGCATGTGGCCTGGTTACGGGGGGGGGGGGTTGGTCGTCCCCATCCCTTTCCTGACCTGCAGGCTGCATGCTCGGATTAGGGTCTGGTATGGATTTTGGGGGGACCCCTACTCCATTTTGTCTGCCTAGGGGTTCCCCTTAAAATCCAGATCAGTCAAGACTGCGATCCAAGTTTGATCCGACTTCAGTGATATTCAATGGGCTGAAGTAGGATCAAAGTCAGACCAAAGTAGTGCAGGGAGCATTTTCAATGTCGGGCCGACTTGTGTCGGACCAGTTGATTTTTACACCTAATGCAACATGAGCTTCCAATGTCGGACCAGTGTGAACCTGGCCCTACTGTAAGGCTGCTTCAAATAAGATCATTAAGATAATATTTTTTTCTCCTCAGGTTTTGCACTGGGGACTTCTCTTTTTTTTCTCCTTGGTTTCACAGTTTTATAACTGCAATGCAAGCAAAATATATTTAAATTCTCATTTGGCAGTTGAAAAAAAGCACATAGATATTAAATAATTGAATAGATCATAAAGCAATTTTAGACACTAAATCACATTTTAATGAAATCAAAAGATCATAGTGTTATAGAGAGTAAAAGAGTGAGACAATGCAGAAATATAAGTGAAAACCGTTTCAATTTTTTTTATATAAATATGTATGCAAGAATGTATACAGTAATGACAATTGTATCATCGTTTAATATTTATTTAGCATGGCTGCATCCACACTGAAAGTATGCCCCTTAATATGATGAATGCATTTCTGCACTCTTTCCTAAGGAATGTTTGTAATACTTCACTATAGAGTTTACAGATTCTCCAGATAAAGTTGCCACCTTTTCTACAAATACATATCAACTAAAGTGGGTGGGTTGTTATATAGCATGACCTTAAAGAGGAGCTCCAGTCTCCACCAAAAAAAATTAAATCCAGCAGCTAAAAGTCTGCTGTAGATACTGACTTAATATAAGGACACTTACCTGTCCAGGGATCCAGCGATGTCCTCACCGAGCCAATTCTTCAATCGGCTTGAAATAGGCTGGCTCATGTAGAGGGACATGTAGTTGCCATCATCCCTTGTACAATTAAAAAAATTGAAATAACCTCTGAAGATGGGATTTTTTGGGCAACAAACAAAATGATAAAAAAATATGTATGTATATTGAAAAACAAACATTCATTTATTGTACAAAAGATAAATACATAGTCAAAAAAGATTTGATAATAGCATGATTTTAAAACATTTAAAAACATGGAAATTTATGAAATCTGGGTTATCTAGTGATCTAGTGATACTATCTAGTCACCATGGGAAATGCACCCACTTGCTTTGAAATCATTGACATGTGAAAAGTGAGTCACTACTTTGAACACAGAAAGTGTGAGAAATGTGATTATTTTTTGATTACTTTGTTTAATACTAAATGCAAATTTTTGTCTTAATTTATTGTAGACTGTGATACTACAGTATTCCCTGAGAAATACATTATTTTTTTTTACTGCCACCAGTTGATCTGGGGGTTCTGTATTAGATGATGGATAGTATCACCATCGGGGTCCTACTGAGCATTAACCAGTTGGTAACCGCCCTATAGCCAAAATACGGCTACAGAGCGGTTACTGTACTCTAGGAGGGCGTCAATGTACGTCCTCCCAGAGACTGCGTTGTGCGCGCCCGAGCGGGCGCGCACACGCGATCGCCGGTGCTCGCCGGGTCTACGGGACCCGCAGCAACAGCACTCGCGGTAAGGAGCCAATGGACGCGGCTCCTTACCACGTGATCGCGCCGTCCAATGACGGCGCGATCACATTTGTAAACAAACCCTGCAAGCTGGGTCACATGCAGGTCATCTCTCTCCTCTCCTCACACCGTTGCAGCGTGAGAGGAGAGGAGAGAGATTTTTTCAAATCGATAGTAAGTGCCAGCAGTGCCCAGCAATCCCCAGCAGTCCCCAGCAGTGCCCAGCAGTGCCCAGCAGTGCCCAGCAGTGCCCCATCTTTACCCCAGCAGTGCCATCTGTCCCCTAGGAAGTGCCATCTGTCCCCCAGGAAGTGCCATCTGTGCCCCAGGCAGTGCCATCTGTGCCCCACTAGTGCCATCTGTGCCCCACTAGTGCCATCTGTGCCATCTGTGCCACCTGTGCCCCACAAGTGCCCCAACAGTGCCACCTGTCCTACACCAGTGAACACCAGTGCCACAAAAGTAAAACAACACTGCCACATCAGTGCCACAACACTGCCACCTGTGCCCATAAGTGCCACCTGTGCCCATAAGTGCCACCTGTGCCCATAAGTGCCCACAAGTGCCGCCTGTGCCCACAAGTGCCGCCTGTGCCCACGAGTGCCGCCTGTGCCCACGAGTGCCGCCTGTGCCCACGAGTGCCGCCTGTGCCACACCAGTGCCACACCAGTGCCGCCTGTGCCACACCAGTGCCGCCTGTGCCACACCAGTGCCGCCTGTACCAAACCAGTGCCGCACCAGTGTCATCTGAGCCACACCAGTGTCATCTGAACCACATCAGTGCCGCCTGTGCCCATCAGTGCCACCTGTGCCCATCAGTGCCGCCTGTGCCCATCAGTGCCACCTGTGCCACACCAGTGCCGCCTGTACCAAACCAGTGCCGCCTGTACCAAAGCAGTGCCGCACCAGTGTCATCTGAGCCACACCAGTGCCACACCAGTGTCATCTTTGCCACATCAGTGCCGCCTGTTCCCATCAGTGCCACCTGTGCCCATCAGTGCCGCCTGTGCCCATCAGTGCCACCTGTGCCACACCAGTGCCGCCTGTACCAAACCAGTGCCGCCTGTACCAAACCAGTGCCGCACCAGTGTCATCTGAGCCACACCAGTGCCACACCAGTGTCATCTGAGCCACATCAGTGCCGCCTGTGCCCATCAGTGCCACCTGTGCCCATCAGTGCCACCTGTGCCCATCAGTGCTCATCTGCACCCCACCAGTGCTCATCTGCACCCCACCAGTGCTCATCTGCACCCCACCAGTGCTCATCTGCGCCCCACCAGTGCTCATCTGCACCCCACCAGTGCTCATCTGCACCCCACCAGTGCTCATCTGCGCCCCACCAGTGCCATCTGTGCCCCACCAGTGCCATCTGTGCCCCACCAGTGCCACACCAGTTCCACCTGCACCACTGCAGTGACGCCTGTGCCCACCAGTGCCGCCTGCTAATCAGTGACCCCAGAGCCACAGCAGTGCAACCAGAGCCACACCAGTGCCACATTTGCCCATCAGTTACACCTGCGCCACTGCAGTGCCACTAGTGCCCACCAGTGTTCTGCAGTCCAGCCTCACTAGCCACCAGTATGGCAAAAACATTTTTTACAACCGAGCAGGCCTTCCAGAAACTATGGGCGTCTGATGACAGCTGTGAGGAGTCTCTGTCCGATTCCGATTCGGCCTATGAGCCCGTAACAGGAAGCGGGTCTGATACTGATTCAGAGGAGGAACCTGTGCCCGTTAAAAGAAGGCGTTCTGGCGTGGAGCAGCCTACTACTAGTGCAGTGCCGTCCACCTCGCAAGCAGTGCCGTCCACCTCGCGAGCAGTGCCGTCCACCTCGCAAGCAGTGCCGTCCACCCCGCAAGCAGTGCCGTCCACCCCGCAAGCAGTGCCGTCCACCCCGCAAGCAGTGCCGTCCACCCCGCAAGCAGTGCCGTCCACCCCGCAAGCAGTGCAACAAAGGTCAGGCACCAGTAGGGTGTCCTCTCTGCCCCAAAGGGATAGGGGCCATGCCAGCCTTCCCTATGGCCTTCAAAACCCCCTGTGGCTGCCTTCGAATTCTGGAGCATCAAGTATCCCCCCTTTCACCGCCCAACCAGGTGTACAGGTGAACACCGATAATTTTGACACGATTGATTTTTTTCATTTAGTTTTTACAGACGAATTATTGTCATCTATTGTGGCCCAGTGCAATCTCTACGCTCAGCAATTTATTCTAAGCAACCCCGATTCCAGCTATGCCCGCCCCTTTCATTGGAGAGACCTGACCGTAGAGGAGTTTAAAATATTCTTAGGCCTGACCTTCAATATGGGTCTCTCAAAAAAAAACAAAGGGTACGCCTATTGGTCTACCAAAGCCATCCACCACATGCCCGTCTTCTCATCCCGTATGCCCAGATCCCGATACTTCATGATTCTACGGTTCCTCCACTATAATGACAACACCCAGTGCCCTCCCCGAAATGACCCTGCTTTTGACAAATTATTTAAAATTCGGCCACTTCAAAAAAAATTTTCTGAAAAATTCCCCCAGTTATATACCCCTCAACAAAATATTTCAATAGATGAGTCCCTTGTAAAATTCCACGGCAGGCTGGGCTTTAAACAATTCATCCCAAGCAAAAGGGCCCGATATGGGGTGAAGATGTACAAACTGTGTGACCGAGACACGGGGTACATCTACTCCTTCATTGTTTACGAAGGGAAGGACTCCCAACTACATCCCCCCGAATGCCCCGAATACATCGGAACAAGTGGAAAAGTCGTCTGGGAGCTCATCTATCCACTACTTGGAAAAGGATACCACCTTTACGTGGACAATTTTTATACTAGCTTGCCCCTGTTTAGAAATCTTTACCGGAGAGACACCCCAGCATGTGGCACAGTGAGAATAAACAGAAAGGGCTTCCCCCAAAAATTGGTGAATCAGAAGCTGAGACGAGGAGAGACGACGTCTTTACGGAACCAGGAGCTATTGGCTGTCAAGTGGAGGGACAGACGAGATGTCCACATGCTCACCACCATCCACAATGACACCTACGTGGAAGTCCCCAAAAGAAGCGGCCCAGTGCAGAAACCATCTTGTGTCTACGACTACAATTTATTTATGGGTGGCGTAGACTTCAATGACCAGATGATTGAACCCTATCTTCCCTCCCGAAAATCCCGTCACTGGTATAAAAAAGTGTCCATTTACTTTTTCAGTTTGGCCTTCTATAACTCTTATGTTATCTACAAAAAAGCAACACAGAATCCCGTTCCATATCTACTCTACCAAGAAGACGTTATCACCGCCCTTTTGTTCCCTGAAATGCCACCAGACATTCTTCGCACTGATTGCGTGAGCAGACTTCACGAACGGCACTTTCCTGACAAAATCCCCCCCCGTCGAACAGGTGCAGCCCGTCAGAAGAAATGTCGGGTGTGCGCCAGAGGAGGAGTCAGAAGAGACACAACAGTTTATTGTCCCGATTGTCCCTCCCAACCAGGCCTCTGTTTAGGTGCATGTTTCCGCCGTTACCACACTATTGAAAATTATTAGGTAAACAAAATTCAAATTCCCTGTCATTTTCCTCCACACCCCTTATGCCACTGCACTGTACCTACCTCTGCCTTCTCCGTTACCGACCCTGGACTGTTTTATACGACCACGATTTTGCCTAATGCTAAAAATACCTCTGCTTTCTCTGGAACTGACCCTGGCTTGTTATACGACCACTCTTTTGCCTAACCCTAAACTGTACCTACATCTGCCTGCTCTGGAATTGACCCTGGACTGTTTGACCACGTTTTTTGCCTGCCCCTTGGATTGATCTTTTACCCTGCTATGCTAGTGGGAACACAGGAGTCTCACACATGTGAGGGGCTCCAGAATTGTTTTTCTGGATGAAAAAACTAATTTTTTAGTTTTCTCATTCCCAGATTAGGGTCTGGTTGCCCGGAGGCTTCAAAGAGATTTGGGTGGGAGAAGCCTCTACCCCTGTCCCCATTCTTTCCTGGCCTTACTACCAGGACCAATATTTTGGCACTGCTGGCTATGTACCGACTATGAACAATATTGCTGCCTGGACAATTCCATTCATTGTCGCTGACCACGTCCCTGCCTGCTGCCTGGATCAGGGCTCTCCTCCTGTGGACAATTGCACTACTAAAAACACAGGTAATCCTTTTTTTTGTACCCATTACTCAGCAGAATGTATTTTAGGGTGTAATTCTTGGTATGTACATGCTGTGTTAGAAATATGAAGGGCCTTCAAAAATGTGATAGATTGTAAGGAAATTGGATGTGTAATTTGTGTCCCTACAACACCTGATGGTGCTTCTTGGATGTTGGGTCTCTATGTGGCCAGGCTGTGTAAAAGTCTCACACATGTGGTATCGCCATACTCAGGAGGAGCAGCAGAATATATTTTGGGGTGTAATTTTTGCTATGTACATGCTATGTGTTGGAAATATCCTATAAATGGACAACTTTGTGTAAAAAAAATGCGTTTTCATTTTTTTTCCACATTTTCCAAAAACATCTGCAAAAAAATGAACTGTTCAAAAGACTCATTATGCCTCATAGATTATACGTTGGGGTGTTAGCTTTCCAAAATGGGGTCACTTTGTGGGCGTTTCCATTGTCCTGGTGCTCCAGGGCCTTCAAAAGTGTAATAGGTGGTTGAGAGATTAGATGTGTAATTTATGCTCCTAGAATGCTTGAAGTTGCTACTTCGGTGTTGGGCCTCTGTATGTGGCCACGCTGTGTAAAAGTCTCACACATGTGGTATCGCCATACTCAGGAGGAGCAGCAGAATATATTTTGGGGTGTAATTTTTGCTATGTACATGCTATGTGTTGGAAATATCCTATAAATGGACAACTTTGTGTAAAAAAAATGCGTTTTAATTTTTTTTCCACATTTTCCAAAAACATCTGCAAAAAAATGAACTGTTCAAAAGACTCATTATGCCTCATAGATTATACGTTGGGGTGTTAGCTTTCCAAAATGGGGTCACTTTGTGGGCGTTTCCATTGTCCTGGTGCTCCAGGGCCTTCAAAAGTGTAATAGGTGGTTGAGAGATTAGATGTGTAATTTATGCTCTTAGAATGCTTGAAGTTGCTACTTTGGTGTTGGGCCTCTGTATGTGGCCACGCTGTGTAAAAGTCTCACACATGTGGTATCGCCATACTCAGGAGGAGCAGCAGAATATATTTTGGGGTGTAATTTTTGCTATGTACATGCTATGTGTTGGAAATATCCTATAAATGGACAACTTTGTGTAAAAAAAATGCGTTTTCATTTTTTTTCCACATTTTCCAAAAACATCTGCAAAAAAATGAACTGTTCAAAAGACTCATTATGCCTCATAGATTATACGTTGGGGTGTTAGCTTTCCAAAATGGGGTCACTTTGTGGGCGTTTCCATTGTCCTGGTGCTCCAGGGCCTTCAAAAGTGTAATAGGTGGTTGAGAGATTAGATGTGTAATTTATGCTCCTAGAATGCTTGAAGTTGCTACTTCGGTGTTGGGCCTCTGTATGTGGCCACGCTGTGTAAAAGTCTCACACATGTGGTATCGCCATACTCAGGAGGAGCAGCAGAATATATTTTGGGGTGTCATTTGTGGAATATACATGCCATGTGAGAGAAATAACCTGTTATAATGACAATATTGGTATGAAAAAAAAAAAAAAAAAAAATCTTAATTTTGCAAAGAATTGTGGGAAAAAATGGCAACTTCAAAAAACTAACTATGACTCTTACTAACTACCTTGGAATGTCTACTTTCCAAAAAGGGGTCATTTGGGGGGTATTTGTACTTTATTGGCTTGTTAGGGTCTCAAGAAATGAGAGAAGCTGTCAGTACTTCAGGTGTGATCAAATTGTTCAATTTTCAGAAATTGGTACCAAAGCTTGTAGACCCTATAACTTTCACCAAGACTAAATAATATCCAAATTTTTTTTTTTTTTACCAAAAATATGTAGCAGTATGCATTTTAGGCCAAATGTATGAGGAAAATTACTTTTTTACAAAATGATATGATAGAAATGAAGAAAAATTCATTTTTTTACAAAATTTTCGTTCTTTTTTCATTAATAGCGGGAAAAAAAAAAAAACGCAGAGGTGATCAAATACCACCAAAAGAAAGCTCTATTTGTGGGAAAAAAAGGACAAAAATTTCATTTGGTTACAGTGTTGTATGACTGAGTTATTGTCATTCAAAACGTGAGAGCACCAAAAGCTGAAAATTGGTCTGGTTATTAAGGGTGTTTAAGTGCCCAGTTGTCAAGTGGTTAAACATGTGCACACTGAAATATTTTGTTTCGGATTTTCGTTTCCGTCCGAAAAATACATTTATTTAGTTACTCCCGAAATTCGTTTTCATTTATTTTGTTTAGTTAAAAAATGCATTCATCCGAAAATCCGAATGAATTAAAATTGAATCTGTTATTGAAGGCTTATGGTGTCTGTCAAATGTTCTAAGAAGATTCGATGGAGCAGCTGAACTGTACGATGCCGCAATTGTACATTTCCGGTAGAATGTTCCGCCTACAATCTATAGAAGAATTCTAATATTATATGACTAGTAATTAGAGTTGAGCGGACACCTGGATGTTCGGGTTCGGGTCCGAACCCGAACTTTAAAAAAAGGTCCCCGCAAATTCAATAACCAGACCCTTCAGGTCTGGTATGGATATTAAGGGGAACCCCGCCGTCAATTAAAAAAAAAATGACGTGCGGTTCCCCCTAAATATCCATAACCAGACCCATTATCCGAGCACGTTGACCTGGCCGGCCGGCCGCAGAAAAGAGGGGGGACAGAGTGCGGCCCCCCCTCTCCTGAACCGCACCAGGCCACATGCCCTCAACATGGGGAGGATGTCCCCATGTTGATGGGGACAAGGGTCTCATCCCCACAACCCTTGCCCGGTGGTTGTGGGGGTCTGCGGGCGGGAGGTTTATCAGAATCTGTAAGACCCCCCCTGTGTGAAATGGTAATGGGGTACACTGTACCTCTACCATTTCACGAAGGAAGTGAAAAGTATTGTAAAAAAAACACACTGACACCGTAGAATAAAGTCCTTTATTAAAAAAAACTCCAGCGCTGAAAAATCCACTCGTTCCCGGCTTCCAGCGTTGTCCTCATCCTGCGACGGTGATCTCCCGCGATGAGAAGATCCTGCGGCATCCGGGTCATCTTCGATCCATCGCTGAGACGATCCATCCGGAGCGCAGCATCCCCGACCTCCTCATCGCCGGACACAGCCCAGCGGAATGACGCGCTGGGGCTGTGTGACATTACTTATATAGAGGAGGCAGGGGCACCCGTCACGTGACCCCGCCCCCTCTGACGTACCCTCTGCTACGTCACTGGGGAAGCCCAAAAAGAGGGAAGCCGGGCTTCGCCTATTACTAGGCAACCAACATTCAAATTCTTCTATAGCCTATGGGCCGAGCATCTGACCGGAATTGTACGATTGCGGCGTTGTACAGTTTAGTTGCTTATCGAATCTTCTTAGAACATTCGACGGACACCATAAGCCTTCAATGACAGATTTGACATTTGTATGTTTTTCGCTGCTTCGTCGAATCTTTATCGTTCATGTCGAATGGTCTACTCCCAACACTGTCTCTATAATGTCGAATATTTCCTCTCAATGTAGAATAATCTTGGACTAATAGAGTTAAGGTTAGGCACATTCGACCACAGGTTCAATAGACACAGATTGCTATTGTCACCGTCAGGTCGAATCTCCTATCTATGTAGCAACGAAAATGTAAATAAAGCATTTTTTATGTCGGATTTTTTGGATTTCGGATTCTGCGCGTTCATTTTCGCTTGTTAAAACAATAACGAAAATACCCAAAATTCGGACGAAAATGCATGTCTACTGAGCATGTGTGAGCTACGCTTTGTGAAGGGTCCCACCTGTAATGTGTCCTAGAAGGCTGAGGGAGAAAAAGGAGGGTTTGTGATTCTCACTAGGGATGAGCCGAACACCCCCCAGTTCGGTTCGCAGCAGAACATGCGAACAGCCAAAAAATTTGTTCGAACACGCAAAAAACTTTAAAGTCTATGGGACACGAACATGAAAAATCAAAAGTGCTAATTTTAAAGGTTATTATGTAAGTTATTGTCATAAAAATTGTTTGGGGACCTGGGTCCTGCCCCAGGGGACCTGTATCAAGGCAAATAAATGGCCATGTTGATGGGGACAAGAGCCTCATCCCCACAACCATTGGCCGGTGGTTGTGGGGGTCTGCGGGCGGGGGGCTTATCGGAATCTGGAAGCCCCCTTTAACAAAGAGGACCTCCAGATCCCACCCACCCCTATGTGAATTGGTAAGGGGTACATTGTACCTCTACCATTTCACAAAAAAGTGTCAACATTTTAAAAACGACAGGAGACGGCTTGGGACAAGTCCTTTATTAAAATAAAAATATTAAAAAAAGATTTCAGCGATGTAATCCATTCTCAATCTCCAGCGATATAATCTATTCTCAATCTCCAGTGATGATCTCCAGCGAGAATACGATGCACACTGTCCTGCCTCCACCGGAGGCGCCAGACGAATGACGTGCCCCCAGCCTGACAGCTCTTATATAGCTGAGAGCGGGGCCAGAGACACAAGGGGAATCGCCTGGGTTACCCAGTGACATGTACGGGTGACCAAGCACCCTCTGATGCAATGGGAAACCTGTGTTGTGTCAGAGGGGGTGGGGTCTCCAAACACTTTTTATGACAATAACTTGTATATTAACCTTTAAAATTAGCACTTTAGATTTCTCCCATAGACTTTTACAGGGTGTTCCGTGGTTTTTCGAATTTGCAGCGAACACCCCAAATTGTTCGCTGTTCGGCGAACAGCCAATGTTCGAGTCAAACTCATGTTCGACCCGAACATAAAGCTCGTCCCTAGTGCTCACATACAGTGTAGTTCCACTTTAAAACATACAGAAGGTAGCAGATACTCTATAGCAGTGGTCATCAAGCCTGTCCTCAGGGCCCACTAACAGGCCAGGTTTGCAAGATAACTGAAATACATCACAGGTGATATCATTTGCTGCTCAGTGATTGCAGTATTCTAGTCTGCATCTCCCCAAGGTAATACATAAAACCTGGCCTGTTAGTGGGCCCTGAGGGCAGGGTTGATGACCACTGCTCTATAGGGTCCTTGTAGCTGTATAGTTCTTATGTGAGTATTTTTAGTTATGGCCGTCTATCTGTTTATCACTATGCCACAACCCCCCCCCCCCCAGTTGGTAGTTATATCAAACTATAATTGCGATCTTTATCCCCCTTTTAGTATATCGATGCACTTGCTCCTGATGAGTGGATAGAAGTCCATGAAACGTCATCAAGCTTATTTTGATGCATCCACTTCATATTTATGATTCTAGATGGTTTTATTGCTTTACCAACCCTGATATAATGTCAATATCTACTCCATTTGGGGGACTGTGATGTATAATATGTATTGTCTGTGTCATGTTGGTTATAATTCACAATATGTATGTTGTTATTTTGTATTTGATATGCTATGTGCTATTATGCATTTATATGGGTTGATCTTTGCCCTATTTTGGTCTAATAATAAATATAATTGTTTACATATTGTAAGGGGTTAGCTCGGTAGTGGGGTGTGTGACCCCTTGGATGAGTTCACCACACACTGAATTTATACAGACAGGCAGTCGAAGACGGTTGAAAACAAAGATTTTGGTTTATTCTTCCATCTTGCTGGAAACAAGTGCAAGCATTCAAACAGCATAAACAAAATCAAACCTAAAATAAACCCTGGCCACTTTGGGCGTCTACCTTCCACACAGGAACCTATCTATGGAGTCTAGCACAGCCTACTGCTGGGTAGACAGTGCTGGTCATACAGCAGAAAAACAATAGTCTTTTGATTGCCTCAGCATGCAGCAAATTAATGGTAATCCTCTGAACTACTTATAGAGGCCTTAATTGCCTCATTCTGAACAGCTGAAGTCTTCCAACGGACTTTTCTGGCTACGTTTGCAGCCGACACCTAATAACAATTGGTGTATTGTCTAAACAAGGCAGAAATGTATGTCCCGTCTGTGACAACACCCACAGATTTACCAAACTTCCTGTCACAATATACATATGGATTTGTCTGGCTCTACCCCACGCACCTCATTCAAAGTCCCACCCTCCCCCCTTCTTTTTTTGCATAGCAATTAGGGATGGAGGTGCAAACCCTCCCTTGCGTCTCATCTAAAGTCCCAAATATTCCCATTTTTTTCTTGTAGCAGTACAATGAGCCATTATCAGATGTTTTTGGAGGAAGTTCAACCAGCCTGCTCCCAAAGCTTTCTCCTGCCCTGGATCTACCCAGACACTTAGGCCCTGTACACACGATTAGTCCATCCGATGAAAACAGACTGAAGGCTGAAGTCTGATGGTCTGATGTGCCTACACACCATCAGTTCAAAATCAGAACGAGTCCAACGCGGTGACGTAAAACACAACGACGTGCTGAAAAAAACAAAGTTCAATGCTTCCAAGCATGCGTCGACTTGATTCTGAGCATGCGCCGGTTTTGAACCGATGCTTTTGCATACTAACCATCGGTTTCAACCGCTCGGTCAGGCGTCCATCAGTCCGATTTTAAAGCAAGTTCTAAAACTTTGGACTGAAGGACAAAAGTCTGATGGGCCATACACACGGTAGGTTTGGACTGATGAAACTGAACTTCAGTCCATTTTCATCAGTTTGAACTGATCGTGTGTACAAGGCCTAAGGGATTAATTTACTAAAACTGCACCAGATTTTGCACTCTCTGGCCCAGATTCAAGAAGCACTTGCGCCCGCGCAACCATAGGTTGCGCGGCGCAAGGGCTTACTTGCTCCGGTGTAACGAGTGCTCCTGATTCAGGAACCTCGTTACACCGACTGCAGCCTAGGATGTGACAGACATAAGCCTCCTTATGCCTTCACATCCCAGGCTGCATTCTTGCGTTGGCCGCTAGGGGGCGCGGCCATTGTGATCGGCGTATAGTATGCAAATTGCATACTACCACCGATTCACAAAAGTTGCGCGGGCCCTGCGCACGCAAGGTACGGAGTTTCCGTACGGCCACTTTAGCATAAGGCTGCTCCTGCTAATAGCAGGCGCAACCAATGCTAAAGTATAGCTGCGCTTCCCGCTCGCGACGTTCAAATTTTACGTCGTTTACGTAAGTGAACCGTGAATGGCGATGGACGCCATTCACGTTCACTTAGAAGCAAATGACGTCCTTGCGATGTCATTTGCCGCAATGCACGTCAGGAAAGTTTCCCGACGGAGCATGCGCTGTTCGCTCGGCGCGGGAGCGCGCCTAATTTAAATGATTCCCGCCCCCGGCGGGATCATTTACATTAGGCGCCCTTACGCAGGGCTATTTAGCATATCGCCCGCGCAATTTACGGAGCAACTGCTCCGTGAATCGCGGGCAAAGCGCAATATTTGCGTGGGTGCAGAGAAAAATTTTTGCTCTTTGCCCACGCAAATATTGCGCGATTCTACCTGAATCTGGGCCTCTGGTTTTAGTAAATCAATCCCTCTTGACTACTGCAGTGTTTTAAGTGCCAAGAATTCAGCCTGTATATTGGCATATACAGTGAACAATGTGGCGGTGACATAGTTGTGTTCAATGACTTATTTTACTTTTATTGTTGTCGACAGTAAATATAGTAACATAGAGCTTGGTGCAATAGGTCAATGATGAATATGGTTACCATGCTGACAAACGTACATGAAAAGCCCTCTTTTGTATTTGTTCATATATACATATTAATGGAATTAGTAATATACAGGATGTATATAATGAATCTTGAAATGATGAAATGAAATAAAAACATTATGAATTAATAGTATGAATACATGAATATAGCTCCATGTTATTGTGTAAGTCTGGAAGAGGGGAGGTCAGTCCAGACATACTTATTAATCAGATCCTTGGCAGCCTTGGAACTTTAGTGAGCAGAGAACATTTTCAAACGCAGACATGGATAATATTGTATGTACATTTATATTTATATATATGTATCATGGTAAAGTTGATGGTATTCTACCATATATAGTCTATAAAACAAGACCACAGTGAAAAGTATTTGCAGCTTGAGCACAATCCTGTTGGCACAGGTAAATTATACATTTTCTGGAATTATAACAATGTCATACGTAAAACATTTTGTAGCACTTTTATGATGGTATTTTAAGATGCTTCATACCTATCTGGGAAAAATGCCTGTGTAAATGAAATTATCCTTGTAATCTTAATATGGCTTTGCTCAAGATGGTCCATTTACAGTGTCACATCAGGTGTGCAAGGGTTCATACAACCTAGGTTCTTCTAAACGCCTTTTTCCTGATAGAAGAAAAACAGCATTAAAAACATGTCTAAAGTCCTGGTTTTTTAAATGTTTTTAGGTGCGTTCAGGCACATCAAGAATTTGGGCGTTTCATTCCAATGGTCAGAATATTAATGGATTCTGGCTACTGAGATGAATGAATGCTCAATTGCTAAACGCACCAAGGGCCAGATTCACAAAAGAGATACGACTGCGTATCTCCTGATATGCCATCGTATCTCTGAGATCCGTCTGTCGTAACTATGCGCCTGATTCATAGAATCAGGTTACGCATAGATCTCCCAAAGATCCGACAGGTATAATTGACTTACACCGTCCGATCTTAGGCTGCAATTCTAGGCCGGCCGCTAGATGGCGATTCCATTGCGGTCGGCGTAGAATATGCAAATGACTAGTTACGCTGATTCACGAACGTACGCTTTGCCCGTTGCTGTAAATTTACGTAGTTTCCATAGAGATACGTGGCGTAAAACTAAACCTGCCCTCTAGGTGGTCTAGCCAATGTTAAAGCGGAGTTCCACCCAGGAAAACAACATTTGGCCAAAAGTATTAAAAAAATAAAATAAAATAAAAGTGAAAAAAAAAAAAAAATTATACTCACCCGAAATACCTGTTGCTATGCGGAAGTCCGTAATCTGCCTCTTCGGCACCGCGGAATGTTTTCTTCTTCTTCTTCTCCTAGTGAATGGGGCGCGCTGCTTTCTGGGAACTGTGTGTGTTCTCAGAGAGCAGCCGCCCATTCACAAGCCGGCACGAGACTCACACAGGCGTAGTAGGAAATGGGCAGTGAAGCCGTAAGGCTTCACTGCCTGTTTCCCCTAGTGTGAATGGCGGCGCGGGACCTGCATCGATCGTGGGATTGGCATCGGGGGGGGCCATCAGCGCGGGCACGTAGGACAAGGTAAGTGTCCTTAGTAAATGTCAGCAGCTACACTGTTAGTAGCTGCTGACTTTAAAAAGAATAATAATTGCGGGTGGAATCCCGCTTTAAGTATGGCCGTCGTTCCCTCGTCAAAATTTGAAATTTCACGTCGTTTGCGTAAGTCGTCCGTGAATGGCGCTGGACGCCATTTACATTAACGTCAAAACCAATGACGTCCTTGCGACGTCATTTAGCGCAATGCACGTCGGGTAATTTTAGGGACGGAGCATGCGCAGTACGTTCGGCGCGGGAACGCGCCTAATTTAAATGGTCCCCGCCACATTTGAATTAGGCGGGCTTGCGCCGGGCGGATTTACGTTACACCGCCGCAAGTTTACAGGCAAGTGCTTTGTGAATCAAGCACTTACGCTGAAAACTTGCGGCGGTGTAACGTAAATGGGATACGTTACGCCGCCGCAGCGTAGCCCAATTCTATGTGAATCTGGCCCCTAGCGTCTAGGCATATTTAGAGATGTTTACACATGTTTAGAAAATATATTGGACAACATTTCATTATTAGACTTATTAATATATTACTTTAAAAATCTGCCTTATTGATAGGGGGAATACTAATGCTGACCATACACTGATTTTATTTTTGTTCATACTAACAATACAGATGGACAAATCTCCCACCAACGCTACTGTATTTTGACAGCAGACCTCACTGGCTGTCAAAATATCTAAGCTCCTTTGATTTATTTTCCCTGGATAGGACCAAATGGACATATGTGGTAGGTCTTTCCCTGTCTTGAGCGTGAGACAACCTTTTATTTTGCTTTTAACCACTAAACTACCAGCTGCCGTCAATTGACGGCGGCACGAAAGTTCTATTGTTCTGACAGGACGTCATATGATGTCCTCGTCTTTCACAGCCACTAGGGGGCGCGATGCGTGTTCCCGGCGGCCGCGATTGTTGCCGGGCACCGGCAATTGCCCAGTATCTGAGCAGGACCATGGATCTCTGTGTGTAAACACAGAGAGCCACGTCCTGTCAGGGAGAGGAGATCGATGCTGTGTCCCTTGTACGATGCAATTCAGTTCGCATGTGTTGCGCTTTACAAGTCTCTCACTCACTCACTCACTCACATAGGGACACAGATCGGTCACCTCCCCCAGTCAGTCCTTCCTCGTCCCCTAGTGTTAACCCCTTCCCTGCCAGTCACATTTATACAGTAATCAGTGCATATTTGGAGCACTGTTCGCTGTATAAATGTGAATGGTCCCAAAAATGTGTCAAAAGTGTCCGATGTGTCCGCCATAATGTCGCAGTCCCGATAAAAATCGCAGATCGCCGCCATTAATAGTAAAAAAAAATAATAATAAAAAAATCATAATTATGTCCCCTATTTTGTAGGCGCTATATTTTTATTTTTTTTTATTTTTTTTTTCAAAAATAGGTAGAAGAATACGTATCGGCCTAAACTGAGAAAAAAAATATGGGATATTTATTATAGCAAAAAGTAAAAAATAATGTGTTTTTTTTTCAAAATTTTCGACAATTTTGTTTGAGAGCCACGTCGTACGACCGCACAATTGTCAGTTAAAGTGACGCAGTGCCGGAAGCTGAAACTTCACCTGGGCAGGAAGGGGGTATATGTGCCCAGTAAGCAAGTGGTTAAGGAAACAGTCTCCCGCTGGGGGGCTTTTTGTTGTGTAGGTTGAAACGCCAGGTTACCTAGGCCGGGGGTAAAGTCAGGGTTATCTTTTAATTGAGTCAAAAGGCTAAGTGAAGAAGTGACGTCCGAGCGTTTAGCTATCGTGTGGAAAACCTCAAGGGTGTTTCCTTTGAGGGGGTGTCGTCTTAGGCTAAGAGGGTAGCTCTCCCATGGAATCCATGGGGAATATTGCAGTGGTATTGGGTTCAAATCTGTTCCCAGCTAAACCCAATCCTTAGTATTCTTGTGACAATACCAATCAATTATTCTAGTAAGGTGGGAAGTGTAGAAATAAATTCTGAAGTTGGGTAAGCTCGTCCCACCCTGTTCCTTAGATCTAGTTAATAAGTTGAATCTAAATCTAGGTTTTTGGTGACTCCATAGGAACTTCAATAGGATAGAGCGTAGTGAGTTAAAGAAATTTAGGGGAACTTTGATGGGTAGTGTACGCATGAAGTAGCTTAGGTAGGATAGTCATTTTAATTATGGCCGCATGACCAAACCTTGAAAAGTAACCTGTATGACATTTTTTTAAGTTTTTCTCAATGATATTAATTAAGGGGGGAATTCTGATCATAAGTTGATGTTAACTGAGGAGTGTGCCAAACGCCAAGATATCTCAGTGCCTGCGAGTCCCATATAAAGGGGGAACTCTTAGTCAGTGTGAGGGTCTGGTCTGGGAGTGTTACATTCAGTGCTTCAGGTTTTGAATAGTTTATCTTTAGAATTTCTGAAATTTAGCTGCAACTTGCAGGCATGCGCTTTAAAGTCATCCCAGTGTAAAGAGCAATTCTCTTGCTATGGAATCATGGTCTGTAAGGACGGACAACCAATGGGGATTAAGTCTCCACAGTCGCGCTGGGGAGGCAACCCGTAGAGACACTGTTAGCCAGCACGGGGAGTGGTCTGACAGGATCCTGGGGGCAAACCCTGAACCAGTAACCCTAGGCAACAGGGCCCTAGAAACAAGGATAAAATCAATCCTGGACATGGTGTTGTGGCTTGCTGAAAGACATGTGTACGCTCTAGTCGTGGGGTTATTCTGTCTCCAGGCGTCAATAAGGGAAAACTCCGTCAGTGTATGACATAGTCTGGTGTGTAATGGCTCACCCGGTCCAGGGTCAGCCCACCCTGGGCGATCTAGTGTCAGGGTCATTGTATTGTTGAAGTCCCCCATCCACACCACTGGTAGTGATGAGTACTGTGCTATGTAAGCAAGGCCCTCCATCACCACATCTGACCTGTAAGGAGGGGGGATGTAGCTAGCTAGAATCAATATAGGGGCACCCCCCCACAGTGGCATGCATAAAGAGGTATCTGCCCTGCTGATCCAACACCACAGACACCAGTTCGGAAGGAGTATATTTGGCAACTAGCACGGTCACCCCCTAGACATGTTGGTATGAGTGCTATGGTATGCCCACCCCACCCAGGGGCGTTTCAAGGCCACTTGTAAATGACCCGTGACATGCGTTTATACCAAGGCGATGATATCTGCCTTCTGACCCTTGAGATAGTCCAATACAGCTGTACGCTTGATTTTATCCCGCATTCCCCGCACAATACAAAGTAGGAATTTAACATATACTGCTTAGAGATATAATCTGTGTGCACAAATCTGCAGGGTATCATCTCTATCAAAGTAGGGTCTCAGGGTCATCTCTACAAGCAGTACACGTGCTGAATTGTTTCTGTCAGTCAGATAACTAAACATACATGGTGTATAAATGGCAAGTGCTCGTTTAAAATTATTCCAAGTAAATAACAAGTGCACAACGGTGCCAGCATTCCCAATGCTCTGATCAAGGGATCCGGCATTTTCCTTCCCTCCCAGCTTCCCACCTCCCCAACTTGGTGGAAGCATGCAGTCCCTTGCAACCTTTGTAGGAATTAGCTTCCAGCCATCAACATTAGCTGGAGGTACAGTACTTAACAGATAGTAAGCAGAAAGGTACAAAATAATGAGGAAAAATAGGGGTTAAAAAAATAACGGGGGCGATTATTCACTGTGTATCGCAAGGTTAGGGCACTAAGCATGTCCTATGCGTCTCTTTCTGAGTGAGACTCACGCTGCAAGTATACATACTCATCTTCGTGTACTAAAGTTCTTGGGGCCTCTGCCCTATGGTATCTCCATAAAAGTGCTGTGGGGGCAGTTAGGAGCATAGGGTGTTAATCTCTGTGGTCCAAGCAGCTCCAGGCCTCGGGCCGAGTGTCCAGGAGTATCAACAAGCTGAGTCCCTTCTCCCCCAGGGGAGCTCGAGGCTCGGGCCCCTTCCCCCAATAGGGAAAGGGGCTACTTTTTTAGCAAAATGTCAAGGAAGTCAGTGTACACATGAGGAATGCCCTCTATCTTCTCAGTCTTGATTAAAAGAAGGCTTTATGAGTTGCACAAGCCAAACTGGATGAAATTTTCTGAGTTGAAAGTATCCTAGTGGACCCACTGAAAACTGTTACCAGGTTGTGACCCTCAGGATTGCCCCATTAATGGGATATCAGGAACAGCACAGCTACAGTGTGGAAACTGTACACTAGATATCATGCAGAAGAGTAGTCATGTCCAGGAAAGAGTCAAGGTAGGGGCCAATTAAGAGAGTAGTTGGGTCAATCTGGGTCAGGGAATTGTCAGGCAATCTTGCAGGTGGATATTATAGCTCTTTGTAGCAAGGGGTAGCTGATGGGAGGATAGCAAGAGGCACTTCAAAGATCGGAGCTTAAAAACCTTTTTTAGTCAGCGGTCAAACTCAGTGTCATCTCGTGGAGCTCCGGAAAGTACTATTAGAGGTATTTTCAGAGATTCTTTGAGTATCATTGAAAGAACCGTCAGGGATTCTGTAAATGCCATTAAAAGGGGTGGGATGTTAGCTGGCTTGTGGAGGGGAGAGAGAAGCATGGGGGCTGGATAGTGGAGGGGCACAAGAGTAATCAAGATTGAAATGTGAATAGATATTGAGGGAGATCCACTTTGAAAGTGACTAAAACACTAACTAACACTAACTAGCAGAAATGAATGTGACTGCATACCTTTACAAAAAAAAATGTAAAGCTTGGATTCTGTAGAGGAACCCGCAATACTTATGTCTACAACAGGTGGTAGTTCTAAACACTGCTCTCTTCAAACAGTACAGTCTCTGTCAAAATCTTCAGCATTCATAACTTGTGTCAGTTTTGAATGATTGTATTGCTCCCTACACACTTTGGTCCCTCCTTTAAGTCCCTCAACACTACAAAAGGGGCATAAGGGCTGTTAGCAGGAACCTCAGCACAAGGTGAGTGGGGGGGGGGGAGTAAAATGCCTAAAAGCAGAACACACCATCCACTAAAAATTTCAAGTATATACATATAGTAGGTTTTTTGAATTCCCCTAGTTGTTAACAAGAATGCTAGAACTGTGCATTTTCTTTTGGAAATTTAGAAACTGTTCATGCAAGAAGTAGTGTGTGTATGTGTATTTAACCTATAACACTAAGGCCGAGTACTCACGAGCAAACATGTCCGTTCGAAATGTCCGACGGGCTGTTTCCGGCGTACAAGGCTGTTTTTTCATTTGGCCCGCTGGCTTGTACACACCAGCGGACGATATTTCCCTGCGGACCTGAACGCGTGCACGTAATCCACGTTTGACGTCACTATAAAGGGAAAGGCCAAAGTCAATGGCGACGCCCTCTGTTCCGCTTTTGCTAGTTACGGCTTTGCTCGTGTTAGTGAAGGTTTGGTTAGAGCTGATTCGCGCTTCTCGGTCTCCAGGCTTTAGCAGGTAGTATTTTCTCGTTCAGTGCGTGTGCTTGTGGGTACGTAGTTGGCATTCGGGTACAGGCGTGCAGTTCGTTCTGCTTAGCAGATTCGTACTGTGCGTTCGTATCTGTGTGTCGTGCGTTCTTTGCAGGTACCGCTGGATTTGATTGTGCTTTCTGTTGGAGTGTGTTCTTGACTGACCAGCCGGCCGGTTTGAAGCCATGATGGAGCAGCAGCGTCAATTTTCGCGAGTTGGTGCTGTTTATGGGATGGCTGCTGGATATGTTCATTATTCCAGTACTTTGGCCAGAAACAGGGGGCGGAGGCGTTTCTGGACCAAGAATTGGTTGCGCCAGCGTGACCAGTTCTCACATATGCCTCTGCTTAGGGAACTCCAGGAGAATAATCCTAATGACTATAGGAATTTTCTCCGCATGACGGACCCCGTATTCAACAGTCTGCTGGATCTTCTGTCCCCCTATATCACGAGGCAGGACACTGTGATGCGCCAAGCCATCACGGCCGAGCAGAGGCTTATTGCCACGTTGCGGTACCTGGCGACTGGGAGGAGCCTGCAGGACCTCAAGTTCTCGACAGGCATCTCTCCGCAGGCGCTTGGGGTCATCATACCGGACACGTGTGCTGCCATCATTAAAGTTATGCACGAGGAGTATATGAAGGTAAGTTTCCTCATTTTAACCTCACAATGTGTCTTTAATAATGTGGCAAACTAACTTTTTATTTTATTTCCCAGATATGCTGTGTGTTTAACTAACGTTCCCTTTTCTCACTATGCATGTTGATATCAGCTTTTACATGTTCTTTTTATTTTGGCCTACCTGCATATTTTGATCTTACCCAATATTAACCTGTCCAGCATGCTATCTTCGGGCCAACCCCCACCATGCCACTTTTTTTTTTTTTTTTTCTAAAAACAGTTTTAACACCCCCCACCCCCCCTTCAAAGTGTTTTTGTCCCCATCAGAGGGCTGTGGAGTCTCTTATTAATTAAGTGGGCCTATATATTTGTGCCCCGAAATTCTCCCTTCATAATTTGCAAATGCTATTTTAAAAATGTAAAGTTGCACAAGGATGCTTGTAGGATTATGTTTGCAATGTTTATGTGCCAAAGTACTAAATCTCTTTTTTTGTTTGTCCCCACAGCTACCCTCCACACCACAGGAATGGCAGTCTGTGGCTTCCCAATTTGCCGAGCGGTGGGACTTTCCTAACTGCGGTGGAGCAATAGATGGGAAACACGTCCGCATTGTGCCCCCACCCCACTCGGGGTCCTACTATTATAATTACAAGGGTTATCATAGTATCGTGTTGATGGCGGTGGTGTCGGCACAGTATGAGTTTCTATATGTGGACGTGGGGAAGAACGGCCGGATGTCAGATGGGGGAGTGTTCGCACGGACTGATTTCTATGATCGTCTCCAAACTGGTGGTCTGGCATTGCCACCAGATGAAGATAATGTGGAAGGACTTCCGTTTGTGTTCCTAGCGGACGAGGCTTTCGGCCTTGGACCTCACCTAATGCGGCCTTTTCCCCAGAGGACCCTCACCTTAGAGAGGAGTGTGTTTAATTTTCGGTTGTCCAGGGCTCGGAGGGTAGTCGAGAATGCCTTTGGGATCCTCAGCAACCGGTTCCGCCTGTTCCTGACATCGATACATTTGGCGGAATATAAATTGAACACCATTATATTTGCCTGCTGCATTTTGCACAATTTTCTACGCAGGCACTCCCAGACGTACCTAGCCTCCATGGGCTCTGAGGCAGGACTACCCTCAGAGAACATTCCTGGCCTGGACACTGGTCACGCTGGCTTGGCCCCCCAATCTGCTCGTGAGGTACGCGACAAATATGTTGAGTACTTCATGGGTCGGGGGGCCATTGCTATGCCAGATCATATTTCTTTCTAATTCGGCCCCCAAAGAAAGGAATATTCTCACAACTAATAAATAATTAGACCATTGGACTTTATACAGTTGTTTGTCATTACTGCTTTTTCTCTATTTTTCTGTCTTCCAGGTTATCTCCAAAAATCGTGCACTTCTAGTGCCAAATTTACTTACTCAGATGTATTAACTAACCACATTTGCACATTATTCACTCATCTACAAACTGGGTATTCAGTCTAGAAATAAGAAGCCACTCATTTTTCTGCTTTTGATGTCTCATATTTTTTTTTTTTTTTTATTCATTTTTTAACAAGAAATTTGTATTTTTAGGCAGAAAACATTTCCTGCAAATTCTTGAGACAAAATATTGGCTTTTAATTATTTATTTTTTTGTCTTTATTGACAGTGATTATCAATAATAATGATCGAAACACAATGTAAGAATAATTTCACTGAAACTATACGCAAGAATTTTTGGGCTTGTCATTTGTTTGTGTCTAATTTTTTCAACAAGATTTTAACACAACACAAAAATTTTTGAATTTTTTACCAAAATTAGTTAACTTCTTTCTTTAGGTGAGATTTTTTGTTCGTTTTGTGATCTGAAACTGGAAACATTTACAAACCAAAAAAGATCAACACCAAACAAAAATTAAAAAAAATAACAGCAGTCAGTCATATGGATGGTGTGCTTTCACACTGGAACACGCCAAAATTTCTAAATGCACACATTCAGTGCAAACTCGCCAAATGTCATTGGTTAAACAGACAAATGGCCACATGTGCTATCTGACATCATGGGTGATCAATGTCTGTGTTTTGTGGGAGCAAACCCTTCCTCTCAACTACTTGAGGATCGAGGAGGGGTTTGTACCCACAAAGCACAGACAATAGATAGTCTGTGATGGCAGCTAGCACATATTGGCACACTGTGTGTGCATTTAGAAATTTTGGCGTATTATAAAGTACAAAAATTAAAAAGGGTTTTGTGGGCGGGGGATGGGCGGGGGATGGGCTTCTGTGGTTCAGTCTTTGACACGGCCCATCATGTCCATGATATTTTTGTAATTTTGGTTGATGACTAGCATCCTTTGTCGCATGTTCTCCATTTCCGTGCTACACTCTGAAATGACATTTCGCACATTCTGCTCCATGACTAGCATCCTTTCCTGCATAATGTCCATTTCCGTGCTGCACTCCATTAGTTGCTGTATAATGATAGAAGCACTTGCACGTGAAAAATGTGCTACTCCATCTTCATCCCCTAAAAAGAAACAAATTGGCATTCAAAATATGTAAATAATTTCCAGCCTATCTGCATATGTTTGGCCCTATTAATATAGGGGTGACACTGACCTGATGGCCTGATAATTTCCACATCCCCAATTTCTTCATCTTCTATCACTCCTCCTTCTTCCACCACCTCCCCATCATCTTCTATCACTCCTCCTTCTTCCACCACCTCCCCATCATCTTCGACTCCTCCTTCATCCATCAATCCACCTTCTTGCAATTCGCCAAATTGTTCTTCCGCCACTTGCCCTTCATCTGATATAAATTCTAAGTCCAAAATAACTTCTTCCTCCTCTCTTCCTTCCTCCTTTCTTCCTTCCTCTTCTCCTTCCACATCCTCTTCTCCTTCCACATCCTCTTCTCCTTCCACATCCTCTTCTCCTTCCACATCCTCTTCTTCTTCCACATCCTCCTCTCTTCCTTCCCCAGCCTCCTCCTGCTCAACATGTGGAGGTGTTTGATTTTCCGGGTGTCTGGCCCTCTCTGCCTCCTCCAATTGCTGGCGTCTTCTTTCCCCTATAAGAAATAATAAAAAACAAAAGGTATACTCATCAGCACACAGATATTGGATATCATAAATCGCACACATTGCATAGACGATACATTTATGATGATTTTTGGTTGTTTATTCTTTCAGCAATCCTCCATTTTTGGCGTAGTTCTAGGCCAAGCTCTGATCCTGCCCCTTTTTTGCAAAGAAGTGACACAAATGGATGTCACCCCAAAACATTAATTCTCGTCGACCCTCCAAATAAATATACTTAGATTTTTGAGACACAGGTGCTTTGCATTTCAAGATGTTAAAACATCAGCTTTATTTGCATTTTGGAGAATGAATCTTGTTTGCCTGTCACATTCACTCAATTTAATTTCTGTGATTTTGCTAGTCAACAATGTTGGAAAACCAAGTTTGGGGCCAGTCAGCCATGTCCAGGTGTGTTGTTCCTGGAGTAACGTCACATTTTTGCTAAACAATGTCATATTACGCGTGTTTACTATTTCACAAAATTTGTTTAAGGTTGTTATTTGACATAAACACAATACAGTATCTACACGTGTTCAAAAGTACAAGCAGGCCAAGGAGGCAGATGTGAAAAAATACATGTCAACACATTATTGCAGACATTTCCCCCCCCCCCTTAAATAATATGGACTTACTTTTACGCAGAATTTTTAGTATCTTCTTCATGTGATGTGGCTCCCTCAATTTTAAATCGGACCAACGCTTCCGTAGTTGCTCCTTTGACCTGGTGACACCAAACATTCTCCTCATTCTCCTTGCCACCTTGTCCATTATGTGTGACTTCCTACGGTTCGGTGTTTTGTAGGGCCCACATTCACCATCATAATCCTTCCTCCTCATGATGTAAACCAACTCCACCATTTCTTCGAACGCCATATTAGTGGCTTTATATCTTTTAGGCCTGGATCGGGACGGTCCAGCCTCTGTCCCTTCACTTGCGCCATGAGAGCTCCGTGCCCGCTCGTGTGACATCGCCATCTTTCCTTCCCACAGAGATTAGGGGCGTGGAAACGAGGAAATGTCCCGTCAGGGGCGGAGATGAGGGCGGGGATTATTGCATATGCGGAGTGTCGCGAATGCCAACAACGTATTGACGTACGTTACGCGGAGAATATTCGCGCGATTCCAGAACCTACACAGTTAACGCCATATTTACTTTTTCAATTGATTAGGGGCATGGCAAAGGTGACGAGGGCGGCGTTTCATACATACGCGGAGTGTATAAAAGGCGCTTGACGTGATTACGTAGGTTACGTGTTAATTCAGCGAGCGGAAGAAACGAGGATTGTGAGAGAGGCAGGTAAGAAATTTAAACATGGGATCAGCAGCGGGCTCTAAAATGTAGAGCAATGGGATGGGGGTTTGGTCTGTTGGTTGCACAGTTTTATTAAGCTATTATGTCTCTTGGATACCAGAATGTGATTTTCATACCCAAATGCTTTTGTAGACATCACAAAATAGAGAGATCAAAAATGCTGTGACTCATTATCAATTATGTAGGGTGTATTCAGATCAGGCCAAGTATTGTTCTGTGTTGGTTGGACAGAGGTCATTAGGAAGTTTCTTTCATGTAATCAATGCTGAGGGGCAGGATATCTACACATGCAATAGTGGCTTGATGAATGCTGTCATTTGTAATAATTGTGTATGGTTGTAGATTTATATTATTTCCTGCAATGTAACCAAAGGGGCGGCATGTATAAAAAAAATGTTATCTAAAACCAACCAATGGGGCAGAGCTGGCCAGCATTTTCTAAACAAGAGACACTGTGTTTGTATTTCTATATAGGTACTACTTTTTAAACAACATATTCTATCAATGTAAATGCTGAGGCTTTTTTTAATTGTGTTTTTGGTTTCTTTTTATTTTTTCAATCTAGAAAAAAAAAGAGTAAATCCTAATTTCCCAATGGATCTCCTGCAGAGCCAAGACATTATCCAGCATTTGCTGGATAAATTCAGGGAAATGCCCATCCTGTGGGATTCAAAGCAGGACCATTATCATAACAAGGACGTACGAGCGGCAGCACTTGAACAGCTAGCAGCATACATGAGGACATGGGTGCCAGAATGCAGTGCCAACATGGTGAAGGATAAACTTGCCAACCTCAGGGGCACATATAGGAGAGCGTACAAAGCTCACCAAAAGCAGCTAAGATCTGGAGCAGCAGCAAGACCACCAAAGGAACCCAAGCTGTGGTATTACAACCAGATGTCATTTTTGCGGGATCAACTGGAAGGCAGGGCATCAATGTCAAGTCTGAATCCCAACCTTTCCTCCACGCTACCTCCCAGCGGGACTTCCCCAGATCACCACAGCCCTGCAGAGTCGGATGAAGAGGGCCTGGCTGACAGAGAGGCAGATCTGCGCCTCTACGATGATGAGGTATAGTAGTTTCATAACTAGTTATGTAATAATCTTAATTATTGTTTGATTCTTGACTTGATATTGGTTAATAAAATACAAGCTGGGAAGTAAAAATCTAAAATCGTGGGCAAACAAATAGGTGTCAGGGATGACAACTGCAGGGGTCAGAGGGTGAGTCTGTTTTCAAGTTTAAATTCAAGGCAAAAAATAAGATTCAAGCATGAAAATGTGAGTGAGTATATTCCTAAATATATTCCAACATGTCCCTTTTTTTTACACAGGAAGAAGAGACCAGCCAGGAGGTGGCAGATCCTCTCCTCACTGTCAGCCAGGACGAAGGGGTCAGTGGCAGCCAGGAGGAGGCCGGGCCCAGTGGCGTTCAGCAGCTCCCCAGGACAAGCACCACCAGCCAGGCTCCTCCCCTTTATATTAGGCCACCAGGCCGTAAGAAGAAATTGGGGGCAGTGGAGGAAGCCAGCCTGAAAATGATTCAGGAGGCGAGTGCCATCATGAGGGCCCCCCTCAACCCCACTGAGGCCTACAGTGCCTCCGTGGCACATGACCTCAATAAAGGCACGGAGGAGCAGAGGCAATTGGCCAAGGGCATCATCAACCAGGCCCTTTGGTGGATGCAGAGGGAGCTGCTGACCCCAGACACTGGGCTATGTGACCCGGCCCGGCTTGCTGAACATCATACTCCTGCTGCCACATCATCCCCACCTGCAAGGGCCCAGGGAAGACCCGCTGGAAGGCAGCCTGGAAGGAAGGTTGCAAGGAAGAGGAGACGTTGATGCCCTGCCTTCCATTTGATCGCCCACAAATGGCATCTTGTTTGGACTACCACAGCTTGGGTTCCTTTGGTTATGTGCTGCTGCTTCAGATTTTATTTTGTGTGCTTCCTGAGGTTGGCTAGTTTATCCTTCACCATGTTTGAAATGCAAGTTTGCATGTATGTTGCTAGCTGTTCAAGTGCTGCCATTCTGTTTTTGATCCTTTTTATAATTTGCTCAAATAAAAGCCTTTTTGTTGATTTGAAAAACGTGCCTATTGTTTGTAATACTGTGGGTATTATTTTAGGCATCAAACATTACAAACAAATAAAATGTTTAATCTAAACTATTCACTAACTCATGTGGGGGGGGGGGGTCATTTGGTGTGCCAACATGGTAGACAATTTAAACAACCTTCAAAAAAATCATGTTAAATATACAAACAAAAGCTAAATCAAAACTATTTCCTATTAAAATATTCTAAATGGTGACATAACTATAAACACCTAAAGAAAGTGGGAAAGATAACCATTAAACATTAAAAGCAAAAAATTTGAAATGTGGAGGAACACTAAAAATATGATACGTCGGGCCAATAAAAGTTTGCAAAAATCTTACTACATCACAGCTAACAAATGTCACTTTTCAGTATGGAACAACTCAGTTGAAATAACATGAGCTAAATAACTGATTAGTTATAGCAAGAGAAGAATGAATAAAACGACGGCATCAAGCATTGGTTATTGTGTGTTTTGCTTCAGTGTTCTATTGCTAGAATTAATCTTTCTATTGACGAATGTGCCATATCCCAAAGAAACGTGAGTTTTACCTGAACGAGCGCTCCCGTGGCCTCATTTAGTCTGAGCATGCGCGGGGTTTTTGTACGTTGGTTTTGTGTACTCACCACCAAACATGTACGTTCGGACAGGATTTGAGCGGACGGTTTTAAAACAAGTTTGGAAATAAATGTCTGCTGAAAAACGGCCCGGCGGGCAAATGTACGGTGAAATTCTGTACGCTCGTAACTACACACGACCAAACATGTATGCTGAAACTGGTCCGCGGGCCAGTTTCAGCAAACATGTTTGGTCGTGAGTATGGGGCCTAAGGCCTAGTACACACGAGAGGATCGATCCGCGGAAACGGTCCGGAGGTCCGTTTCCGCGGATAAATCCTCTGGCGGATTTTGATCTCATGGTTGTACTAACCATGAGATCAAAATCCCAGTGGAATTCCCTCCGCGGTGACGTGTCGCGCCATCGCTGCGATGATGACGCGGCGACGTGCGCGACGCTGTAATATAAGGACTTCCACGCATGCGTCGAATCATTACGACGCATGCAAGGGATGGATTTGGACGGATTGATCCGGTGAGTCTGTACAGACCATCGGATCAATCCGCTGGACTGGATTCCAGTGGATCGATTTCTTAGCATGTTAAGAAATTTTGATCTGCTAGAAATCCATCGCCGGGAAAAATATCCGCGGAAAAATATCCGCTGGATCGTACACACCAGGGGATCTATCCGCTGAAACCGGTCCGCGGATAAATTCCAGCGGATAGATCCTCTCGTGTGTACGGGGCCTCAGGGATATGCAGGCAATCTGTCAAGACCTATGGCCACCTGTTACCCCCCCCCCACTACTTTTCATATTAGCATGCTAAAATAAGCATGTTCAGAGACAAATCAATCAGTAGTTGATAAGGCATTAAACAAGCCTTAGAAGCTCCCTTTTGTTAAACCATTATGCTACACTTCTAGTGCAGGTTACACGTTCACAGTAAGGCCCCTTTCACAAGCGGCGGATCAGTAATGATCCGCCCCGTGAACCTCCGCTTGCTCAGTGAGGATCGCTCCGTTGATCCCCGCTGAGCTGATGGATGACAGGGCAGTCCCTGCACACTGTGCAGGGACCGCCCTGTCTTTTCTCCGCTCTCCCCTATGGGGGGATCGAATGAACATGGACCGTCTGTCCTGTGTTCACCCGATCCGATCTGCCAGACGGATGGAAAAGTAGGTTTTTCCTCCATCACACTTTGGCAGATCGGAGCAGGTCGGATGTCAGCGGGCATGTCACCGCTGACATCCGTGGCTCCATAGAGGAGCATGGAGCGTCTGTTCAGGTCCGCCTAAAAAACTGGCAAGCGGACCTGAACGGGCCTCCCGTGTGAAAGAGCCCTTAGTGATACAATCTTTCCCCTGTGCATTCAATGGCCTATTAAAAGAAATGATCTCTTCCTGTACTTATGCAAAGATTTTAAGCTCTGAAATATTAGTAATAACAAGTGTAGATTTTGATGTTGGACAGAGGATCAAATGAAGGCATGCCTGTTCACAAAATGTCATCTACTAGTTCATTTCCTTTCCATTTAACATCAACAGTATAAGCCTAACCTCAAACATGTAATTCAGACATATGCAAAAGATGGAAAATCTGCAGACTGTAATTTGGAGGGGCAGACCATATTATTTGTTGCACCAGGTCAATATTCAGCTTGTTAACTCAAAAAGTGGTTCAGAGGAATAAAGCCAACAAAAAACGGTATCTCTCATTTTTGACTGACCTCTGGTCAACTGTTGCTGGTTGCTCAGTGGTTTTATTTTAAAATCCCTATCTCGTTACAAGTTACAAAATTTAGGGGTCAGTAGGAGAAACCACAGAGTTCAGCGTGGGATGTAGAAGATAGAAACTCCTGGAAGGGTGGGTTTGAGAAGTAGTTTGGCCTGTGATTCCTTTTCACTAAAGCAGTGTTTGGTGGTGCGGGCAGTGGGATAACTAGTATTGACAGGTACAGCTGTAAAATAAAGTCAAATTTTTTGACATTTTAAATCGCATATTTAGCAATAAAATAAATATACTTGTAAAACATTAGCAGTGTGTAATTATTTTATTAATTTAAGTCAATTACCAGTCTTTGTCTTTCACAGATTTTCATTCCCCCTTGTTTGTATGGTTATGCCTACCTTTTCATATATTACCAATTTCCATGGGTAATGTAAGCCCACACGGTTCCTCTTGCACCCCGTACACACGATCAGGCTTTTACCTGGCCAAACTCACATCGGAATTGCGACGGAATTCCATCAGAGTAAAAGAGAATATGTTCTCTATCTAAACTCAGACAGAATTCCTCGGAAAAAAGTCCGATGGGGCATACACACGGTCGAAATTTCCGATGGAAAAAGTCTGTCTGACTTTTTTCATCAGAAATTCCGATTGTGTGTACGGGGCTTTAGTGTATGAACGGGAGTCAGCCTATCCTGATTTTACCAAAAGTGTTGCATAATGTTAAACAATGCAGCTTACTGCTATATCAGAAGAGAACATTCTATACAGGGATCTGTTTTACTTTAATATGCGTAAAAATGAAACAAAAAAATACCCCTCTAAACTCAAACTCGTATAAGCTTAACCATGTTAATGTCATTTTGAAAGTCCAGTTTCAGAATTTTTCAGTCTTCACCATTCATCAAAATAATACCTGGTCATATTATAATAAAGTGTAATAATGATACTTGTTAAGTCTTTTTCCATTAATGGGTGACAATGTTCTGCCGTTGACTGCTTATTGTGATCCTACATCGTCACCCCGTCACACAGGTTCTGACTTTAAGTGATCATTTAAGCACATAATAACGTTCATGCATGCAGACAGAAAATGACTAAGGAGATTAGCAAATTCAAAAAAAAGGTGACAAGTAAACTTTTTTCTAATAGTAATTATTTTTAATATAGAAAGCTTTAGCAAACTAAATTATTATTCCATCAATGTTTACAACTGCTTAAACTCTGTCCACATAACAGAAGAATCAAAGAGCACAGTACGGTTTATGCCTTTTTCTCCATAGGAATCGGGAATAACTAGGACATGGTCATGCAGAGAGTTTTCAATATGTTTTAAACTCTCTGCCCGGAATAAAAGGTATCTCCTACACTATTCTCAAATTTCACAGCTTTTAGTTAACTTCTATAAAAGTCGGGTAACAAAAGATGCTCTGGTGTACCACTTAAAATGTGCAACAGATTTAAACATCTCTTATGAATATTGGGGCATTGTTAGGCTACTCATAAAGGGAAAATGTTAACATATAACAGATCAATTTTTTATATGACTGGGGTGACCCTTACATTTTTTTTTTCATTTTGGATGGAGTGGGGAATCAATAAAAGACCTTACAGGCTATATTTTGTTTTCTGGAAAAATTGCCTTTTACTTCCTGACCTGAAGACACAATGGGAAGTTAAAGGAAGCTTCTACAAATGTAGGAGAAATTTCCTCTTAAATAATTCTTTCTCAAATCATTTGCCCTGAATACTTTTTAGGGCTCAAGCAACCCCTGCTAAAAATGATTATATTTGCAACTGGACAAGAAGAAAAATGTATCCCCTGACTGGACTTTTTAGGCACTCAAGTATAAGCATATGTAGAGAAAATATATTATTTATTATTAACCACTTCAGCCTCGGACCATTTGACTGCCCAAAGACCAGAGCACTTTTTGCGATTCGTCACTGCGTCACTTTAACTGACAATTGTGTGGTCGTGCGACGTGGCTCCCAAACAAAATTGACGTCCTTTTTCCCCACAAATAGAGCTTTCTTTTGGTGGAATTTGATCACCTGTTTGCGCTATAAACAAAAATAGAACAACAATTTTGAAAAAATAGCAATATTTTTTAATTGTTGCTATAATAAATATCCTCAAAAATGATATAACATTTATTTTTTTTCCTCAGTTTAGGCCGATACATATTCTTCTACATATTTTTGGTAAAAAAAATCGCAATTAGTGTTTATTGATTGGTTTGCGCAAAACTTAGCGTCTACAAAATAGGGGATAGTTTTATGGCATTTTTCTACAAAATCCATTTTTTTACTGGTAATGGCGGCGATCAGTGATTTTTATTGTGACTGCGACATTATGGCGGACACATCGGACACTTTTAACGTAATTTTGGGACCATTGTCATTGATACAGTGATCAGTGCTATAAAATTGCACTGATTACTGTAAAAATGACACCGGCAGTGAAGGGGTTAACCAGTAGGGGGCGCTGAAGGGGTTAAGTGTGTCCTAGGGATGTGTTCTAACTGTGGTGGGGTGTGGCTACGCGTGACATGACACTGATCACCGCTCCCGATTACAGGACCCCTTTTGCAGCAATTACTGCCTCAATGTGGAGTGGCAATAGCGGCCTTCAGCTCTTCTGCATTGCTCGATCTCATGTATCTCATCTTTCTCTTGGCAATGCCCCATAGATTCTCTGTGGGGTTCAGGTCAGGCGAGTTTGCTGGCCAATCAAGCACAGTAATCCCAAGGTCATTGAACCAGGTTTTGGTGCTATTGGCAGTGTGGGAAGGTGCCAAGTCCTGCTGGAAAATTAAATCAGCATTCTCATAGAGCTCATCTGAGGAAAGAAGCATGAAGTGCTCCAAAATCTCCTGGTAGATGTCTGCGTTGACCAACAGTGACATGGCTTCATGACCAAGCCATTTTTTTTTTGATACAGCACTGCCTTATTTTACCTGACAATTGAGCGGGCGTGCAAAGCTGTACCCAAAATAAAATAATTGTTCTTTTTTTTTCACAGATAGAGCTTTCTTTTGATAGTATTTGATCATCTCTGCAATTTTTCTTTTTGCACTATAAACAAAAAAGGCCAATAATTTAGAAAAGAAAAATCCCAATATATTTTACTTTCTGCTATAAATCTTTCCCAAAAACAAAAAGGGGAAAAAACAAATGTCTTCATCAATTTAGGCCAATATATATTCTACATATTTTTGGTTAAAAATAAAACCAATGCGTGTATATTGATTGGTTTGCGCAAAAGTTAGTGTCTACAAACTATCGTATATTTTTATTTTTTTATTTTCTTCTTTTTAATTTTTTACTGTAATGACGGCGATCAGCGACTTATAGCGGGACCGTGATATTGCGGCGGACAAATCGGACACCTAACTGACACTTTTGACACTTTTTGGGGACCAGTGACACTAATAAACGCTAAAAAATATGCACTGTCAAGCTATCTAAAAAACTCCATCAGTCAAAAATCCACGCATGCTCAGAATCAAGTCGGCGCATGTTTGGAAGCATTAAACTTCATTTTTCTCAGCACATAGTGTTTTACGTCACCGCGTTGGACACGGTCGGATTTTTGACTGATGGTGTGTAGGCAAGACTGATGAAAGTCAGCTTCATCGGATATCCAACGAAAAAATCCATCGGATTAGATTCCATCACATATCCAATCGTGTGTACAGGGCATTACTGTACTAATGACACGGCTAGGGAAGGGGTTAACATCAGAAGCGATCAAAGGGTTAAATGTGTTCCCTGGGAGTGATTGATAACTGTGGGACAGGTGCTTTCACTGGCGGAATGTAAAGAACTGTGTTCCTGCTTAGCACATTCCCCTCTCACAGAACGATGGTCTGCCTTGTTTACCTAGGCAGACCATCGTTCTGTCTTTCTTACGAATGATCAGTGGGTCCTGGCGGACATCGCATTCGCCGAACCTGCTGATTGGCTCCTGCTGTGTCCAATCACAGCTGAAGTTGGCCGCTGGTGGCGCATGCTTGCACCCCAGACCCGGAACGTTCACTTTAAGCAATCATAAAAGTTTATATATAATTTATATACCTAATACCATATGGTATGAGAATTTACACAACTTATCTAGTAGGGGGATATAAATTAGAACTAAGAATAAGAGATAAACTTTCAGACCGCTAGCAATGGTTTGTGGGTATGTTTAGTCCACTAATAAAATCTGCCAGGTGTCACATCCATGACAATAAAACTTATGAGTAATTGGACTTCCACTTACAGAAGCACGACAGAGGTATTTCCAACCACTGAGTTGTATTGTTGTACTCAATGTAAGAAGGAATGTTATATAACACAGCGCTGCATATAAATAGGTTCTGGGTTGAAATTGTACACTTTCCTACCTCTGTGTACATTTATCGGAATATCTAGCATTTTTATTTACTGACCTCCACACCAGTGTTTTCCATGTTGACTGTCAAAACACAGTGATCAGGGAAGGTAATTAGGAGAGAAACAGCACAACTGTCACCGAAGACTGACATCTGATTTCCAGTCTGTGAGTCTTCTACCTTGTATACCATGACTATAGATGACCAGTAAGGCTTAATTACAACATATTTATAAACAACTGAAAGAATACATATAAAATGTTTACAACAACATAGCTGAAAACAAAAGACAAGAAGACAATATAGAAAAAAATAATACATTTTTGGAGAGGGAAACACTAGCTTATACTTTAAAGCATTACTTCACCCTTAGGCCTTGTACACACGACCGAACATGTCGGACCAGTTTTCGCAGACATGTCCGACCGTGTGTAGGGCCTATCGGACAGTTTTCCGGCCTAGCGGACATTTTTTCAGCGGGCAAAAGTTTATTAGCATGCTAAGAAACTTGTCCGCTGTAAGCCTGTCCATCGGACATGTCCGATGGTCAGTACGACTCATCGGACATGTCCGCTGGCCCGATATCCCGTGCATGCGTCGAAGTAATTAGATGCATGCGTGGAAGCATTAAACTTCCGGGTTCGCGCACGTCGCCGCGTCATCACCGCGTATTCTGTCCGAGGGGGAATTTGGTCTGATGGTGTGTACACACATCAGACCAAAATCACCCAGCCGACATGTCCGATGAAAACGGTCCGCAGACCGTTTTCATCGGTCATGTCTAGTCGTGTGTACGAGGCCTAAGAGGGAAGTTCCACCTTAACACCTCCCTATCTCCCCCTGTTGGAGGTTTTTGTCGTGGAGGAGCGGGTACCTGCTTGCCATTCCTCCCTGACTGCCTGGGTGATCAGAGCAGAAGTTCTCCACCTCCTCCCTCTGCCCGCAACCTTCTGGAACACATCACAGGTCGCAGAAGGCTACAGGTCCATTCATAAACTGCAGTGGGACTCGTACATGCACAGTGACAAGCCAACTGTGAAGCTGCAATGAGTCACAGCCAGCTTCCCACACTAAACATGTTTATGTCAGGGACCTGAGGACCGGTGAAGAACCAGCCAGGTGAGGACAGTGTTGGATTATTGGAAAGGTGAGTGTCCTTTTTTTTTGTTCAATCACTTTTATTAAATCTCAAAAAGAGGAGTAACAAAGCGTATGAAACATTTTTGGTTTAGTAATAATAAACAGATACTGTATAAGATTGTTTGAGACGTTTTAAACAACAGATTTATCTGTTGGTAGTGTATGTTTAGTATGGGCCCATACATGCACAATCAATGCCTGATGGATCTGACAGCAGGGAGGATTAATTAAGTGTTAATAGTTAATATATATTAATATAATATATATTATTTTGTTGTATGCACATAGGTTTGTATACACAGACCAATAGCGCTGTAGAGAATTGGGAATTTTGTCTAGCAGCTTTATGTTTACATTCAGGAAAGATATTGGCCTGAAGTTGGAGCACTGGGTGTCATCCGTGTTATGCCGCGTACACACGACCGTTTTTCATGACGAGAAAAATGCAATTTTTTAAAAAAAGGTCGTGTGTAGGCTCCAGAGCATTTTTCTTGACAAGAAAAACGTTTGTTAAAAATTTAGAACCTGCTCATTTTTTTCTCGTCGTTTTTCACGTCGTCGTTTTTCACGTTGTGAAAAACGATCGTGTGTAGGCTTTTACGAGGGAGAAAAACTGCACATGCTCAGAAGCAAGTTATGAGACGGGAATGCTCATTCTGGTAGCGTTCGTAATGGAGATAGCACATTCGTCAAGCTGTAACAGACTGAAAAGGGCAAAGACTGAAAAGCGCAAATCATCTCTCACCAAACTTTTTATAACACGCGGTAACACAAAATCAGCAAAAGCTGCCCAAATGGTGGTGCCATTATAATGGAATTTCCCCTTTAAAGTGCCGTCATACGTGTTGTCGTAGGTGTACATCACCGCGCTTTGCTCAAGCATTTTTTTTTCACGATCGTGTGTATGCAAGGCAGGCTTGAAAGGAATCACGTCGAGAAAAACTTTGTTTTTTTCAATGACATGAATAATGGTCGTGTGTACGCGGCATTAGGTTTAGGGATCATAGATATGGACACCTAGACAGATTCTGCCCGAAAAAAGCCCTGTCAAAGAGATCGTAGTGAAGTGAGAATATCTGGGAAGCACTTATAATAGGAGGCAGAAAATCCATCCAGCCCAGGTCATTTTCAGCACCTTGATAGCTGTAACAACCTCTTCCGTGGATATAGGGGCTTCTAGGATCTGCCGCCAAGAATCCGTGATTTGAGGAAGGGCGATGAGTGTCCTTTTTTTTCAAAGTAAGCGGCTACAGTATTTGTAGCTGCTGACTTTATTTTTTATTTTATTTTTATTTAAGACTAAGGAAATGATTTAAGCCCAATGAAAGTCTTACAACTTTTTATCTCTTTATAGTCCTGTGCCCCACATGTAATGATTTGGAACTGATTTTTCTAAGGCTCCATGCACACAGGAGCTACAAAAAAACTGTAAAAAAAAATGCCAGTAGCTTTGCAGGGAGCCTTTCAACGTGTTTTATCGTTTCAGTGTAGCGATTTTTAGCTTTTTTTTCTTTTTTTTATCAATGGATAAAAAAAACGTTAAACGCTGGTGCCAGCGCTTCTGAGCGTCTATATTTTTTTACGCCGTTCTTCGTTTTTTCCCGCCGAAAAACGTCACTTTGAACGCAAATTTGGAGCTTTTAGAAAAAAGCCAATAAACTCCAAAGCTTTAACGCTAAAAAATTCCCATGTGTGCATGGGCACATAGGCTAACATAGAGTTCAGTTTATGGGCTTTTTTTTAAAAATGCCAAAACGCCAATAAACTGCAGTTTATCAGCTTCTGTGTGCATGGAGCCTAAGGAGATGCTATAAAATAGCTTTTTCTCTTAAAATACAGTTGACTGCTTCCCCACTGCAGTGACCAATGCTGGCATAGTTGAGTAACAGCCACATCTGTCAGCACAAGTGTTCTCACAAAAACACAGGCACGCGTGATACTATCGCATTTGACCGCACGGAACGGTCATTAATAGGGGAGGAACCCACCACCTGGAATGGGGACAAGGTGAGTATTTAAGGATGCCAAGGGGGGTACTTCAGCATCACTTTCCTCCCATCTGTTGGATGATGAGGAGGGCTTTTTCTTGGAGGTTTTTGAATGCCTGTCTCTGCCTCCATTAAGAGGATACCAGTGGCCTCTCTTCAGTCGGGGCTTGAAAATATATGGGTCTCTATATGGATATTTTTTTCTCCATCAAAATATGGTGAGTGCCTTTATGGAATGTTCCACCGGTGGGGGAAACTTTTGTTTCTCCTTCTCGGGGACATTTTGTTTTACTCATTGTATTAATTACTTTGTTGGATCCATTTTCTTATGATACACATATATATATATATATATATATATATATATATATATATATATATATATATATATATATATATATACCCCCCTTCTTTCCATAGTGACACAATGGGAGGAGTGCTGTCTTATTGAATTTTTTATTCTGCCCCCCTATGGGTTGGAGGGATGGTGAGCCCCCTTTTTGTATGCTTGGTACCAAGATTGAACACTACCCACCTGGGAGCTTTTGAGATGCACATCCTGAGACATTGATACATATACCTCTTGAGGAAAGGGTGAGTCATTATTCACGTCTACTCTTTGTGGTGTGACATGGTGATGATTAGCCTTTTGAGTGCTTAATATGTGTAGCGCCCCCCCTACTTGCAGTACGGGCGCTACCCAAAAGTTAGTGGGGAATGGGAGGCTTAGTTTTACTCCCATTCACAAATCATGGAAATTTAGGCTGCTGTCCATTCCAGAATTTGTCCTGTAGGTCAGTCTGCACTCCTCGCAATGGTCAACAAAAAGAGTTAAGTGTACGTGCTCAGTGTCATATCCAGAGGTTGTCTTTGGGAAATAGACATATGAGTGCTGCCAGAATTGCTGCAGAAGTGGAAGGGGTGGAGGGTCAGCCTGTCAGTGCTCAAACCATACGCTGCACACTGCATCAAATTGGTCTGCATGGCTGTCGTCCCAGAAGGAAGCCTCTTCTAAAGACGATTACTAGAACCATGTCCTGTGGTCTGATGAGACCACGATAAATGTATTTGGTTCAGATGGGGTCAAGCATGTGTGGCGGTAACCCGGTGAAGAGTACAAAGATAAGTTTGTCTTGCCTACAGTCAAGCATGGTGGTGGGAGTGTCATGGTCTGGGGCTGCATGAGTGCTGCCGGCACTGGGGGGCTACAGTTCACTGAGGGAACCATGAATGCCAACTTGTACTGTGACATACTGGAGGCCAAACACACTTTTGATACTTTGGGCCCAATTTGCACATTTTAACTTAGGGGTGTACTCACTTTTGTTGCCAGCGGTTTAGACATTAATGGCTGTGTGTGGAGTTATTTTGAGGGGACAGCAAATTTATGCTGTTATACAAGATGTACACTTACTTACTACAACATTGTAGCAAAGTGTCATTTCTTCAGTGTTGTCACATGAAAAGATAAAATGTTTACAAAAATGTGAGGGGTGTACTCACTTTTGGGAGATACTGTGTGTGTATATATATATATACAGTGAGGAAAATAAGTATTTGAACACCCTGCTATTTTGCAAGTTCTCCCACTTGGAAATCATGGAGGGGTCTGAAATTGTCATCGTAGGTGCATGTCCACTGTGAGAGACATAATCAAAAAAAAATTCCAGAAATCACAATTTATGATTTTTTAACTATTTATTTGTATGATACAGCTGCAAATAAGTATTTGAACACCTGTCTATCAGCTAGAATTCTGACCCTCAAAGACCTGTTAGTCTGCCTTTAAAATGTCCACCTCCACTCCATTTATTATCCTAAATTAGATGCACCTGTTTGAGGTCATTAGCTGCATAAAGACACCTGTCCACCCCATACAATCAGTAAGAATCCAACTACTAACATGGCCAAGACCAAAGAGCTGTCCAAAGACACTAGAGACAAAATTGTACACCTCCACAAGGCTGGAAAGGGCTACGGGGAAATTGCCAAGCAGCTTGGTGAAAAAAGGTCCACTGTTGGAGCAATCATTAGAAAATGGAAGAAGCTAAACATGACTGTCAATCTCCCTCGGACTGGGGCTCCATGCAAAATCTCACCTCGTGGGGTCTCAATGATCCTAAGAAAGGTGAGAAATCAGCCCAGGACTACACGGGAGGAGCTGGTCAATGACCTGAAAAGAGCTGGGACCACCGTTTCCAAGGTTACTGTTGGTAATACACTAAGACGTCATGGTTTGAAATCATGCATGGCATGGAAGGTTCCCCTGCTTAAACCAGCACATGTCAAGGCCCGTCTTAAGTTTGCCAATGACCATTTGGATGATCCAGAGGAGTCATGGGAGAAAGTCATGTGGTCAGATGAGACCAAAATAGAACTTTTTGGTCATAATTCCACTAACCGTGTTTGGAGGAAGAAGAATGATGAGTACCATCCCAAGAACACCATCCCTACTGTGAAGCATGGGGGTGGTAGCATCATGCTTTGGGGGTGTTTTTCTGCACATGGGACAGGGCGACTGCACTGTATTAAGGAGAGGATGACCGGGGCCATGTATTGCAAGATTTTGGGCAACAGCCTCCTTCCCTCAGTTAGAGCTTTGAAGATGGGTCGAGGCTGGGTCTTCCAACATGACAATGACCCGAAGCACACAGCCAGGATAACCAAGGAGTGGCTCTGTAAGAAGCATATCAAGGTTCTGGCGTGGCCTAGCCAGTCTCCAGACCTAAACCCAATAGAGAATCTTTGGAGGGAGCTCAAACTCCGTGTTTCTCAGCGACAGCCCAGAAACCTGACTGATCTAGAGAAGATCTGTGTGGAGGAGTGGGCCAAAATCCCTCCTCCAGTGTGTGCAAACCTGGTGAAAAACTACAAGAAACGTTTGACCTCTGTAATTGCAAACAAAGGCTACTGTACCAAATATTAACATTGATTTTCTCAGGTGTTCAAATACTTATTTGCAGCTGTATCATACAAATAAATAGTTAAAAAAATCATACATTGTGATTTCTGGATTTTTTTTTTTGATTATGTCTCTCACAGTGGACATGCACCTACGATAACAATTTCAGACCCCTCCATGATTTCCAAGTGGGAGAACTTGCAAAATAGCAGTGTGTTCAAATACTTATTTTCCTCACTGTATATACAGTATATATATATATATATATATATATATATATATATATATATATATATATATATATATATATATATATATATATATGTTGGTTCACATTAAAACTTGAACCTAACCTCAGTCCACTAAATACAATACTTAATATTAAACTTAACCTTTAGGTTGGGTTCACAGTGATACGAATTGGATGCAGATTTTGCTGCGTGAAATTTGCATGTCAGGAGACTGTGATCGACTCTCAATGGAGCCGGTTCACACAGCTTTGGGGCAGCCGCGGTCCTCACTGGGAAAGGGTTCTGTGCGTCTTTGGTTCTGAATCAGATGCAAATTCAGACCTGATTCGCACCTGGATCAGTGTGCAGGGTCACACCAAACCCCCTGCTATGAGCCGCGGCCGCAGCAAGTGTGGACCCAGCCTTAACCGTAAATTTAATTCAGGAATAACCTTTAATGTAACCTTTAAGTTATTAAGTGCCCTAAAAAATAAGCATCACAATGTAAATCTCAATTAGAACTATATTTTTCACCAAAAAAATATTTTTTTTGTTTTTGTTGCACAGCTCCTATTTATGTAAATTGTGATGCCGGCAATGTAACAAAAATCTAACATTACATTTTACAAGCTTTGAAGCTTTTAAGTTTTACAAATGGAATGCAGTATGACATGGCAAAGCCATCTCATCTCTTTTATAAAATCACCTTTTCATGAACTGCTTATTAGATAGGGTTAGCTTTTGCATAATTGAATGTGTGCATGCACTTTATAACTGAAAAAACAGACTACTGAGAGTGAAAACAAACAGTTCTAGAGTCAAATGTCAGTAAATGAATGACGTTCTGCAAGACCTGTGTCATGAATTGATAGCCTTTTGCTCAGAGATCAAATTGTTTTTTGCACAAAGAAAATACATTCAAAGAACTAGTACAGCTCAAGCCTGAACCTTAAGTAAATCTCTAAATCATTGTAACCCCTAAAATGAAAAAAGGAAATGAAAAAAGATACATTATTAGGTTACAATGTACATATATCAAATTTAAAGGGGTTGTAAAGGTTTGTTGTTTATTTTCTAAATAGGTTCCTTTAAGCTAGTGCATTGTTGGTTCACTTACCCTTTTCTTCGATTTCCCTTCTAAATGTTATTTTTCTTTGTCTGAATTTCTCACTTCCTGTTCCTCCTCAGTAAGCTTGCCCCTATCATCTGAGTCGTTCTAACTGGGGGTTAGTCAGCGTTCTCGCCCCCTCCCTTGGGACTACATCCCTGCGGGGAGACGATGGGGGAGAGCACGCTGACTAACCCCCAGCCAGAATGGCTCAGATGATGGGGGCAAGCTTACTGATGAGGAACAGGAAATCAAAGGGAAATCAAAGTGAACCAACAATGCACTAGCTTAAAGGAACCTATTTAGAAAATAAAAAAACAAACCTTTACAACCCCTTTAAGTAATGCTACATACAAAATCTAAAAAAACTAACTTTTTTCACTAGATGTCCTCAGTCTGATGGCCATGCACCATTCAGCCTACCTTCTCGAAGCTGAGGTCATCCTGGGCATGGCCCAGCCTGTTATTGGATTGTTAAAGGATAAAGCAGCACCGTAATGAGTTAATTTTTTCATTAATTCTGCTTTTGCTTCCTAACCCTTCCTTTTCTCTGGCCTGTGGTTAAGCATCTTCTTTATACCACTGACTTTTAGGGACTTTTAGGGATGAGCCGAACACCCCCCGTTCGGTTCGCACCAGAACCCTCGAAAGGACCAAACGTTCGCGCGAACATTTAGAACCCCATTGACGTCTATGGGACTCGAACGTTTGAATTCAAAAGTGCTAATTTTAAAGCCTAATATGCAAGTTATTGTTGGAAAACGTCTTTGAGAACCCGGGTCTTGCCCCAGGGAACATGTATCAATGGAAAAAAAGTTTTAAAAACAGTAGCTTTTTCAGGAGCAGTGATTTTAATGATGCTTAACCACTTAAGGACCCATTCACGCTGATATACGTCGGCAGAATTGCACGGCTGGGCACATCCACGTACATGTACGTGGCTCTTTAAGCCCAGCCGTGGGGTCGCGCGCGCGCTGAAGCTCCGTGACCGTGGCCTCGGGACTCGCAGACCCGATCGCGATCGGTGCCCGGAACTGAAGAATGGGGAGAGCTGTGTGTAAAAACAGCTTCCCCGTTCTTCAAAAAACAACAAGGATATGGACAGCCGCACTCCAGTTACTTGAAAAAGACGTGCCCTTTATTGGGTACAGGAAAAAAGCTATGATTAAGCATTGACACTCAATGTGAAACGCGTCAGCTGTTTATCCCACTGTGTGCTGATACCTGTAGTGTTTTTTTTCCTGTACCCAATAAAGGGCACGTCTTTTTCAAGTTACTGGAGTGCGGCTGTCCATATCCTTGTTGTTTTTTGCACATCCAGTGCATTGCCAGCACCCATCTGCTTCTGAGTGGACATCAATTACCCTAGTGAGCTCACCTGGAGCGGCAGCTTTCTTACCTGTTCCCCGTTCTTCACTGTGGCGCTGTCAACGATCGAGTGTTCCCTTTTATAGGGAACCACAAACGATGATGTCAGACCTACAGCCACACCCCCCTACAGTTAGAAACACAAATGAGGTCATACATAACCCCATCAGCGCCCCCTTGTGGTTAACTCCCAAACTGCAATTGTCATTTTCACAGTAAACTATGCATTTCAAATGCATTTTTTGCTGTGAAAATTACAATGGTCCCAAAAATGTGTCAAAATTGTCCGAAGTGTCCGCCATAATGTCGCAGTCATGAAAAAATTTGCTGATCGTCGCCATTAGTAGTAAAAAAAAAAATAATACAAATGCAATAAAACGATCCCCTTTTTTGTAAACGCTATAAATTTTGCGCAAACCAAACGATAAACGCTTATTGCGATTTTTTTTACCAAAAATAGGTAGAATAATACGTATCGGCCTAAACTGAGGAAAAAAATTATGTTTTATATATTTTTGGGGGATATTTATTATAGAAAAAAGTAAAAAATATAGATTTTTTTTCAAAATTGTCGCTCTATTTTTGTTTATAGCGCAAAAAATAAAAACCGCAGAGGTGATCAAATACCACCAAAAGAAAGCTCTATTTGTGGGAAAAAAAGGATGCCAATTTTGTTTGGGAGCCACGTCGCACGACCGTGCAATTGTCAGTTAAATTGACGCAGTCCCGAATCGCAAAAAGTGCTCTGGTCTTTGGGCAGCAATATGGTCCGGGGGTTAAGTGGTTAAGGTGCCTAAAGGTCCGGGTCTTAAGTGGTTAAATAAAAAAATAAAAATGAAAAATTCCTTTAAATATTGTACCTGCTGGGTGTCTATAGTATGCCTGTGAAAACGTCTTTGAGAAACCGGGTCTTGCCCCAGGGAACATGTATCAATGGAAAAAAAGTTTTAAAAACGGTCGTTTTTTTCAGGACGACCGTTTTTAAAACTTTTTTTCCATTGATACATGTTCCCTCGGGCAAGACCCGGGTTCTCAAAGACGTTTTCACAGGCATACTATAGACACCCAGCAGGTACAATATTTAAAGGAATTTTTTTTTTTTTTTTTTTTTTTTTTTATTTAACCACTTGACCACTGGGCACTTAAACCCCCTTCCTAACCAGACCAATTTGCAGCTTTCAGTGCTCTTACAATTTGAATGACAATTACTTAGTCATACAACATTGTACCCATATGAAATTTTGCAGGGTATTGGAGTATTGCAGAGTATTGCGGAGTATTGGAGTATTGCAAGGTATTGGAGTATTGCAAGGTATTGGAGTATTGCAGAGTATTGGAGTATTGCAGTGTATTGGAGTATTGCAGTGTATTGGAGTATTGCAGTGTATTGGAGTATTGCAGGGTATTGGAGTATTGCAGGGTATTGGAGTATTGCAAGGTATTGGAGTATTGGAGTATTTCAAGGTATTGGAGTATTGCAGGGTATTGGAGTATTGAGGTATTGCAGAGTATTGAGGTATTGCAGAGTATTGGGGTATTGTTGCAGGGTATTGTTGCAGAGTATTACGCAGGGTATTGTTGCAGAGTATTGCAAGGGGAATTGTTTCAGAGTATTGCGCAGGGTATTGTCCTCCCAGAGTAACTCGACCGCGCTGTAGACGTCGTTTGTCTATAGCGCAGTCGGCAAAAGGTTAAGCATCATTAAAATCACTGCTCCTGCATCAGGAGCAGTGATATTAATGATGCTTAAATACCTGCTTTATCTACCTGCTTAAATACCTGCTTAAATACCTGCTCTATCTACCTGCAAAAAATGACACTCTCTCTGTCTCTCTCTGTTCTCTGTTAACTGCCACAACACACTACACAAGGCCGCCCTGCATGCGGCCTTTTATAGTGTGGGGTGTGTACTAAACCCCCTGAGCCATAATTGGCCAAAACCACCCTGGCTTTGGCCAATTATGGCTCTCCGTTTTTTGCACGCTGTGATTGGCCAAGCATGCGGGTCATAGTGCATGCTTGGCCAATCATCAGCCAGCGATGCCGCAGTGAATTATGGTCTGTGAAACGTAACTCGAATTTGGCGCGAACGATCCGTTTTGTTCGTATTTCGACGAACGATCGAACATACGATGTTCGAGTTGAACATGAGTTTGACTCGAATACGAAGCTCATCCCTAGTGACTTTCAATGTGCAGTATTTTAAAATAAAGATGATATAAGTACTTGAATTATGTTAATATATTTTTGCTTCTTTTTGGCTAGGGGTCCTGCTGTGGGGTTGCTATGTTCTACTTTGACACTGCCAGTATTAATTGTTTAACAGTTTATCCATTCTTTAAGATTCAGCTGGTAATTTTGACTTTCAGGCTACGATTACAAAACTATCTCTGTCAGTTTTAGTTCTGCAAAAATAAGCTTTAGTTTCCCTGTCAAACAGATATTTAATCTTCCACACAAACTATCAGTCAGAATCAGTGGTGGCCCGTAATGCAGTGCGTCGCCCCCCATCCATGCGTCCGGCCCCCTAATCTACATGCAGGGCATAGATTCAATGGGGCTTTTTTTTCCTTTAAGCACTCTTCTTGTGGATTTCGTTGGTGCACCTGGGAGATTACTTTATTAATTTGCCCGTGTGGCGGGACTATTCACATTGATTTGAACTTTGTTCACCACTCACTGTTAATTTTTTAGCGCAATCTCTTTTCCTTTATAATCTTTTTTTTCTAAGCATGTGATAAGAGCCAGAGGCTCTTATAGGCTTCAAAAAAGGATGGCCTAGGGGGGCAGAGCACTGATTCTCTGACCGGGAAATCAGGAAGCAGGTCTTGATACCGTTACCCGATTGGCCAAAATGAGAAGCGATCCTATTGGCCAAAGAGTAGGGAGAAGACTCACGGCCCCCGTGTTGCAGGGGAAGCCGTCGCCCATAGGGAAGCGCTGTCTGTGCTATTGATGGGGTAGGTGCCAGGCTGGTAGCCCGACTGACCCTCCAGGGGGGGTCGTGCGATTAACCCGACTGACCTACGGGGACATACGGGGAAATATGCACAGATGTTGTTCCTGTCATTGTTAGTTAGCAACGATATGTGGCAGTGAAAGTAGGAAATAGACTAGACATTACAATATTCGGGTGTTATGGCATGTAGCACCAATATAATATAGCAGCAGCAAGAACATGCAATGTTCACAAACTTAGGAACTTCTCCCTACTTGTTCCTTGCAATTGTATAACTTGTTTGTTTTCGTGGTCTCAGCAGCATGATCAATCTGACATTTTGAATTTGAGCTAGACAACTACCTAAAGTGGAAAGGGCAAAACCAAAAATTACATATATGATTCAATCCATCTATGATTCTAAAGTCCCACTCTAGCCTAGCTTTTTTATCTGTTAATCCTGCCAGTAAATGTTTTTTTTTCCTGACCGATGGACTGTTTTCATCGGACAAACCGATCGTGTGTGGGCCCCATCGTTTTGATTTCCATTGGTGAAAAAAAATAGAACATGTTTTAAATGTTTCCTATGGATAAAATTCAGATAGAAAAAAAACGATCGTCTGTGTGGAAGTCCATCGGTCAAAAATCCACGCATGCTCGGAAGCATTGAACTTCATTTTTTTCAGCACGTCGTAGTGTTTTATGTCACCGTGTTTTGGCGCGGTCGGATTTTTGACTGATGGTGTGTAGGCAAGACTGATGAAAGTCAGCTTCATCGGATATCCGACGAAAAAATCCGTCTGAATAAATTCCATCAGAGATCCGATCGTGTGTACAAGGCTTTACACTACCTTCTCCATAGGTTGACAATGTTCCTTTGCAAGTGTGACCACATTGCTTCCCTATAGATATAAAAGGTAAGTGTAATTTACCTAGGCATTATTTAACAGCTTGCTACCTATTTGCAGTAGACATACTGAGAATGGGTGGCACAGCCAGGCACTGCAACATACACCTACATCAAGGTGTACTTTCTGGTTTAGCAGCAACATGTACCTGCTGACCCATGCTATCATTCGACACAGCTTGAGTTTGTCAGCAAATTTCAGCCAATGATTTTAGCTGAAATGTGATGATTGGCTGTAGTCAATCACAGCACAGAGTTCTGTGTTGATAAACATATAGAACTCTGTACATAGACAGAGACCTGTCTGTTTCTTCTCCCTGAAGTCAACTCTGGGTTCAGGGAGAAAAAAGCAGCCAGATCTGTAAGTAAAAGCAGCACACATTACACTTGTTAGGCATCCAGTTTACGCCTTAATTGTCCCTTGATATTACAGCCAACCACCACAGAGGTCGCAGGTTCAGATCTGGACCCTGACAGTCAGGGCCGTCGCTAACGCAGGGCAAAAGGGGGCAGCTGCCCTGGGCCCTGTCATTGCTGTGGGGCCCAAAGTAGCTGACACTTAAGCCCTGCGTTGCCCGCAGTTTTCCCAGAGTAGCGGGTGCAGCCGATATCCCCCCCTCCCCGTCTCAAGCGACAGGCACGATAAAATAGGAGAGCGGGACATCTGCAGGCTTCATGTTCTTGAGCCTGCTCATCCCGCTTCTCCATCTGTCAGAAGCTGCGGACCAGAGTGACAGGAAATGACAGAGCGCCGCTCTGTTTTTCTCCCCCCCCCCCCCGACAGACCCGTGTAGCACACAGCCGAGTGAAGTGTTGTGGCTGTGTGCTGGGTCTGATAGGCGAAGACTGCTGCACTGCTGTGTCAGGTTAGAAAAAACAACGTGGAGAGATGGGAAAGTGGATTTACATGTGCACTGGGGGTACAGAGGTGAAAACATGAGGGGGGTACAGAGGTGAACATGGGGGGGTACAGAGGTGGATGGGGGGGATACAGAGGTTAACATGGGGTGGAGATAGAGGTGAATGTGGATTGGGGGTACAGAAGTAGATGGAAGGATACAGAGGTGAACGTGGATGGGGGGTACAGAGGTGAACGGGGATGTGGGTACAGAGGTGGTGGAGGAGGGGGGGTACAAAAGGTGGACATGGGGGGATACAGAGGAGGATGGAAAGATACAGAAGTGAACGTGGATGGGGGGGTACAGAGGTAGACGGGATACAGAAGTGAATGTGGATGGGGGGTACAGAGGTGGATGAAAGGATACAGAAGTGAACGTGGATGGGTGGTACAGAAGTAGACGAGATACAGAAGTGAATGTGGATAGGGGGTACAGAGGTGGATGAAAGGATACAGAAGTGAGCTGTGGATGGAGGGGTACAGATGTGGAATACAAAAGGTGAACTGTGGATGGAGGGGGGTACCAAGGTGAACTGTGGATGGAGGGGGGTACAGAGGTGACCAATAGATGGTTACTTTGGGGGGAGGCTATGCCATTACTGCCCCTCGTGCTGATTTTTTTATGTGCCCTGCGTGATACATACACCTCACAGTACACACTCTCAATCCCTGTGTGTCAGCCTGGACTCCCCTATCTCCCCCCCCATCATCCTGGACTTCCCTATCTCTCCCCCCCATCATCCTGGACTCCGCTATTTATATAGCGCTGACATTTTGCGCAGCGCTTTACAACATAAGGGCAGACGGTACAGTTACAATATAATTTATAACTTAAGTTTATGTGTGTGTTTGTTTTTTTGTTTTTTACACATTTGTTTTTTGGAATGTTGGGGTGGAGGGGAAATTTGCATGGGGGGGGGGGCCCAAGAAAATAATTGCCCAGGGCCCAATCAATATTAAAGACGGCCCTGCTGACAGTACTTCCCTCCTTCCAAGATGGCCCTTGGGAATTTTAAGGCTAGGGTTATGAGGAAACCTCTTGTGGAACTCTTTGGTCAATATTGGGAGCATGACGGTTCCTAAAAAAATTACTCTGGTTCATACCCTTCCCATTGAACCAGATATTGTAATTTGTTCCTAAAGATCCTGGAATCAATATTTTTTTCAACTGCAAATTCTTCTTAACTCTGTACCTCATTAGTGAAGGGGTGGAAGAATTCTCCCAGAATTTTTTTTTTTTTTCATTTAATGTCAGTAAGTTTTTTGGAAGAGAGTCTAATAAAGTATTTCTCCAAATTCTAATCAAGCCCCTCTCTGAGCACTTTTAATTCAAGATCTTATAGATTGAAAAGGTGACCAAACAATATTTCTGCCCCTGGGAGCATTCAATGGAACAATCATACGGGCGATGAGGAGGTAATTGATTGCCATTTTTTTATGACAGACATTCCAGAACTCATGGTATTGTGAAGACAGGTTGTCATATGACTGCTTAGTTACAACATAAACTTGTTATTCCTTGATTGGTGGAGAACTTATTCTACAAAGTTCTCTACAATGTTCCTTGCTATGAGGGGAATACAAATTATAGTCTATGCTCCCCAGTTGATGGGGAGATTATGGGTAGAAAATCCTAGGAATGCCCAAGATGACAGGAAAGTTGGGTGATATAATCAGCTGAACGCTGATAGTCTCATAATGGTTAGCCCCAAATAGGAGTACTAGAGGAACCATTTCATGGGTAACAGGTCCTGATGATAAAGGTGAACCAACAGTATCAATAGGGGTAAATGTATTTCTAGTTTGAATATTAATGCTGTGGGTGAATTCCACATCCATAAAGTTTCCCCAGACTTGGAGTTCAGCATAGTAGTACAAGGAATGTCATGGTCCTGAGTGATACGTTTGAAAGGGACAACAAAATGAGTAAGTAGAGAACTAAATTGATGTTCCTCATGGATCAATGGGGAGATAGACTGGGTAATGGAGTTTATTAGCCGGATTCATAGAGACTCGTAAGTCTAAATGAGCGCCGTCGTATCTATCTAAGCATATTCTCAAACTGAGATACGCTTCACTGTTGCTAAGATACGACCGACGTAAGTCTCATACGCCGTCGTATCTTAGCTGCATATTTACGCTGGCCGCTAGGGGCGTGTACGTGGACTTCGAATATGTAAATTAGCAAGATACACCTATTCACGAACGTACGTACGCCCGTCGCAGTAAGCTACGCCGTTTACGTAAGGTGTTTTTCCGGCGTAAAGATAAACCACCAAAAAGATGGTGCAGCCCATGTAAGGTATGGACGTCGGAAGTGCTGTCGTATTTTACGTCGTTTGCGTAAGCGTACGTGAATGGGGCTGGGTGTAGGTTACGTTCACGTCGAAAGCAATGAGTATTTGCGACATGATTCTTGTCTTTTACCTGAGATCCTCATCAATGCCTGATTGAACCAGCTCAAGCCATAGAGTCTTAGGCCGAGTACTCACGAGCAGACATGTCCGATTAAACCGGTCCGCGGACCGTTTTCATCGGACATGTCTGCCCGGGGACTTCTGTTCGATGGCTGTACACACCATCGAACAGAGGTCCGCGCGTAAACAATACGCGGGGCATGTCTGCGGTGTCGCTGCGTCGATGATGCGGTGTCGCCGCGACAATGATGCGGCGACATGGGCCGCCTGCCTTTAAAATGCTTCCACGCATGCGTCTAAGTCATTCGACGCATGCGAGGGATGGCGGGCGGCCGGACATGTACGGTAGGTCTGTACAGATGACCGTACATGTCGGGGGGACAGGTTTCCAGTGGACTGTTTTAAAGCAAGTCCAGGAAACAGTTGTCCGCTGGAAACCTCTCCGATCCGCCCGAAAATGGTCCGCTCGGGCCTACACACGGCCAAACATGTCTGCTGAAACTGGTCTGCGGACCAGTTTCAGCAGACATGTTTGGTCGTGAGTACGGGGCCTTATTGGGAGACTTTAAACAAACCCTTTGTTTGGTCTGACCGCCAGTTTGTGGTCTTTTAGGGCCACATTCACGTAGGTGAGCGGCGGTGTAACGTATCGTAGATACGTTACACCGCCACAAGTTTTCATCGCAAGTGCCTGATTCACAAAGCACTTGCGATGAAAACTACGCTGGCAGCCTCCGGCGCAAGGCGGGCCAATTCAAATGGGCGTGTGCCATTTAAATTAGGTGCGCTCCCGCGCCGGACCTACTGTGCATGCTCCGTTTTGCAATTCCCGTTGTGCTTTGCGCACCGTGACGTCATTTTTTCGAATGGCGGCGCGCGTAGCGTACTTCCGTATTCCCGGATGTGTTACGCAAACGACGTTAAATTTTAAATTTCGACGCGGGAACGACGGCCATACTTTAGACAGCAATATGATTGCTGACTAAAGTTAGGGCACCCAAAACGACGACTAACTTTGCGACGGGAAACTAGACTAGCGGCGACGTAGCGAACGCGAAAATCTGTCGTGGATCGCCGTAACTCCTAATTTGCATACCCGACGCTGGTTTACGACGCAAACTCCCCCTAGCGGCGGCACATTTTCTGAAATTGTATCTACATTTTTTTGGTACTGGCAGCATTTACACACTTTTTTTGTTTAGCGCAGTGTTTTCTTCTATTTTTTCCACGCCCACTACCTGCCTATTTTGAATTAGGCGGGGTTACGCCGGGCCATTTGCGCTACGCCGACGTAACTTAGGGAGCAAGTGCTTTGTGAATACTGGCCTTGCCTCTCTATTTTACATTGGCGTAGCTCAAATGAGCTGCGCCACACCAGCTTAAACATGCGCCGATGTATGTGAATCTGGCTATATTTGTTTAGGCACTATAATATCATTCACAGCAATTGTTCTTTTGACTTAATTGGGACAATCAACTACATTGTTTATCACAATATAGACATAGGTTCTTCAAACCTTCTCTCTATTACTCCTGAGTAGAAATTTTTAATAGCATCAATCTGCATAAGTTTGGGAGTGTAATGCCGGTCGTTTTTTGTGATGAAAACATCATTTTTAAAAACGTCATTTAAAATGATCGTGTGTGGGCAAAACGTTGTTTTCAAAAATGAAGTTGGAAAAAGGTCATTTTTTTTTCATCACAAAAAATGACATTTTTTTTCATCACAAAAAGTGATCATGTGTATGTGGCATTAGAATCCAGAAAAACATTTGGACCCTTGCGAATAACCCAACTAACAGAGAAACACATACCACCATTACTTCCAAACATTCCCAGTCTCTTTCTCTAAGACCCCTTTCACACTGAAGCGTTTTTACAGCGTTTTAGCGTTAAAAATAGCGCTCATAAAACACTCTCCATGCATCTCAATGGACCCTTTCACACTGAGTCCTGCAAGCAGCATCTTTGGAGCAGCTTTTGGGCGCTGAAAAAAAACGCTCCAAAAACGCCCCTCTCCATTAAAATGAATTAAAAAGCGCTGTAAAAACGCAATACCCTTTCACACTGAGGCGTTACACTGGCAGAGTGTTGAGAAAAGTCCTGCAAGCAGCATATTTGGAGCAGCTTTTGGGCGCTGAAAAAAACGATCCCAAAACGCCCCTCTCCATTGAAATGAATTGAAAGCGCTGTAAAAAATCCTTAACCTTTCACACTGAGGCACTGCAAAAATGCCCTAAAATGTTAGGGTCTTAGTGGTGCTTTACCAGCACATTGGGATTGCAGATGAGGCTTCGCTCGAATAATGCTCGAATAACGCTTGAAAAAAGCTCGAAAAACGCTTGAATAACGCTCGAAAAATGCTTGAATAACGCTCGAAAAACGCCCCAGTGTGAAAGGGGCCTAAGTCTCTAATCAATTTGGATAAATGGTTAAAGCTTCCAAATCATTAGGAGTCCCCACTTTAGTGAGCTCATCTTTTACCTGTTCAGAAAGCCCTTTGTGTAGCCGATGCTATTGCACTCTTGGTTCCAAGTGGTATCTGAGATCCAATGTCAGAATTCAGCTGTGTACTCAGCAACAGAGCACCTACCTTGCCACAAACTACAGTATACATCAGTTGGAATAATCAAAAATCTAATTCATTGTTGTCACACAAGTCTTAAAATTATTCAGAATGTTGCTGTTTTGTTTTACATAAGGGGGGCCTAAGCTATGGCTTCCTAAGTCAGGAGGTAGGCAGGTGCATTCTACTTTCTCCACTGTAGGTGGCGCTCGTCAACAACGGCATTGCAGTTGGAGAGGAATTTAAGAGGAACATGGTTCCTCTATGGTTTCCTGGGTCACTAGGAAAGCTTTCCAATTGGATCATGCTGCCCCATGTGACTATGGCAGCCATCTTACATCAGACAAAGCCTATTTAGGGCCCTGCCCCAACAGGAGATGAGCAAGCCTGGGTCCAGTAGCAGATATAGCAGTGGGGAATCAAGAAGAAGTGTAGTCAGTAAACAAGCCAAAGGTAGAATTCAAAACAAACATAAAAAGTTTAGCGCATAAAATTAATAGATCACCCAATGAAAGGATGAATAAACAGTGCATCAAACAAATGGTGAAACAATTATGATGACAATATATCAACCAAAAAAAGTGATGTATATGTATAGACACTGGATGGTGTTGTCAACCAACAGGATACTTAAACAAAAGTCTACAGAATGTAAGGATGCAGGTTCCACACAATATTGCATCATAAAGGTGTTTATGGAGGCCCATGAGGCCGCCCTGCAGATAACATCTGGGGCCACGTGTCGCTCTGCCGCCCAGTAAGTAGCAATGCCCCTGGTCGATTGAGCCATCACTGCTTCCAGAGGAGCCAAGCCCTTAGCCCTGTAGGTCTGTGGATAGTCTGGACAATCCAGGATCGTTCTGGATGAAGCACATTTCCCCTTATTTTTCACAGAGAATAAGACAAACAAGTAATCCGAGTGCCTAAAGGAGGACGTAGCTCGAAGGTAGTCTTTTAGCGTTTCTCCTACATCTAGTGGATGAGCTTCTGAGGCCCCTTTTTTTTAAATGTGGGCAGGACAATCTCTTGATTCTCATGGAATGGAAGACCGGCGTGACTTTAGGCTTCGAATTGAGCATGGGTATGTGTACCGCTCGGTTTGGAAAAAAGGTGAGAAATGGTTCTTTGTGGCCAAGGGCCCCAATCTCCAAAACTCTCTTGAACGATGTGGTGGCCACCAGGATAGCGGTCTTCGCTAAGAGAGCCCTAATAGAATTCGGGGCAGATCCCATGGTACTGGATTCCGTGATTGAGTCCAGGACAAGGGGAAGATCCAATTTGGGGAATCTCAGTTTTCTTTGGGGCCTCAGTCTTGCTGCCCCTCTGAAGAACTTCCAGACCAGCCCAAGAAACTCCAGAGAAGGCCAATAGGGCTAAGACTTGGACTTTCAGGGAGCTGACTAACAGAGTCAGATCTAGTCCCGACTGTAAAAATTCTAGAATCGGGCAAGATTCTCCCATATGACTGGGATCCTCTCCGCCGGCAGAAAGATGGTATTCTCGATTGTGTCGAACTGAGCTCCTAGATATACCAGGTGTTGTACCAGTTCTAAGTGTTTTTTTTCTAGATTTAATACCCATCTGAACTCGAGAGGTGTCGCTATTACTTGTGAATCAGCAGCTGCTCCTTGTCCTGTTCTGATGAGGATCACCACGGCCAGAAGAACTTTTGAGAAGACCCGAGGTGAGGTTGTCAGCCTGAAAGGGAAGCAGGTCAACTGAAGATGTTCTTGCCCCACTGCAAACCAGAGGTATTTGTGAAATTCCTCTGCTACGGGCACAGGAAAGTAGGCATCGATTGAAACTAGCCAGTCGCCTGGCTGCACAGCTTGTTGGATGGTAGACAGGGTCTCCATTTTAAATCTTTCATACTTTATGAACTTGTTCAGATATGTGAAATCTATTACCGGGCACCATGAGTCATTTTTCTTCAGTACCAAAAAAAGGGGGGAGAACATCCCCTAAAACCGTTTGTCTTTTGGGACGGGTACCATGGCTCCTTGCTCCACTAGCAAGTCCACATAGGACAGCAGAACCTGCTTCTGATCTTTTGCCCAAGGTAGTAGTGTGGGGATAAACCTGAGGGAAGGAGTGTTGATAAAGGATCACGTGTGACCTGAGGAGACCTTATGGTCGAGTAGTCCGAGATCGAGGCCGCCCAGACTTGCCGGAAGAAAAGCAAGCATGCCCCCCCACTCGCATGGGTGGGCCCAAACTCAAAACGACTTGGAAGGTTCGTGTCCACTGAACGTCTGGATCTAAGCGTATTTTTGGAAGGATGTCTGTCCCCTCCTCCAGTTCCTTCTGAAGTCTCAGCCAGGGCCCATAGGAGCACACTTCCCTGGAATGCTCTGTGCTGCCTCTCCTTTCCTGGCCAAACAGGTGCTTGTCCTGGGGCAAGAAACCCTGACTTCCCACCTGTGGCCTGGGCTATGGCACTATCCAGCTTATTGCCGAACAATGAGGGCCCCTCAAAGGGGATCCTGCACCAAGCCTGTTTAGACACTGGGCCAGCGAGCCAAGGGCATAACCACAGGGCCCATTTAGCTGTGACCGAGGAAAGCATAGCCTGGGACAACAGGTGGATAATGTCAATAGAGGCCTCCCCCAGGAAAGACGATGCCAGCTTCAGCTCTTACACAGCTGAGCCTCTGGCCACTTCTCCTGGAATGCCCCAGAGCACCGAGTCCATATTTTCCATCCAAACTTCCATAGCCTTGGACATAACCACAAGGGCCAGTGCAGGCTTACAGGCTGTACCGGCCAAATGGTAGATTCTCTTTGAGGTCTTGGTCAATTCTTCTCTCTGGCCCATCCTTAAAGTACACAGTGTCTTCATGAGGAAGCATGACATGTTTTGCTAGAGGCACTAGTGCTGCGTCCACTAGGGGGGCATTCTTCAGGTGTTTTTCAACACCGGCTTTAAAGGGGTAGAGTCTTGAAGTCTTGCCTGACAAAGAGGTTTTTCTATCTACTCTGCCCCATTCCTCCATGATGACATCTTTCAGCTCCATCAGAAGTGGAAAGTTGGAATGTTCCTTTCCCAGATGACTGCAGAATTGTCTCTGTTTAATTGGGGGTGTGGTGGGTTCCTCCAATTTCAGGGCTTCCTTGACAGCTTTAATTAGTGGAGAGACCAGAGAAAAGTCAAAACCATAGAGGAATTCATCTCCCTCCACCTCGCTATCTGAAGACCTGGGAGATGGCTGGGATGGGCCCGGATCCTCCTGGGCCTCGTCAGCCAGAAAGGCTGAGACTGTGGTGGTCTGGATCTGCGAGTGGATTGTACCCCATTCCTTAAAAGACTGCTTCACCACACGTTTCACTAGAGACCCCATCTGCTGATTTCCAGTCTCTCTTTTTTGGACCACCCAGGCATAGCATGGTTCACACAAAGACTTGCCCACCAGGACTTGTGTAGCACATCCCCAGCAGGGTCTGGGATCAGAGCGGCTGTCATGGCAATGGGTGTGGTGTCTGGAGTAGGAATGGGAACATCTACTCTGTTGATGGGTCCTAGACGGAGTTTTGGCATCTGGACCTAGAAGAAGAGTGCTGATGTTGCGACCTGGCAGGGTCTCCTTCATCCTGGGGATGATCTGACCTGGAAGGGCTGACAGACAAAAGAGAGAAAAAAAAAGGTCAGATGACAAAAAGCCGGGTCATAGAAAGCCTACAACTGTTCTCTGGCCCTTCGACTTCGCCCACACATACCTTGGGTGTAAGGGCTGGCCGCTTGGGGGCGGTGACCTGTCTATGGCACCCGGAGGTAATGCTGAGCACTAGTTCGCACTTGCCGAAAAACCACAGTCCTAGGACAGGGAGCAGGATGCAGGGCTACTAAAAGGCAACACTTCCCCTTTAAGAAACCTCCCCCCTGTTATTCATGGGTCTGGGGCAGTGCTCACATAGTACAGGACGACCAGGACCTGGGGAAGCTGCCGCACACTGTTGCAGGTTTTCCCACTGAGGCAGGGGATGAGTACCTTTTAAATCCCCCCAAAAAAATTGAAAATAGGAGGGGTCATACTGCGCTAGAGACAAAACATATGTGTACAGCTGCAACAAAAACATCAAATATCTCTATGGTGCAAAAACAATTATATAAACATAAGTTGCACTTGTAATGTAAATAATAACAAAATGAAATGACATATATAGTGGTAAGTACTTAATTAATAAAGAAAACAAGAAACACCAAAATAAATATAAATTGAGTCCATATAGCAAAAAAGTTTACTCAATGGAAGTAAAAACTGTTCAATGAAGAGATAGGATCCCGGGTTCACCCACCTTCACCAGAGAAGAGGAGGGGGAGGAGGTGTGGAGGGAATCCAAAATTGAAGATAAATCACAATCTGTATATGAATGCCCTTACCAGAAATGATGGACCCCCTAAATAGCAAGGTCTTAAACACAGGAAGATTAAGCCCTCTGTGGGGACAGATTAACCCACAGGTAGGCTGCCATGGAGTCCATCAGGAAATATTTTTTTTCCATTTATCTTGCACATGATTGGGTATTCTTGCAAAGTGACATTTTACCACATTTACTAAGCTAAGGGAAACCTACCCTGCAAAGTGAACAGCCTGGGAGAGGGCAGGGAAACACTGGGTGATAGCCATGCTCTGCTGCAGTGCACAAGTGCTGACAATTTAAATGCTAGAAAGAGCTGGGAAATGTTATGCATAGTAATGCTACTTCATTGACCAGTCAAAGGCATGGGTGGAGGTGGGTCCTCCTAGATCAGGATCAATTGCTCAACTTAAGTCTACTCTGAAGCAGTGGCGGCTGGTGCTCAACATTTTTGGGGGGGCACAAACGAAAAAAAAATAATTGCAGCCTCACTGTGCCCATCACATGCAGCCACTATGCCATCAAACGCAGCCACTGTGCCGTCAATTGTCACCACTGTGCCATGCCATAAAACACAGCAACTGTGCCATCAATTGTCACCACTGTGCCATGCAACACAGAAACTGTGCCATCAATTTTCACCACTGTGCCATGCCATCAAATGCAGTCACTGTGCCATCAATTGTCACCACTGTGCCATGCCATCAAACAGCAACTGTGCCATCAATTGTCACCACTGTGCCATGCCATCAAACGCAGCCACTGTGCCATCAATTGTCACCACTGTGCCATGCAACACAGCAACTGTGCCATCAATTGTCACCACTGTGCCATGCCACCAAATGCAGCCACTGTGCCATGCCATCAAACACAGCAACTGTGCCATCAATTGTCACCACTGTGCCATGCAACAGAGCAACTGTGCCATTAATTGTCACCACTGTGCCATGCCATCAAATGCAGTCACTGTGCCATCAATTGTCACCACTGTGCCATGCCATCAAACAGCAACTGTGCCATCAATTGTCACCGCTGTGCCATGCCATCAAACGCAGCTACTGTGCCATCAAACGCAGCCACTGTGCCATCAATTGTCACCACTGTGCCATGCCATCAAACGCAGTCACTGTGCCATGCCATCAAACGCAGCCACTGTGCCACTGTGCCAATTGTCACCACTGTGCCCTTTAATTGTCACCACTGTGCCCCATGATGCCACTGTGCCCATTGTCACCACTGTGCCCCATGATGCCACTGTGCCCATTGTCACCACTGTGCCCCATGATGCCACTGTGCCCATTGTCACTCACCACTGTGCCCCATGATGCCACTGTGCCAATTGTCACCTCTGTGCCCTTTGTCACCACTGTGCCCCATGATGCCACTGTGCCAATTGTCACCTCTGTGCCCTTTGTCGCCACTGTGCCCCATGATGCCACTGTGCCAATTGTCACCTCTGTGCCCTTTGTCACCACTGTGCCCTTTGTCACCACTGTGCCCCATGATGCCACTGTGCCAAGTATCACCTCTGTGCCCTTTGTCACCACTGTGCCCCATGATGCCACTGTGCCAATTGTCACCTCTGTGCCCTTTGTCACCACTGTGCCCCATGATGTCACTGTGCCCCTTTCCCTGTAAAAAGCACTTACCTGAGGATTCCATGTCCTCCCTCGATGTCTTCTGCCGCTGTGGTAAAGCTTCAGCCAATCAGGTTCCTGATAACCAGAATCCGGGAACCTGATTGGCTGAAACGGCCGTTTGTCTTATGCAAGGAGCGCAGATTGCCTGCGCTCCGAGTATAGACATCCGGGAGCCGGAGAAAAGCCTATCAGAGCCGCTGGCTTTGATAGGCAGTTCCCCTCAGCCAACCAGCTGCCGCTATTCGGGTAACCGGCGTCCCACGTCCGGTTATAGGAATAGACCAGGCAGCTGGCAACCAACCAATAACATACATTCGTGCATTTATGCACGAATGTGTGTTATTTGCGAGAGGGGGTGGCGCTGCAGCGCCCTCTATAGACGGCCGCCAGAACTGCGCTTAAAATGTCAAAATGACATTTTAGCCGAATAAAAGTTCTTAAAGGGCCCGTTTTTTTTTGTGTTTTTTTTGTGTGACTGTGGGAGGGGGGGCGGTGCCCATGCGTCCCTATGGACGGGCCGCCACTGCTCTGAAGATAAGTACTAAAGTGCTTGGAGTTCATGTTTACATTGTGAAATAAAGTTAACCTGTGCACACAAAAGGTAAGCTATACTAAACTTGCTTATACTAAACTCAGCCCATTCTCAGTCATTCAGAGTTGCATTATTGGGGGCAGGGTGTCATGTGTACCCATATTTGGAAGTACTGGGTATTTCTCAGAGCTCCAGCAGTAAATCAGGGTGAAGGTAGTGTAGAAAGCTTGCCAACTGGGCCTCCGATAAAGTAAACTTGCTGCTGTAGAGGTTCACTGTATTATGTGAATATGGCCATCCATTTTAAAGATAGACACGTGACAGTAAATCCAATGCGCAATTTAAGTAAAAAAAACTTTGAGGAGCCTTTGCAAAAAAGCCCTTCCGGCAACATAAACTTCCCATAAATAAAGGCACGTTGTTTTTTTTATATCAATAGATTTTTACTTTATAATTCCATCTATGCTGGTGATGAATGCCCCCTATTTTGACTGAACACTGTAGGAAGCAATGTTTTGAAGCGCATCAGAATGTTTCTTTTTCTAATATCCTTGTATTTTTCCTTTTTTGCAAATGTGAAAAATAAAGACTAAAAAATTAATAAATAATTGTTCCAGTAAAGCACAAAGCAAAGATATAATAAAAAACATGTTTTATTGCTACATTGTAAGAATAATAATGAAAGAGGAAAGTGTGACAAATTTTAGGTAAACCAGAATGTAAATTGCAAATAAAATAAAAAATATCTATTTAAAAACACAAAATAACATGTTGTAAAGAAGAAAAGGGAAACAAAGAATAAAAAAAAAAGTTACATCACATTTATAATTAATGCCTTTGAGAGTTGTAGCATGCAGATGGAATAATAAGTATATTTCTTTGAAGCACAGGAACTTCTCTCCCCCGCATGCTAAAGTGACAACTCTACACTTTGAAAGATGAAAAAGTGGAATTCTCTCAAGGTTAAAGAAAGTAGCATAAGCACCGATGATGTTAGTAATATCACTGTGCAATGTACTGTCTGAAAAAACATGGAAGACAAAATAAGACATTTCAGTTATTTTTTCTCCTTTTGAAACTCTGATTATTGTTTCTCGCAAGAATCTGCTCCTGCACAGTGTTTGAGCAATCTATCATAAGGTTTGGACAACTTGGTATTCCCAGGATCAATGGAGAAGGCCCAGTGATGTCCCGCTTGCCTACAGGAAAAATGTAAGTTGGAGATATCTTTTTTCTTCTAATGTTTAATTAGTTTTGTCTTAACTTATTTCTTATTGTGGGGTAGAAGTGCACTGTTTTCAGTGAGTAGGCTGACTAATAGGCTTGTGTTGTGAGAAGGAAGAGTGCAGCAGAACAATTGTGTACCTGCCAGGGGTGGACTCAGCCCTTCCTACTCTGTGCTGGCAGCTCATCTGGCAGCTCAGCTGGCAGCTAATTGCCAGCTCCCATCTCTCCACAGTGATCCACCTGTTGATGATCCGCTCGTCAGCTCTGCCTACTTAAAGCCTTTCAGTTCATTTGCTCTTTGCCTTCACCTGTGTTAACATCACAAGAGACTTTCTCCTGCATTCCTGTTGAAGACCTGCTTGACCGACGTTCCCTCTGCCTACAGATCCTGCTTGCTGTATGTTTACCTTTACCGCTGGCTCTTGGACATTGGCTTGGCCGACTACCCGATCCGATCCAGTTACCGCTTAACTCTGGCTATGTTTTGACTACGTTTACCATTTTATTTTTATTATTAAACAAGTGTGATTTAACTGTAGATCTGTCTCGGACTGATTCATGGTTTCTGACAGTACCACTGTAAAGCAGAAAGTAGAGCCTGAATATGTAATAAGCACATATAGAAGCCGATATACATGCACTATATGTATATTGGTAAATTATACACTAAAACTCTCCATATAAAAAAATCCCTCAGTGAGCCACTTCCCGTGGACAGTGCTCACCAGGCCCGTCGGAACTAGACAGGCAAAGCAGGCAACTGCTGGGGGCCCCGAGCTGGCCAGGGGCCCCCAAGCAGGAGCCTGTTCATTCCGTTGCAGGGATGGAGGCTTTCGTTTGCTGAGGGGAGAGAAGCAGGGGCAAACTGGGCTGTGTGGCTGCCGGATATTTCCTGCGATGTCTGTTACTTTAACTTTTTTTTTTCCGCAGTGACCAGTCTTCCCTCTCTGCTTGGTTGAGCAGATCAGAGTCAGTGTATCAAAGCTCCTCCCCTCCTCAGTCCATTCTGTAAACACACACACACACAGAGGAGGAGGGGGGAGAAGGGACGCTCTGATCTCAGGTCTGCTCTAAAGTTTTTATTATGCTTTGCTTTGTAGGAGGAGGGAGGGGGGAGAGTGTCTACCCCTACCCATCCACCTTGCACTGGTTCCTTTCTCTTACAAAGCCCCCCCAGCACATATCTGACCCCCTATGTGGCTGCATATGATGGGGAACAGTCGCTGCATTTGATGGGGCACGATGGCTGCATATGATGGGGCACGGTGGCTGCATATGATGGGGCACGGTGGCTGCATATGATGGGGCACGGTGGCTGCATATGATGGGGAACAGTCACTGCATTTGATGGGGCACGGTGGCTGCATATGATGGGGCACGGTGGCTGCATATGATGGGGAACAGTCACTGCATTTGATGGGGCACGGTGGCTGCATATGATGGGGAACGGTCGCTGCATTTGATGGGGCACGGTGGTTGCATTTGATGGGGCACGGTGGCTGCATTTGATGGGGCACGGTGGCTGCATTTGATAGGGCACGGTGGCTGCATATGATGGGGAACAGTCACTGCATTTGATGGGGCACGGTGGCTGCATATGATGGGGCACGGTGGCTGCATATGATGGGGAACAGTCACTGCATTTGATGGGGCACGGTGGCTGCATATGATGGGGCACGGTGGCTGCATATGATGGGGAACAGGCACTGCATTTGATGGGGCACGGTGGCTGCATATGATGGGGCACAGTGGCTGCATATGATGGGGAACAGTCGCTGCATTTGATGGGGCACGGTGGATGCATTTGATGGGTAACAGTCACTGCATTTGATGGGCACAGTCGCTGCATTTGATGGGGCACGGTGGCTGCATTTTTTGATGGGGCATGGTGGCTGCATATGATGGGGGAACAGTCGCTGCATTTGATGGGGCACAGTGGCTGCATATGATGGGGAACAGTCGCTGCATTTGATGGGCACAGTCGCTGCATTTGATGGGCACGGTGGCTGCATTTGATGGGGCACGGTGGCTGCATTTGATGGGGCACGGTGGCTGCATTTGATGGGGCACGGTGGCTGCATTTGATGGGGCACGGTGGCTGCATTTGATGGGGCACGGTGGCTGCATTTGATGGGGCACGGTGGCTGCATTTAATTGGGCAAGGTGGCTGCATTTGATTGGGCACGGTGGCTACATTTGATGGGGCACGGTGGCTGCATTTGATGGGCAGGAGACCATTTGTGAGGTCAGGCACTGATGTTGGACAAGAAGGCCTGGCTCGTAGTTTCCAATCTAATTCATCCAAAAAGGTGTTCTATCGGGTCGAGGTCAGGACTCTGTGCAGGCCAGTCAAGTTCCTCCACCCCAAACTCGCTCATCCATGTCTTTATGGACCTTGCTTTGTGCACTGGGTGAACGTAAACTGTATCGCTATGCTGTGGTTCCTGTAGGCTTTGCGTGCGGGGGGGCTAGGGTTTGGGGGCCTCCATGTCTATTTTGCTTGGGGCCCCCAAATTCCTTCAAACGGCCCTGGTGCTCACTAATCAGAATCCATCTGGTCCATCCTGAAAATGCTGACAGAGATAAGGGAAAACAGTGGCAATTTCAAATCCCCAGACCGTTGTAATGGCTGCGGGAGCCCTGATAGCTCAGGATCACTAGAGGTAAGTATAGCAGGGACCAGGGGGTGAGGGGGTCCAGTGCCTGTGCTAAAAGTTTTTTTCAATATCCCTTTATGAACAAAATTAATTCCCTGCTTTAATTCCTAGCAATTCCCACTAATTCATGGAAAAAGTCCTTCAAACATACTCTTTTACTTAACTGGGCCCATCATTATGTGACAAACTGAAGTGCCTTTTCTGGTAGTATAGACCGGTGATCCACTACTGCAGTCCAGGCCCTCAAAAAAGGTCTTGTTGCTGCCCCTTTCATCTGGATGTAATGCTGCTGCCACCTGAAGACTTCAGAACCCCATTAAGACCCTATCAATAGACTTTTCTTACAGCCACTAGCAAGTAACATGCACTGAAAAACTGATGTTTCCAGTCCATAAGAAATGAGAGTCAGTACCATCTCACATGACATGTAAGAAATTGAAAAAAAAAATATATATATATATATAATATATATGTGTGTGTGTGTGTACACTTTAAGGTGTGGGATCCTCACACTGCCAGCATCATCATGACTGCAGGCGCAGCTTGTTTAACCTTCTAATTGGTGGTGGAATGTGCACCAGTACAAGAGGAGTGGAAGGACACAATCAAAACTGAGCCCGCCCTTGGTGCAAGAGGGTAGGAGGACACTTGGTCCAAGGACCACGAATAACCCTAGAGTACAAAAGGGATGGATCTACAGGGAGAGGCAGTTTGCCAGCGAAGAGAACCGAAGGAGCTAGCTAAATGCTGCAAGAGGGAGAGAGAACACACTAAGCAACAAGGGGGGTCTGCAAAAGCTGAATGCAGACCTCTACCAATGTGCAACAGAGACAATATTGCCTAATCCTTACACACCCACAACCATCAGAGGATGAACTGTTTCCAGGTGGACATTCATGGGATGTCCGAATACTGGCTGCTCATTTTTGTGCTGAAGGCAGAGCTTTCTTAAAGGGGACTTTCCCACACTTTCACTGTTTCAGGACACTTTGCAAAGATACGTTCACCTTTGTGTAATACCTTCACTTGCGTTACCTTCACTGTTGTGTTCAAAAGGCTCCACCACTGGCAGACTTTGTGGCAATTTTTCCCAATTGCCTGTGGTTATGTACGGTCTAAAGAGTGTATTTATTCCCAATACTTCGCTGCATCCCTCTTACTGCTTACCTGGAGTACTTGTTGCAATGAATGTTGTTTGGTATTGTTTGCAGCGCAATTCTCCACACACCTAGTACGTTTTTCACCTCACTCCACCAGTCTTCTAACGCATCACTAATTTACTAACAGACATATTAGTCTGAAAGAGTTACATGTTGCTTATCCATCTGAAATTTCTCTTCCTTGCAGTGTCCTCCAGAGTGATCCTCACTAGGCTGCCAAGAGAAATGGCACAACCATTCCCGCATGCCAGGGTGCTAGGTGTTATCTTGGACTCTGAACTTTCCTTTTGGCCCCATATGCAATTAGTTTTCCAAAGCACTTGAATGGGCTGCCCTACACGCAACAATTTGTAATGAAAACACAAGCACGATGCACATTTGTAGCATTTCTGAAACGCATTGCAAAGCGCTCATTTTCTGTGCAGTTTTCCATTGATTTGGAAACACACGGATGCGAATGGAGCCTCATTGTTCTTGTGTAAATGCAGCAATTTAATTTTCAGGCCACATTCACACCTAGAGTAGTGGGAGTACGTGTTTTTTGGCTTGTTTTTCCAGTGACACACACATAGAGCAGCCTAGTGAGGATCACTCTGGAGGACACTGCAAGGAAGAGAAATTTCAGATGGATAAGCAACATGTCACTCTTTCATTGAGGACTTACATTTTGCAGGAATTTTGGCAGCCAGGGATTGATCCTTAGCTGATCTAGCTGTGGAGGGACTGACACATATAAACAGGTGAATGTCCTCCCTACACATTTTTGCAATCTTGATATTTGTTACCATCATTCAACGGTGAACGTCCTTTGACTCTACAGCTGCAATTGCACAGCTAAATGTCAAGAGTGGGGGTTAGTACAAGGACCAATCTTAATCTTAATCTGGAAAAGAAATGACTTTATGCACAACCTGTTCCTAAGAACCGAAGGACTATACAATTACACAATGGGGTTGATTTACTAAAACTGGGGAGTGTAAAATCTGGTGCAACACTGTATAGAAACCAATCAGCTTCCAGGTTTTTCTTGTCCAAGCTTAATTGAATAAGATGGAGTTAGAAGCATATTGGCTACCATGCACAGCTGCACCAGATTTTGCACTCTCAATTTTTAGTAAATATTCCCCAATATTGAATTTAAAGAGTAGCACAAATACTTGATGCAGCATTGCCACTACCTTAGACACTTTTTTGGCCAGGAGAGATTCACTTTAAGGCACACATACTTGATTGATGACACCAAAGTAGATAACAGCAAAGTGACAGTTATGGATAATAAATGCATAACGCACTGGAAATAAATTACTATATAACTACAGTCAGATGAAAAGATGATTGCTAGGTTGGATATTTTCGGTGAATTACCATGGTGTTTTCAAATTTCTAGCACTATGATAAGTATAATACAGAGATATGTTTGCAGCCTGTGGGTTGATCCTATACAGTGGGCATATTTTATTGGTTTGATCATTATTTAAAACGTGTTCATTATTCATTGTGTCTGGACAAGTATATAGTAACATTTCCCTATCATTTGAAAGCACAGCTAAGTTTAAAATGTCATGCATTGTGCTTTGCTTGACGCATTAACTCATCATACTTGATAATAGGTATGAGTTTTGGGTTCAGGTCAAACTCATGTTTTTTGTGGTTTAAGAAAATGGTAAACCAATGTGGCTATTTGAATCTATACCAATTTCCAACCATGCACTGCCTAATTTCTGAACTGTGGTTATGTTTTTTTATTTTTTTTATGTTTCATCCTATAAAAGTCAGGGTTCTTAGAGTTGTGCTGTACTAGTATGGGTGCTATGGGACACCCATGCGGATACTCTCTCGAGCTTGAATGTGTGCTTCCCTAGATGCAGCGTTACTCAACCATGTCCCCCAGTCCCTCCTCACAGGAATAGACTGATAGAAGCAGGAGCCAATGGCTCCCGCTGCTCTGTCTGTCCTGTGAGAGCAGAAAGAGAGACCAGCACTGCTGCAGACAGGCATTGTCATGAATCAGATGTGATCAGAACTGTGTGGACTGCACAAGTGAACCAGACGTATATAGGTGAAGAAAGTAATAATTTATTAATGAAATGTGAATAATATGTAACACAACCACCTCCAATAATACACAGTGCACAACAAACCAATATTAGACAAGACCCCAAAATAACAATAATCAGACGAATAAATATAGCCAAAAGGGAATACCGATACCTGGGCAGGCAGGGGAGTTGAAAGTCTTCTCCCCCGTGCTCCGTGCAGTCTTTCCTCCCCTCCCGTGCTCCGCGCAGACTTTCCTCCCCTCCCGTGCTCCGTGCAGGCTTTCCTCGAAAATTAATTACATAAAAAAAAATACTGTCGATGAGTGGGAAAATGGGTGGATCCGGACCAGTGTTTGGCTCTCAGCACTGGCATAGGATATGTTTCTGCCCTTTCTGAGACAGTTTGCTCTCACTCCTTGCATAAGAATCCATAATCTGACTGTCTGTGTGTTAACATTAGAAATATTCCTACCTCTGCTCTCTCCTACAAGATGGGATCACCTCTGCAGGGTCAATGACTGAGCTGGCCGCCTTATTTTGCACAGAACACATTTTTCAATGTTTATAGAGAAGCTAGGTGATGTTTAGGCCTAAAGCCTTGTACACACCATCAGAAAAAGTCAGACGTTTTTTTCATCGGAAATTCCAATGAATTCCATCGAAGTTTAAATATAGAACATGTTTTATTTTTCTCTGATGGAATTCCGGAATTTATGCAATCAAAATAGTCAACAGTTGGTATTGCATAGCCCAACAATGGACTTACATAAAAGTACATAAAATTTAGAAATTTGAAAATCTCACAACTATCATGAAGGGTACTATAACCATTCACAAATGCTTAAGAGGGCATGACACTTTCTATTTGATACTGAACTCTCCTGAAGCCACGCGTTAGGTACAAAATTGCAAGTAAAAACAATAAGATAAACTGTCAGCGCAAAAGACTAGTGCATAACAAATGTAAATGGATATGGACAGACAATAGATCTAAAAAACAGTCACAGTTCTTTAGTCCATATTCTAATATGTGGTAATAACCAGTCCTTTAAAGGAGGAGAGGGGAGGGATAGGAGGATGGTAGGCGGCAGCTGTCCTCAGAGAAAGTCGGCTCTGTAAGGGGAAGACAGGGGAACAAAACAGAAAGCGCCACCTAAGTACAATATGTTGGTCACAATTTATTGGGTTAAAAAGGAAATGCACTTACAAACATGTATAAAAAACGGGCTCATCTGTGTGCTGTAATCACAGTGTGGTCCGGTCTCAGGTGCATCCAGGCTCACGGGTAGGCAGGAGAGTGTAGAAATTCATCTTGTAGTAATCAGGAAGCCAGCCAGAACCAGCGTGGAACACAGACGATGACATCACAGGAAGCGGAACCAGAGAGAGCACCAGGGGAAGGACAGTATGAGGCAAACCACTGAGAATCTAGGCTACGCGCTCAGAGCCTTCTGCTCCTTCTAAAGGCCTTTAACCACTTAAGGACTGCCTCCTGCACATATACGTCGGCAGAATGGTACGGCTGGGCACAAGCACGCACAGGTACGTCCTCTTTAAGTGCCCAGCCGTGGGTCGCGGGTGCGCGCCAGCGACCCGGTCCGAAGCTCCGTGAACGCGCGGGACCCAGAGCTGAAGAACGGCTTCCCCTTTCTTCACTGTGGCGCCCTCATTGATCGTGTGTTCCCTTTTATAGGGAAACACAATCAATGACGTCACACCTACAGCCACACCCCCCTACAGTTAGAAACACAAATGAGGTCACACTTAACCCCTTCAGTGCCCCCTTGTGGTTAACTCCCAAACTGCAATTGTCAGTTTCACAGTAAACAATGCATTTTTAATGCATTTTTTGCTGTGAAAATGACAATGGTCCCAAAAATGTGTCAAAATTGTCCGAAGTGTCTGCCATAATGTCACAGTCACGAAAAAAATTGCTGATTGCCGCCATTAGTAGTAAAACATTTTTTTTATAAAAATGCAATAAAACTATCCCCTATTTTGTAAACGCTATACATTTTGCGCAAACCAATCGATAAACGCTTATTGCGATTTTTTTTGCCAACAATGGGTAGAAGAATACGTATCGGCCTAAACTGAGGGAAAAAAATATATATTTTTTGATATTGATATTTATTATAGCAAAAAGTAAAAGATATTGCATTTTTTTCAAAATTGTCGCTCTATTTTTGTTTATAGGGCAAAAAATAAAAACCGCAGAGGTGATCAAATACCACCAAAAGAAAGCTCTATTTGTGGGAAAAAAAGGACGCCAATTCCTAAAGGTCTGGGTCTTAAGTGGTAAAAGGCCGATATGTCCTCCATAATGTCGCAGTCACGGAAAAAATCACTGATCACCGCCATTACTAGTAAATAAAATATTAATAAAAATGCCATAAAACTATACCCTATTTTGTAAACGCTATAACTTTTGCGCAAACTAATCAATAAACGCTTATTGCGATTTTTTTTACCAAAATTATGTAGAAGAATACGTATCGGCCTAAACTGAGGAAGAACATTTTTTTTTAGATATTTTTGGGGGATATTTATTATAGCAAAAAGTAAAAAATATTGATTTTTTTTTTAATTGTCGCTCTATTTTTGTTCAAAGCGCAAAAAATACAAAAACGCAGAGGTGATCAAATACCACCAAAAGAAAGCTCTAAAAGCTCTATTTGTGGGAGAAAAAGGACATCAATTTTGTTTGGGAGCCATGTCGCACGACCGCGCAATTGTCAGTTAAAGCAACGCAGTGCCGAATCGCAAAAAGGGGCCAGGTCCTTTACCTGCATAATGGTCCGGGTCTTAGGTGGTTAAGGAATGTTGACCCCAGATGTGACATATCTTATCTTATTTATAAACGGCACCTCCCCCCAAACCTATTTATCTAAACACACATGAGGGAAAAGAAATTCCAATACATTTATAGGGGTGGATATTGCAGCTTTTAAGTTGGTCAGTTGACTGTTATGGTGGCATGATTTCATTGCTTGAACAGAAGCATGGATTGCTGGGACATCTGGGATTTTCACTAGAAGACCCATTAATGTAACCAGAAGCAAGGAGAGAAGGTCTCTTCCCCTTACCATGGATCTTTCTTTTTCCACCCAGAGTTGGTCTGAAGGTTTATCAAACCAAGCGTGCAGTTGGTCAAGATTGGCTGTGGTATAATAGTGCTGCAGTACTGGGAAGTTTATACCCCCTATATGCTTATGTTTCACCAAAGTAGAGTACGTTAACTTAGCCCTTTTTCACTGCCACAGGAAGTGCCTGTTTACAGAGTTCACTATTGGGTATGTTAATCGGTATAGTTCTAAAACAGTAAAATATCTTTGGGAGCACTACCATTTTGAAGGCTGCAGATCGTCCCAACCAAATAGTTCATACTGTTCAATATCTTTTAAATCTTGGGTAATTTTCTTAATAAGAGGTAGAAAATTTGTGTCATAGGTGCATGAGGAGGGGCTGTCAGTGTAACACATAGATATAGTAGTTTTTTGGGTACAAGTATATGGAAATTGAGATTTCAAATATGCCAAAGCAGATTTTTGCATATTTATCTGTAAAATGGTAGACTTAGCGATGTTACGCTTATAGAAGGAGACTCTAACGCTGGATATTTTCTAACTAATACAAAACTGAATACAATACTAAAATATTTTGGGAATAATTGAGGATACAGGGATAAGAGGGGATTTGGGGAATATAATAATGTGGTTTTAAAGTGTTTTTGATTTATGTTTTGACATTAAACTAAGATGATACAGTGTGGTAGTTTAAAAAAGATGGTTAAAACTATACTATGAAACTATTTTGCTACTGTACAATTGGTGTGAATTTGAGGAGTTTCGTTTTTTTTTTTTAAAGGGTTTACCTTTACACTTTCCAAAAGATTATAGATATGTTTTGGCTGCTACTTTCGCCGTTCAATTTAAGCTTATTATCAAGAGATAAAAAAAAAATCAGGTGTTGCAGCCAAAACTTTTTGACATTTTTTAGATTGGGCTGCTGCTGCTGTATTTTAAGCCAACCAATGTAGTACAACTAAACAAATCTGTTACACATTCAATGTATGTAATGGAAGAATTAATTTTTATTATTGTTGTTATTATTATTATGGCCCACAAACCAAACCCAGGCACAGTTGATTATCCCAGCTTAAAAAAAATCATACATTATATTACCATGTTGATTTTGTCAGACTGTACAATGAAACTATCTTCTATTAGTAAAGGATTTATTAGAAGTGTGACTTATTATCTCCAAAATAAAAGGAATGTATAAGTTTTGTTCTTTGAGGGATTACTGGGCCCTCTTAGTGATATTACTTCTCACTGTAAAAGAGCAATGCTTTTTTCCTGAACATGAAATGTAATATTGATTTTCTTTTAATGCAGGATCAGTTGATCGGGGGGGTTTGCAGATTAATTATAGTAGGGGCCTGGATTTATTTATCATATGGATTACCCTTAAGGATGTAAGAAATTGAATATCAAAACTCAGTCCATGCATACAATGTCATACTCAAAATATAAGAGCTATACAAATTATATTTTCCCCTTATATCTACAGGCTAAATGCACTTGCAAAATGGTTTATGTATGCATTAATTATTGCCAGCTACAAGGTTGTATCCACATGGCTGTTCCTTTTCCATTATCAGATTAGGTACTTCTGTCATATGAAAGAATCCCCCTTTTTATAAGAGTTTTCTATAAATGGGTAAGAAATGGCTACACTTCTTTAGTATCTCATGAGTTGTATATATGGAAGCTATTTTGGACCTGAACACACATCTCCATAGTGCAGGTTAGTAATCATAATCAAAAAGGAAAAAGATGTTTGAAGTTACTATATTCTTTGATATAGGATATGCTCACTGTGCTGTAACCCCCTTGTACAGTATTTGACTTATTTAGGTTTTTTTGTTTGAGAAAACACCTGGTTGCATGCATCTCTTAAACTTTGTTTATTTTCCCATTGTGGGCATGCATCACTCATTTACGACCTATAGCTCATTTCAACTCCAGCAGTGTATGTTTGCCCCATAGTGGCACTCTATATCCACGCAGTTAATAGTAAGCTATATTTTAAAATAAGAATTTCAAATCACAATCTGCAAGATGGAGTAGACTGGCCAAAGAGGAATAACTTTGATGCAGGTGGACAGCTGGAGCATTCATTGCAATATATGCAAACTAAAGCCCCATATACACTGTTAGATTTTCTGCAGATTTTTGACTTCAGATTTACCAAAACCATATAATATGAGGTCAAATCTTAAGAGTTTCAATTTGTATGCTATGAGGCAGGCCCTTACACTACATGGTTTTGGTAAATCTGAATACAAAAACCTGCAGAAAATCTAATAGTGTGTATGGGGTCTAAGAACTCCCCTTTCTATAAACAAGAGTTTGCTTTGAATGGGTTAAAATGTGACCATTGATATAAGATATGCTTATTGTGATGTAACCCCTTGTATTATATATACACATACATACATACATAATTGTGGATATGGCTGCTTCCCAATGCATTTTGTGATCACCACTTAAGCCAGTCCTGGTCATGCAACCCAAACACATATTCACACCTATAGGTAGATTCACACACAATAGCCTAAACTTGCGGTGGCGTAGCTTAGCGTGTTTAGGCTACGCCGCCGTAAGTTAGCTAGGCAAGTACATAATTCACAATGTACTTGCCTGCTAAGTTACAGCGGCGTACCCTTAAGCGGCGGGCGTAAGGGCGCCTAATTCAAATGTGTTTGGGGAGGCGTGTTTTATGTCAATAGTGCTTGACCTTACGTTTTTTACGTTTTTTCCGAACTGCGCATGAGCCGGGCGCCTACATTTCCCAGTGTACATTGCGGCTAAGTACGCCGCACGGGCCTATTGATTTTGACGTGGACGTAAACAACGTAAATCCCGATTCACGGACGACTTACGCAAACAACGTAAAAAATTTGAATTTCGACGCGGGAATGGCGGCCATACTTGACATTACTATTCCAATAGGGCCTAGCTCTAACTTTACGCGGTCTATCTCTTACGTAAACGGCGTAAAAGTACTGCGTCGGCCGGGCGTACGTTCGTGAATCGGCGTATCTCCTCATTTACATATTTTACGCCGACCGCAATGGAAGCGCCACCTAGCGGCCATCCAAAATATTGCAATCTAAGATAGGACGGCGCAAGCCGTCGTATCTTAGATATGTTTAAGCGTATCTCTGTTTGAGCATACGCTTAAACATAAGTCGGCGTAGATTCTGAGTTAGGTCGGCTTATCTACTGATAAGCCGGCCTAACTCTTTCTGAATCTAGCTACTAGTTTGTAAATTGAATTAAAGTGGTTCTAAAGCTGTTGGCGCTATATAAATCCTGTATAATAATAATAATAATAATAATAATAAAGCCTAAACATTTGTTACCTTAATGCATTCCTTGTATTAAAGCAAAAAATGTTTAGGCATTGGATTTTGCCCCTCACCCCACCACCGGACAATTAGAAAAAGAAGGGGGGAAGCAGATTGGCGTTTTGGGACTTTAAATGAGATTACATCTGTAATGTATCTCCATCCCTTATTCAAAGAGTAAAGCAAAGGAAGTTGGGACTTTAAATGAAACAGTGGGCTAATGAGGATAAAAAATGAGATAGACCATTGTATGTTGCATACATGTTTTTTAAAGGTAAAAAATATATACAGTAAAAATGGGTAGCTTGTACCGAAGCACATAGCATAACCAACATTTCATCCATAATAAAATAGTTGATGTGAGAATACATGGCAATGAATAGTTGGAATCAAACAATAAAAATAAAATGTAACCAGGTCCTAAAAAATACTGATTGATCAGAATACAGTCCCATAAACATATATAGCTACATCTTTGTAAGCCTGACGCGGTGTTTCGTGTATATAGAAAACACTCCTCAGGGGGGCATGTAATATATCTGAAATAACAGAATACATAATAATCAGGGTATTGGACTTAATTCCACCAGAGAGGACAGTAAGTCGATTCTGGCTACTTACAAGGTGTGCCACAATTATGATGTATATGTGACTTGGGCCGGAAAACTGCCTATCCAGGGAGCTCAGGTGGCAGAAGGTCAGACAACTAGCAGGCCGCAGAGGCATCTTCCCCAGGCAGCAGGTCACCATAGATGTCATGAAGTGAGATATTCCTTCATGGTGCAGTGTAGGTATCTGTAACAATAGGAGAAGAATAGAGCAGCCACAGCCTGAAAAAGATCAACTGGCCCACCAGCTTAGGAAAAACTGCTTGGCGCTGCTAAGACTGGTGGGAAATGTAGTCCCCAGGAAGGAAGCTTCAAAGAAGTAGAAACTGTGTGGGACTACAAGTCCCAGGAAGAGGAGCTGTGAGGGAAGGGAGGAAAACTGGAAAGCCTGAACTGTGATTAGCCTCATGTTACGGGTCAGATGAGAGAGGTGGTGCTGAGAGCTGATAGGGCTGCAGAGAGAGAGGTACTGGTATTATATGTCTTGCTGTAGGGAGTCTGAACTTCTAAAACTGTCCAGGGATTGCTTCCACCAAAGGAGCTTCTAAATGCATGCAAAAGACAATGCACTGGAGCAGAGGGACCCTGAGGCTGCAGATGAAGGTCTGTGCACCAGGATCTGTGAGAGACTATTTCCTATTTCCCTACTCAGGTGGGAGTTGTGATGTTCAGATCCACAGCTGCTGCGTACCGATGGACCGTTTTCATTGGTTAACCGCTGAAGCTGACTGATGGCCCGTCACGCCTACACACCATCGGTTAAAAAAACGATCGTGTCAGAACGCGGTGACGTAAAACACATGACGTGCTGAAAAAAACGAAGTTCAATGCTTCCAAGCATGCGTCCACTTGATTCTGAGCATGCGTGGATTTTTAACCGATGGTTGTGCCTACTAACGATCGGTTTTGTCCAATCGGTTAGGAATACATCGGTTAATTTTAAAACAAGTTGTCCCAGATTGCCCGGGATTGTCCCATAATTCTCATTTGTGTCCTGTGTCCCGGGCACCTTCATTCCAGGACAATACAGTGTCCCGGAATGAAAGGACACATAGCCACCCTAATAGTCAATTGCCAAGCTACTTGCTAGGGCCGCCCCACCTGACATCTAGCAACCAGGAGGGTTGAGCTCTGGTGTGTTAGCATGCTCCATGTGCAGAGCCCAGCCAGGAAGTTGGCACGGCGCTGTGCTAATCACAGGCAGGGAGACATTGTCCCGATGCATGGCTGCAGAGATCGGGAAATGTCTCACTGCCTGTGATTAGCGCAGTGCAGTACCGACTTCCTGGCGGGCTCTGCACGTGGAGTGTGCGAACACGCCGGAGCTTATCCCCAGAAACCAGTGACGTCACATTTGCAGAGTCTCAGAGCGAGGCAGAGAGGAGAAAAGCCTTTACCCAGTACTGCCCTGCGCTCCGTGTCCACCCACCTCTCCTCATTCTCTGGCCGCGGCAGCAGCACCCAGAGCGCCCCCTTCAGTCTTCAGTGACCTCCTGGTGGGCGGCGGCATTCTGCAGTGCTGGCTAGCGTAGATCCATGGCTCGGCTACCCGTCCCGTGTCCCGCAGCGCATTGCCCCACTCCTCCCGCCTGCGGATCGAGCCGACCAACTGCCTGAGGGGGCCCCCCAGCCTGGACCAGGGAACAAAGACTGGCGCTTAACCACTCACCAGACCAGTCCAGATTAGAAGGTGGGCAAATGGAACCTGATTGGAGCAGGTCAGGTGACAAGTCGGGGCACTGGGGCTGGGGAAAGTACAGTAAAAAATATGAGGCTGAGAAGTGGGGGGCAATGAAAAAATGAGGCTGACAAGTGAGGGGCAATAAAAAAAATGAGGCTGACAAGTGAGGGGCAAAAACAAATGAGGCTGACAAGTGAGGGGCAATAACAAAATGAGGCTGACAAGTGAGGGGCAATAAAAAAAATGAGGCTGACAAGTGAGGGGCAAAAAAAATGAGGCTGACAAGTGGGGGCAATAAAACATGAAGCTGACAAGTGGGGGCAATACAAAATATATACTGTATGTAGAAAATGTATACCGCCTGTCTAAAAACTGCAAAACTGCAAAAAACAGTATCAAAAATCATCTTTTTTAGGGCTGGCGCGAGGACGTATGCGGGGGGGGGGGGTTGACGTGTCCCTGAATGGCAGTTTGGAAATGTGGTAACCGTAGCCACACGGGACCTGACCTCTGACACTACGCCCATGGTTAAAGGGGATTAATAAAAGCAAAACAAATATTAATGCAATTGACAGATTGCATGATGCATATAATTTTTTAGTTTTACCATATTTCCACTTCAATGTATATCTAAAAACTAAGCTTTTTTTACGCTTTTGATAGTAAATGGTTAAAACCCTTATGGAAAAAAAACGCATCCAAGAGGTGCTGGGACTTTAAAGTGAGTTCATACAAAGTAGCGAGAGGACAAAAACATTTGAAAAGAAGATTGGCTCATGTTAGGTCACTCACAACAGACAAGGCTACACTCCAGTGGGTACCCCAGCAAGTTATCAGAAAAAAAAAATATGACCAATAACTCTCCGGATCCAGCAATTAGTTTCCCTACACAGATTCACACAGGATAGCTCTATATTAAGTCCATTCAATATTGTTATTTTAACTGAAGTATTTCTGATGCCCAAAACACATTGGCTGTTTTTTTAGTACAAACAAATACATTTATTTGGACTCTTATATCATTTTTGCCTGGCACACCTTCCATTTGTGCATGTTTTTTTTTTTCTGGTTAAAACCCCTGTCGGGTTTCTTGTGTTCCAGCAGGATAAATCCCTCCAAAGTTAGAGAAGCCCCCTCTTTGACAGTTGGCATGGAAACTGGAATTTTTTTCCCATTACAAAAATGTACCCTCTACTACTGTTTTGGTGACAATGCAATTTCACTTACTCTCAGTTTCAGTGGCAGTGGCATTAAAACCTGGTAAGGTTTCTTTTTTTTTTTTTCTTTCTTTTTTTTTTTTTTTCACCTCAGACTCAACCACAGCAAGAGACTTGCTCATGATTTTATTCATAATTCCATCTCCAATTTTGGTTTTGCATCATTTGTGGTATTTCAAATGTTATTTTATGTATTTTTGATTTTTTTTTTCATTGTATTAATTATTTTACGTATTCTCGTTTTATTTAGTTAATAATATAAATCGTACCCACCCCCTTCCACCCCCCACCCCTGATGGTTTGTCCCTTACTTTCTTTTTAGTCTTCTTTAACTGCTGTCTGCTATGATTTTCTCCAGATATTGCTTCGTTAATTTAAAATCTTTCCACGGCCTCCATCTCTTTTTGTATATATTGAGTTGGCCCTCATCACAACTACATAGGTGTTCCATATTATTATAATTTTCCACCCTTTCGAACCATTCTTTTATATCTGGTTTTCTGATACCTAACCAGTTTTTTGTGTTCAGTGTTCGCCTATCACGGAGGCCCTCTCGTCCGAGGATGAGAGGGCCTCCGTGATAGGCGGACACTAAACACAGTGGGCCAGATTCTCTAAGAGATACGACGGTGTATCTCCAGATACGCCGTCGTATCTCTGTTTCTGGCCCTGGGTATCTATGTGACTTGATTCTTAGAATCAGTTACGCATAGATACGGCATAGATCCGACTGGTGTAAGTCAATTACATCGTCGCATCTTAAATGCAATACTACGCTGGCCGCTAGGTGGCGTATATGCAAATGAGCATGATACGCCGATTCCCGAACGTATTTACGCCGCGTCGCCGTAGTTTACGTCGTTTCCGTAAGCGTACGGTTACCCCTGCTATAAGGTGGTTTAACTTTACGCATGCCATGTCAAGTATGGACGTCGGGACAGCGTCGGGTTTTTACGTCGTTTACGTAACTCGTCGCGAATAGGCCTTTACGTTAATTACGTTGCAGTCGAAAACAATGTATTTGCGCCATACTATGGAGCATGCGCACTGGGCTACTTTTACGGCTGGCGCATGCGCACCTCGTACAGCGCGGGGGCGCGCTTAATTTAAATAGAAGCCGCCCCCTTTGAATTACGCGGGGATACGCCGGGCCATTTACACTACGCCGCCGCAAATTACGGAGCAAGTGCTTGGAGAATACGGCACTTGCTCCTGTAAGTTGCGGCGGCATAGTGTAAATAGCTTACGTGACGCCGCCGCAGGATGTACGGGAATCTGGCCCAGTGTCTCCTGGGAAGCTGAGTGTTCCGCCTATCACGGAACAGAAGAAGTAGGAGGCGCGGCTTTGAAAAATGGACGGCCGCGATTCTGCATGTCTTAGGATAAGGTAAGGGATGTTAGGTTACCGGCGTATAAGACGTCCCCCGACTCTTAAGAAGATTTTAAGGGGTTAAAAAGTCGTCTTATACGCCGGAAAATACGGTAGCCTGGTGTGTCCTTGCAAGCAGGGTGGTGCAAAGTATGCTTTTTGTGTCCTGAAGCAGGATTATCACTGTCGCTGCTAAGCGGGGAGTAAGTGTAGTAATAGGCAAAAATACGGAATATTGCTGCACTTTATTGAAGCATTAAAATCAAATCACAGATATGACATGAGCATAATAGGTAAAGCGTTTCACACTAAAGCCAGCGCTTACTCATATTACTGAATCTCGCAGATGAGCTGTGCAAAACCCTGGGTTCCAGTTCACAACATGTGAGAGTCGGTCACTCACCTAGAGCGACATTTCTTTGGCTTTACAGATAGGAAGTAAGTGTAGCACAAGGTCCTACAGCTTTAGACATTTGTGTCTGCATGCATTGACCCTTGTTATTAGAAGAAGGGCTCACCAGTCCTAGCAACTCTTGGTATTTAAGAGTGGCACGAGTGCTCCCCAACAGGCCTCTTCAGAGTCTGGCTCAAGGAATGGTGCTCAACCCTGTGCCGCACTGCGCCGCAGTTCGAATGGATTTGGTGTAGAAGTGAAGAGAGCGGCCTCCAAGCTGCCTCTAAACAACCAGGAGTGGTCGGCAGTGGATGCACCTGCACACGCTCGCGATGACAGGCCACAAGTCACTGTCACTGTTTGCAAATCAAGGCCATGGTCCCTAGAGGCAGATTCTGTCCCCACACAGGCTTTTTTTTTTTTTACCTCTCCCAGCTTTCTGTTCTACTTAACTAGCCAGCTGGGATTTGTAGTCCATAACAGTCTGACTGAATGTAAAAATTGGCTCCCTGGACTACATGTCCCAAGATGCTACACTCCACTCTTACATCAAAGTCACTCTATCTTCAGGATGCGATGGCGCAGAGTCCAAGCTCAGTACTTGAAGAGAACCGCCTAACAGTAGCAATGCTGTAGAGTGTCTCCTGCATTGTTTGGTGGTGGACCTTGAAATCTGGAGCGAGTCTCTTGGCAGCCTAAATAAGCCCCTGACAGTTGCAGGAAAGCATACGGCTCCTTTCACACTGGGGCGTTTTTCGAGCGTTATTCAAGCGTTATTGGAGCGTTATTGGAGCGTTATTTGAGCGTTATTCGAGCAAAGCCTCATCTGCAATCCCAATGTGAAAGCCCGAGTGCTTTCAGAGCCCTTTCACACTGCCAGCGCCCAAAACGTTTTAGGACGTTTTTTGCAGTGCCTCAGTGTGAAAGGGTAAGGCGTTTTTACAGCGCTTTCAATTCATTTCAATGGAGAGGGACGTTTTTGGAGCGCCCAAAAGCTGCTCCAAAGACGCTGCTTGCAGGACTCAGTGTGAAAGGGTCCATTGAGATGCATGGAGAGCGTTTTATGAAGGTTTTAATAGCGCTATTTTTAACGCTAAAACGCTGTAAAAACGCTTCAGTTTGAAAGGGGTCTAAAAGCAGCAGTGTTCACAGGCACGCTTTTCATTCTGCAAAGTGTCACAGTATACATTATATAAGAACATATTTGCTATAGTGATTGATTATGCTACTAAAACCGCACATGACGGACTTTGATCTATCACCAGTGATTGCTATACATGCAGTTGCATATAGTAGTAATTGATCTCACAAATTTGGAGCATTGTGTTATTAGCAATTAATCGTTTGGGCATTCTACACTTTCTTTGCCCACATGCAACAATCATTAACAAATAATCGTGGGGGGGATAAATGATGATAATCAATCTAGCAATAAAAATTTACTTGTGTTAACACTATATAGTATACATAATACAAGGTATAGCTACATCTCTATAAATACAATTGTGTTTCTTGAACAAGTTTAAATTGTGAAAAACTAGAAGCAAATTATATTACAAACTAGGCAGACAAATGGGACAATTTAAGCAATATAGCTGATTAGCGAAGAGCTGGCATCCTGGGTTCAACTTCTAGCTAGGACACAGTATACAAGGATATTTGATGACCTTGCCACCTAGCTGATCTATGCAAAATACAAACATGTCATTGGCTTCAGCCTGCAATATTCCCTACTTAGCAAGACTGTGATATAGGCTTTAAAAGTACAAATCTTCAGGAGTAGGAACAGACAAGAATGCTTCCACATTTTATAAAGCGCTTTGGTATATGTCAGCACCATATAACACATTCTAGCTCTACGAATGCTTGGCTGACACTAGGGGGCGATCAAAACACAATTTCTTCTACGCTGCCTCTGCCAACATTATCAGCAGATTGTTTTCTGTTTACTGCACAACACAAAGATTAAAACTAGCTCACATTGTACATTATTACATATTTTACTTCAATCAGAAATTCAGAACAGCAATGTTTTTATCATTAACACTTACTTTACATTCTACTATTATTATTATTATTATTATTATTATTATTATTATTATTATTATTATTATTATTATTCCACTACCGCAAACCTTTTATTATTATTATTTATTATTATTTTTATTATTATTAATAATATCATTATTATATATTATTGTTAGGATGCTAAGCAGCTGTCATATTATTAACCACTTTAGCCCCAGAAGATTTGGCTGCTTAATGACCAGGCAATTTTTTGCGATACGGCACTGCGTCGCTTTAACTGACAATTGCACGATGTATCCAAGCAAAACTGACATCCTTTTTTTCCCACACATTCTTTTGGTGGTATTTGATCATCTCTGCGGTTTTTATTTTTTGCGCTATAAACAAAAAAAGAGCGACAATTTTGAAAAAAAAACCACAATATTTTGTACTTTTTATACTCACTGGGCCGGATTCAGAAAAGAGATACGACAGCGTATCTCCAGATACGCCGTTGTATCTCTGAGTGGGGTCGGTCGTATCTATGCGCCTGATTCAGAGAATCAGTTACGCATAGATATCCCTAAGATCCGACAGGTGTAAGTGTCTTACACCGTCGTATCTTAGGCTGCAATTTCAGGCTGGCCGCTAGGTGGCGCTTACGTATGTTTACGCAATGAATATGCTAATTAGGTAGATACGGTGATTCAGAAACGTACGTCCCGCCGGCGCATTTTTTTACGTCGTTTACATTCGGCTTTTTTCGGCATATAGTTACCCCTGCTATATGAGGCGTAGCTAATGTTAAGTATGGCCGTCGTTCCCGCGCCGAGTTTGAAATTTTTACGTTGTTTGCGTAAGTCGTTCGCGAATAGGGCTTTACGTCATTTACGTTCACGTCGATTCCAATACGTCCTTGCAGCGTACTTTGGCGCAATGCACACTGGGATATTTTACAGACGGTGCATGCGCCGTTTAAAAAAAAATAAAAAAACGCGGGGTCAAGGCAAATTTAAATAAAGCACGCCCCCAACATCCCCATTTGAATTACGCGGCCTTACGTCGCAACACATACGTTACGCCGCCGTAAATAAGGGCGCAAGTTCTTTCTGAATACAGAACTTGCGCCCAAAGTTACAGCAGCGTAACGTATCGGAGATACGTTACGCCAGCAGAAAGATACGCGCATCTTTCTGAATCTGGCCCTGTAGCTCCTGCTGGATATTGCTTCTAATCCCCTTGGGGAGGTTTCCATTTGTGGATGGACAAGTTTCCATTATTTCTTATGGGAAAATTTGCTTTGATATACAATTACTTTGTATTACAAGCATGTTCCCAGAACGAATTATGCTCGCAATCTAAGGTTTTACTGTATGTATATATATATATATATATATATATATATATATATATATATATATATATATATATATATATATATATATATATATATATACACTGTATTAATTGGCGTATAACACTCACTTTTTCACCCAGAAAATCGGATGCAAATAGCGTGTGCGTGTTATACGGCGATACTTCAATTTTAGCTGCATCAGAGGGGACAGGGAGGGGGACGGGATGAGCGCCTTCAGATCACATACAGTGAGAATCTCCTGTTTACTTGGCGGCCTCTGTAATAGGAAGTCCCATCTCCTGGGCCGCCATTGGACCACTGTTCTGTCTGTCATTGGAGATTCTCACTGTATGTAATCTGTCGGTGCCTGTCTTGCCCCCCTCCCTGTCCCCTCCAAGGCTGCAGATGGGCATTAATCAGGCTGCACTGATGGCTGATGTCGAGGCTCCTCCATTGATGGCAAAGGTCAGACTGCTGCATTGATGGCAAAGGTGAGGCTGCTGCATTGATGGCAAAGGTGAGGCAGCTGCAGTGATGGCACTTGTGAGGCTGCATTGATGTGGACTGGTGAGGCTGCATTGATGCGAACTGGTGAGGCTGCATTGATGTGGACTGGTGAGACTACAGATAGGCATTGATCAGGCTGCATATGGGCACTGACCCTTATTTTTCTTCAAAGTTCCTTATTTCCAATTACATTTTTTTCCCTGAAACTTCCCTCTTAAAGTGAAGGTGCATATATATATTAAATGGGAGGCTGTTTACTTTTTATATAATATCCTGATACAACTATCATAAAGTTCACTTCCTTAGACTATGCTGGCTCTTTCTGTAACATTATACATGGCTATTCTTTAGCTGTGCAACTATTTTTATATTTCTAAAGCTGGACATACACACAGACCAGTTACAGATGATTAAACTGAATTTTAAGGCTAGGGTTCAGTAGTGTATTTAGGTTTTGTGCTACCCTAGGCCTGACTAAACTCGTGCACCCCCTAATTTAAATATGACCCACCCTTCCTGTTAAGACCACGTCCCTTTCTGTTTAGGGTGGGGGGAATGGATTGCCTTAAAGTGGAGGTTCACCCTAAAAACAAGTATTTACCATTCAATCCAGCATACTGCCGACAGTATGCTGTTTTTTTTTTTCTCGGTTTATATACCGTAGTATAGTTATTTCTTCCCCCGGCTTCCGGGTAGTGAATCCCATTAGTCCTATTCGAGACTAAGTGATTAACGTATTACAAAAGCTTGCCCCCCGGCGCATAATGCACGTCACCAGTTTCCAAAAAAAGCCGAACTGCGAGTCGGCGCTATACGGCGCCTGCGCACCAACGTTTAGTTTTTTCCGAAACTGGTGACACGCCTTTTGCGCCGGGGGGGCAAGCTTTTGTCATACGTCAATCATAATAGGAAATAGGAACACCCAGTCCCGCGGGATTTACTACCCGGAAGCCGGGGGTAAAAATACCTATACTACGGTATGTAAACCGAGAAAAAAAAAAACAGCATACTGGCCATGTTGGCAGTATGCTGGATTGAATGGTAAATACTTGTTTTTAGGGTGAACCTCCACTTTAATTTGCATAGATTTCCTCTCACTTTTTGGCTATGAGGCAGGAAGTGAATGGAAATTTCTACAATGGGACAGGGATGATAAAAAATAAACTGACAGGGGCTATAACCCTCCCTTACTCTATCCAAAATAAAAAATAAAAAGTGTTGCCTATAGTTCTATTTTAAGCACAAATTCCTGATAATTTTATGGAGAGGACTAAGAAGATATAACCATGCAAATGGCACATCAGAAATGTATAGCACAGTGAGGAAGGTTTGTGGTCCAGGCTGATAGGACAGTCAAAACGCACTGTGTTTTTAAAAGCGTGACCTAAACTTCTAAAAATGCAGCAAGTTTGACAGTGCGGGAACTGCAGATAAGTCACAGCAGAATGGACAGACAGTGTTGTATTTCATTGCTTGATGGGCATAGGTGTGCCATGTGCGCAGCCTATTACATGATGCATTTTTTGCAGGAAATGCAGGCATGGCGGCCCATTCAAATGAATGGGCTGCTGTGCCTGCGCAAATGTGGGCCGCCAAAACACATACATGTGAACCAGCTAGGCCCAAAATAAGCCCATCAAGCAGTTAAATATAGACAGTAATACCATGTGCTGTAAATTATGCTGTGTCCTCTGAGGCCTCACTCAGTCTGGACTGCAGGTCTGGTCAGTGTTTTAAAAAGTTCCTCTATTTTACACATGGCATGGCATGGGGATAGGGAGCCAGGGAAGGAGAAATAAGACCTTACCTTGTCCTGGCAAGCTCCAGCCTCTGATCTAAACAATTCTCCACAGTTCACACACACTGCTAGCCGCTGCCTAGTTTCACTTGACAAAGCAGGAACCAGGCAGCACTCCTCTCCATTGCGCGGTCTCACTCCTCCCCTGCTCCTCCGAGGTACACTGGTCACTAAACACTGCACGCATAGCAAGGGGCGGGCCATAGCGTCAGTGGAATTCAAGGCCCCACCCACCCATGGCCAGGGCCGCTACTCGATCTAAAAAGAAAGCAGCACTGGCACTGGCTGCACACCGCTGATGATTTTCAGCGCCAATTTGCAGGCAGCACGCGGGCATAACGGGTGGCTCTGCTTTGGGCCCCTAACAGTGACAGGGCCCTGGGCAGCTGCCCCGTTTGCCCTGCGGTAAAGATGGCTATGGTTACACTACAAGTGTAGCACAAGTCAGCGGGGACTGTTTCTGTGCTGCCCCCCTGAAAAGTGTTGCCCTAGGCCTGGACACGGGAATACAGCATTGCTAAGGTTAGAGCTGCCCTGTTGGCACCCTCCTTCCCAACATCCTTCTTTCTGAAAGTCAAAGAAGAAGAGCAAAAAATTGTCAGCTGGACAGTGGCTGCATCCAATCAAATGCAGCCACTGTTTGGGTATTGTGACAGCTGTGGGTGATAGCATGGATGGGAGAAACAATAGTGTATTATATGATGTATTGGTCTCTCAATTGTGCTCATGCAATGTTACAATGGTCTTCTGATGGAGGCTGTAAGCAGCCATTGCAGCTTAACTGTGGTTGTAAGGGCTCAAAATGTATTTACCTTCATGCTTTCTATGCATTAAGGTTAAAAACCTTTTGTGGGCAGCAGTGTCCCCAGCCCCATAAAAATTATCTGAGCCCCATCTTGCTCCAGCAATTTGCACAAGAGCCTCGGTCTCTCCCTCCTCATTGGCTGAGACAGCAAGCCTGCCCTGAACACACTGAACATCGGCTGGGCAACGAGCCTTGCAAGCAAGCTGCTTGCTATGGGGGCACTAATCAGGGGGGGGAAGGACATGGAGCACCGGCGGAGGACCCCAAAAAGGAGGCTAGGGTCTGCTTTGTGCAAAACCACTGCACAGAGCAGGTAGGTATGGCATGTTTGTTATTAAAAGAATAATAAAAAGGGGGCACTTATTTGAACCCACTTTCCTGAGATTGTGGCCACTTCAGCCCTATTTGGTATTTAATGCTGGCTGTTAATGTTAAAGGGCATAGGTGGTTTAAAGGTGGTCCTGTCACTTTAAGTATATAAATAGGGTATCCAAAGGGAACCAATTAGAATACCCAGAAAAATCTGGAAGCTTGGGATCACCTATAAAAGGGGCTACAGTTGCTGGGAATTTGACCCTGTACAGCAGAAAAGCTCCCTCCCCCTCCCCAGTCGTAAGCACTCGTATGTGGTTGGGTCACCCTGGATTCCTGGGGGGATGTTTATTTCAATAATAAGTTGTAATTATGCTGCCTAAGTTCTAATAACTGATAACATGTTGTTTTGAAGTTATGATGACATTTATACTATTAATACATTTTGAATTTGGTTGATTTATATATATGTATATACTTAAACCAATAAAATGCCATGCCCATTCTTTGCCAAATTTCCTTATCTATGTTTCTCATTTCTGATTTGATTGTATTTGGGAAGTGATGTTTTTGGTGGGCGGGTGTGGCCTACAATCCCCCCCAAAATCTGCCATTAAATTGTGTAGTCAATCATTATTCACTGTTGTCACCAGCAGGAAACATGTTGTAAGAAATGCCACACAGTCATTGCAGGAGTGCATGCATGTAGGCATGCAAGTAGCTACAAAGAAACTGTAGGAAATCAGCAGCACTAAGATGCAGACAAGAATGAAAAAAGTGAAAATATAATTTTATTATTATTATACAGGATTTATATAGCGCCAACAGTTTGCGCAGCACTTTACAATATAAAGGGATACATTACAGCAACAATACAATTCAATACAAGATCGTTAGAAGGGCCCTGCTCCCGCAAGCTTACAAACTTGGAGGGAGGGGCTGGTGAAACAAACGGTAGTAACAGTGAGGGATGAACTGATGAGGAGAGTAGAAGATTAGTTTGTTAGCCGAAGGCAGAATAGGACTCTCTGAAGAGATGAGTTTTCAGGGATCGCCTAAAAGTGGACAGAGTAGGAGATAACCAGACAGAATGGGGTAGTGAGTTCCAGAGGATGGGAGAGGCTCTGGTGAAGTCCTGGAGAATTTGCATGGAAGGAGAAGACAATGGATCTCAAGAGCAAAAGGTCTTGAACGGTTTGGGTGATATTTGGAGATAAGATTGGTGATGTATCTCGGGGCAGAAATTTAAATGGTTTTGTACGTTATTGTTAGTGTTTTTAATTTTATTCGTGGAGCAATGGGAATCAAGTGAAGGGATTGGCAGAGAGGAGTGGCAGACACTGAACAGTTGGTAAGGTGGATAACTCTGGCAGCGGCATTCATGATAGACTGAAGAGGGGATAGCTTGCAGAGAGGTAGACAAATGAGGAGGAAGTTACGATAGGCAAGGCAAGAGATAACAAGTGAGTGAATGAGTTGCTTAGTAGTGTCAATGGTTAGAAAGGGGCATATTTTGGAGATGTTTTGGAGGTGAAGTCTGCACGATTCGGACAGAGATTGGATTTGGGGCTGAAAGGACAGGTCAGAGTCTAGGATTACACCTAGTACCCTAGCATGAGGGGAGGGACTGATGGTCGTATTATTGATCTTGATGGAGAAGTCAGGGAGGGGGGGGGCACGGTCTGGAGGAAAAATGACGAGCTCACTTTTAGAAAGCATTGTGTTTGTAAAAAAATGTAAAAAGGCAATTGCTGTGTTACACTGATTTAACAAAATTACCATCATTATCTACTTCTATTGTTAATAACGCATGGGGCTTTCTATTTTTCTTACAAGTTTTTATTTTTTTTATATATATATATATATATATATATATATATATATATATATATATATATATATATATATATATAAAATAAGGGCAGAATCAATGAACCACTTGGCCGTCACTTTTGTATGTTTCTAAATCGTATATCGATCCAGTAAGGACTGTCCCCTGGAAGTTTCAGTAAGCTAAGAGAGCATGACAGTGTGAGAGGCTTGACTGTGAAAAGACACCTCCTCCCTTCCTCTGAGAGTCAGCTAGTGACTGTGGCTTGCTGAGGCTGGCCAAGCTCATGCTATAGCTGAGTGACGTGTGTGCTTCTCTGCGGGAGTGTGCCCTGCACCTGGCTTTACTCTCCCAGGGATGTGCAGAGAGCGAATCCGGAGCCCTGGCTTGTGTGTGTGTGTGTCACATCTCAGCTCCTCTGCTCACTCCTTCCGCACATATTCTCACATCAGCATCTTCTTAGGATACAGGCTGCAGCAGTAGCAGCATCAACCATATGCTGGGGCTCCGCTCTCTCTTACTTAAGGATTGCTGGTAAGTGAGAACATCCTGGAGACAAATGCTCTGCTCTGCACTCTTTATGGGCTAGGCTATATAGACATGTGTGTGTATATATATATATATATATATATATATATATATATATATTAATAGAGATAGATATTGGATTATGTATTTGTACATGGGGATGATTGATAAACCTAAATGCAGAGGTCATTTGACATGGGTTTGTTGCCTACTCTTTCAGTTCTATAGTATGGGCAGTTGTCTGAATTGCCCCATTTCAAGAGTTGGACTAGCTTGGATTGTTCAGTTTATAGATGTGGTTCATTTAGTTTGTAAGAGCCATATGAAATGCTATAACTGGCACTGGTAGAGCAGTTGCAGTTGTAGCTTCACCTGGCCACTCTCTGCTAGGTACATTACTGATCTCATGAAACTAGTAGCGTTAGGATGTTAGTAAGGATACTACATTGTGTAAACACATACATTGACGCTTGTCTTTGAAATGATTATAATGTGTATAATGCCATTAAGGAATGATCTTTTAAGCTTCTTTATGCGTTGGTTTAAGCCCTGTATTTATCACAGAAGTATCGATCCATGATAGTGATACTTTTATTATTAAAGTAATAATATAGAATTATGCACTGCTCACGCTGCTTGCATTTTTCCATATTTATCAGATTTCTCTCTACTCAAGGTTTTAAACACGATGACACAGTTATCCTTTTTTTTTTTTTTTTACTTTTCTTGTGTTTTGCTGTATACTGTTTGATATAGTTCTTCTCTGATGACTTACACAGGCATTCGTGATTTGTGGTAGAACTACAATTTTCATGCAGCAGGGCGTGCTGGGAATTGTAGTTCCTCCACAACTTCTGATTGTCCTAAAATGTCTATGGATGTAAGGTGACCAGTCTAGATAGTTATCCAATCAGAAAAACTGTGGTAGGTGTGCACAGTCTATTGCATCAGGGTGTGCACCCCAAAGCTAAAACATATTTTAGTGTGCACGTGTGTATATATACTGACGGTGTCAGCAGAGCAATGGACCGTGTCAGTATGGCAGAGATTGGTGTCAGTAAGACAGTGGACAGTGTCAGTAGTTTTTATTCTTTAAAAAATTTTAGGAGCCCCATTAGGTGGCTTCGATGAAATATTAGGAGTCTAAACAGGGGGAATCTGCCCCACACAGGATGATTAGGGTGTGCCTAGGCACACCTGGCACACCCTGTGCACACACCTAAGACTTTGGGGTTGATTTATTAAAACTGGAGAGTGCAAAATCTAGTGCAGATCTGCACAGAAACCAATCAGGTTCCAGGTTTTATTGTCAAAGCTCATTTGAACAAGCTGAATTTAGAAGCTGATTGGCTACCATTCACAGCTGCACCAGATTTTTCTCTCTACAGTTTTGGTATATCAACCCCTGTATGTCTCAGAGAGAACTTCTGGCCCTAAGCAAACCTGTGTTCAGATTCACAACAAATCGATCATTCTGAATGGATTTTCCCAGCTGGACACTACTGGTCCCCCTAGATAAAGATGACGTCAGGGGTGTCTTAGCAATGCATAAACACGCAGACTCAAATGAAACAAGTGTCCATACTTCCAACGTATACTGTTCTCTCAAGAAGGGGCCAATGATATAGCTATAAGTGCATGGTCTGGGCTTGGTTAGACGTTGAAAGCCCATAATTGCTTGACATAATTTGGGGAGATCACACTGAGTATTAAAATAGATATATCAATATATAATTATAAAAAATAATCAATATGAGTATATTTGTTGTGTGAGCATAACAAAAAATCGTAGTCCTATTTATCTGGGTGTCATGCCATCCATGTGTCAATTAATTGGAGAGAATGTAGATGTTTCCCGACAAGCGCCCATACTTATATCACAGTATTTCTGTTGCACAATCAGATCTTCTAACTGGCATCTGAGATTTTTGGCTTTAGGCCCATAGTAAGAAAACAACTTTTCCAGTGCCACAAAGTGCTATGACCACAGGTGAAATATTTTGCTCATGTATCATATAAAAGAATAATGCACAAATATCTGTATTTGAATAGTATCAACCTACAAGTGCTCTAAAGGTCAAATCATGCTTATATGTAACAATTGATATTACAATTGTGTTTGCTTCAAGGTCATTTATTATGTATGTTCTCAATTTATATATTGTTTTATTAGAAGAAAAAAAAACATCTTTGCCTTGGGTTTGTCCTTCCTGGCAATATCCATTGTTTTGTTCAGACCGTATATGAAATCTGCTGTACGTTGTAATTGTGTATGAATTGGGCTTGTTATGTTATGTTATGTTGATGGTATATACATGCTGTGTGTAATGACGGGCAGCAAGTTGCCTTCAGCAATACCTTTATCTGGATAACAATGGGTGTTAACAAAACAGAGCTGCTTTTCATTTGCTGGCTGTTCTTAGAGCTCAGGTTGCTGTAATATGCTCCAAAGCTGTGTAAGGGGTTTTAAAGTACATCCAGGACACAGCATATGTAAATGCAGTAGAGTAAATAGTGCACAGTTCACATATAAATACATGGCATAAGTACAACTCAGGTGCTCCGTTGCCTAGAGGGAATGCACAAGTGACTATATGATTTATAGTTCTGCCTGGATCTGTTTGGGAAGCATACATTATGCCGACAGATGCAATTATAAGTATAGCATATTAATTCAGAAGTAGATCTCCATTTTTCGCTTATATTTTTGGGACTGCGATGGCTCTATGATGCATTTTGATGCAATATACAGCATTTTTAATGGGTACTGTTTGAGATCTTTAAGTACATACCTGTAATTGCACAGATGCAGGAAAATAACAGAATATTCTACATACTGTGTGTTACTGGATTTAACAGAGTTATTCAGATCACATGACTAACACTAATAAAAATAGATGGGGATTTTGGTATATAGGATCTTGTAATCATTTCCAGCAACTTTCAATAAAAAGGGAAATAAAGTTTCACAATGGTTTCAATATATCATGTGAAAATTTTAGGAAGAAACAAACAAAAGCACATGCAAATACTTGGGAATTATGTTTGACATATTCATTTTACAGAGATGTTATTTTAGAAGTAGAACATTTATTGCGAGATGTGCATTAAATAAAAGTTTGAATAATAATCTCTTACGTAACGCCATGATCTGACTTTTATTATTGCCCAAAAAAAATCCCTTTAAATGAATGTAAATATTTTATAATTGTTGTTCATCTGTACTTAGGAAATGTATAATATTATGTTTGTTGCATCTGTCTGATACATACCGTATGTTAATTAGTTGTAGATTTAATTATGATATGATGCAATATTGCATTGTCTATTTTTTTTATCAATCTACTGTAATTTGCTAAAGCAGCCTTTATATTCGCATTCAAACATTGTGATAATGTACACATGATTTTTTTTTTAACCATACAGCTAAAATACAAAAAATGTTGTTTGCTCTATTCTGGCAATTATCGCCTTAGCAGTGAAATATTCTTAGGAATGTGAATTAGGTAACCCTCATGCACATTTCAAAGAACATGTTTTAGACCAGTGGTTCTTAAACCTTTTTTGTGTCATGGACCCCTTTAAGAATCTGACGAAAACTATGGACCCACCCTCCCTATAAATATTAATATAAACCATACTTTGCTTGCAATGAATATACAGTATGTACTTTATTTTATTGAAATTTGATTGCATCATACAAATATGGCATACATAAAGCCTGAATAAAGTAAACAATCTTTACAAAAACTCGCTCCTTTTCATGCAAAAGAAAATGACCAATAAATAAAAAAATAAATAAATAACAAATAACAAAAAAAAAAAAAATTACTTTATCTTGTGCAAATTAAACAAAACAATGTGAATTCTGCTTAAATCTTCTACTGCTACTACTACTACTACTACTACTACTACTACTACTACTACTACTACTACTACTACAACTACTTCTACTACTAGAAAATAAGAATGAGCACTTGATATTATGGAGTGGCACAAGATGGCAGTTGTGCATACAATGATTATACACATTTGAATGGTAAACATGGGCCAACAACAAGTCAAGAGACGATTAGTGGTCGACGTTGTAAGTAGTGGCAGGGTGCATTTTCTTTCATTTGTTTCAATGGGAAACCATTGATTGGGACAAAGGGGAGGGCTGTATAGTGAATGTAAATGTTATTGTTTATCTGACCCTCATGGACCCCCCTGAGACTCATTCATGGACCATTTAGGGGTTTATGGATACTAGGTTAAGAACCCCTGTTCTTAACCCACAACATATAATGCTGTAGGTTACACACAGTATGGTATTTTAAGTATCTTCCTTTATGCTTAGATCCAAGGGTTATTTTGGGGTTCTGTGAATATATAATGCTGAAGCCTATTTTAAAGCAGTCAATCATTTGAAACTAATATTCAGTGTCAGGTGAAGGAGATATAGTGATTCAACCTATAGTGATTTTTACTTGTAATGACTAGATAAGAATTATTCTGTGTAGTTCTTTCCTAGGGGGCACCGATGAACAATTCCAGCCATTGAACGTGCTTATTAGTACAATAGGAATATTCTAACTTTCTGGAAATCTCTGTACTAGAGTTTTTTTTTTCTCCCAGAATGGAAGCCCATTCTGCTGAACCATGTCAACCAAGGGTCAAAAATGTTACCAAAAGTTATAGCAGTTTCAGGACAAGCAGATTTCTCACCTATCTTTGATCTTGGTGAGATGGCTTACTGTACTTTAGCCCTGGTTCACGCTGATGCTACTTTGAAATCGCGCAACTTCACTTGAAGTAGCGCGATTTCAAAGTAGCAAGGTCAGCGCAATTTCAGGTGCTATTTGTTAGACATCTTCATTCACAGATGTCTATTGAAGTCGCACCTGAAATCTGCAAAAGTAGTGCAAATTTTGAACAATGTCCTAAAAAAACATTATAAGTGATATTGGCCTAATATTTCAACTTGCTAGGTTAACATTGGTAGCAAGTGTTGCATGTTTTGTGCCTTGCTTGCTTTATTTATATAACGTCCAAAAAGTTTATTCAAAATTCCTTCTGAGTTTTTCATGCTTAGTATGACTAAAAATGAAATCAAATAATGTTGTAGCTAGTATGCGTTTGTACATTCAAAGGTGGAGCTAGAACACTATGGCCTACATAGCATTTCTTTAGGGTACTTTCACACTGAGGCGCTTGGTGCGCTGACGGTAAAGCACCGATATTTTTAGTGACGTTTTACCGTTGTGTTTCCCGCGATTTTCAGGTGCTAGCGGGGAGATTTTAATTTCGATTTCAGATTTCAATGGGCAGGGGCGCTATAGGAGTGGTATTTTTACCGCTCCTACCGCGCCTCAAAGATGTGGCTGGCAGGACTTTTTTTAGTGTCCCGCCAGCGCAACGCTCCAGTGTGAAAGCCCTCAAGCTTTCACACTGGATGGAAAGGAGCGGAGCCTCTTTCAGGGCACATTGCAGGCACTATTTTTAGCGCAATAGCACCTGCAAAGCGCCTCAGTGTGAAAGCAGCCTAAATGTACCCTCTCCCTTTAACTAGAGAAAGGGTGTGGTATATTTAAGCAAACTTTATATTAAAATGAAATGCTCTTTTTTTTTTTACTAAACATTAGGAGAATTTACTAAAACTGGAGAAGTTGTACACATCAATAAATCAGCTTCTATCTCCTGCTTATTTTGTTAGACTTTAAAAATGTAAGCTAGAAGTTAAATGCCATGCATACCTGCTCCAGTCTTAGTAAATTCCCTCCATTGTCTGCATATCTTTAGTATCCAAACAATGATGGCAGGTAACACTTGCTGTGCCTGTGGTATGCTAGGCACTTATAGAACAGAACTCTAGGGAAAAATATTTTTTGCTACAATCCAATAGAACATTCTACAACTGTGGCCTTCTGTATTGAAACAGCAATATGCTCCATGTAGAAATACAATTTAATTAAAACGTACCTCTAATGCAAGCTTTCTTTCTTTTTTAGTTTTAGAGGTAAGGAATGTTTAGAACCACCATTTTTGTTTTTTATCCCATTGGGGAGTCCCATAGTCAACAAAGAAAGTTAGTGAAAATCTCTTCAAAAGTGATTAGAAATCCCACCTTTGGATAGTTGAAATCAGAACAGGTGTATCTATTGGAAGACTAGCCCTCACCTCAAGTTCCAGTAGCAACCATAACATTTTGAATTCGTATTACTTTTTTATGCTGTTACAATGACCACCAGGACAAATATAGAGAGCTAATCTCCTCAGCAGGGACAGGCACCAACAAAACGCTGACTGGGCTTCCAACCCCTCCATACGTTGTTCAAAATTTAAATGTTCTGGAATCAGATTCACTTTAATACAAACACATGCACGGTGCAAATTGAAGCTTCATTTTCACAGATAATTGACAATGTAGTTGTTCAGCATTTCAGGTCAGTTTTTGATCAGGATCAGGTCAGGTTTGCATTAGTATCAGGTCAGGTTTACATCAGGATCGGGTCAGGATTTTATCCTGTTCACAACTGAATGACGTGTGATTCAGAAGCGTTCCCATAGAAGTCAATGAGCCTGAATTCGCACCTGTACCGAACCGCACTGCTTAGAAAACTTACAGGACTCTGTTTTAATTCACACTGAATCCACACTCCGGCTGCAACAGACATATGTGAAGAGGCACAATAGAAAGCAATGTTCTTTCACATGTCATTCAAATTGGATGCGGTTCAAAATCCAATTGGCATATGTGTGAACCTAGCCTTAAATGTCTGAATTTCAAATGTAGTCTTACACCAATTTATTTCCAAGCATTCTAACAGTGTATTTTTAGGTCATGTTTTTGGGTGGAAGACCTTATTGTGAACTATCACAATCAAGCGGAGCATGATATTCACATTTACTTATATATTCCAGTTAATCCATAACATTTAGGGGCAATACAAGATCTGCCTAAAGTGTATATAGCCAAAGGTTTTTATTGCAGTCTGTGTCCCTGCTTGGTAGACTTAAAGGGATTGTAAAGGCAGAAGTTTTTTGTTATCTTAATGGATTATATAGCTCCTCTCAGCCCCCCTAATACTTACCCGAGCACCATCTCAGTCCAGGAGTGTCTCAGCTGCCCAGGACTCCCCTCCTCATTGGCTGAGACAGCACCATGGTGCAATTGGCTCCTGCAGCTGTCAATCAAGGCCAGCCATCCAATCAGGAGAAAGATGGGGTGGGCTGGGTCACAACTCTGTGTCTGAATGGACACAGGGAGCCGTGACTCGGGTTCCCCATAACAAGCACTCAACATGAGGGAGGGGCCAGGAGCAGAGAAGAGGGATCCGAGAAGAGGAGGATCTGGGCCACTTTGTGCAAAACCAACTGCACAGAGCAGGTAAGTATAACATGTTTTTTTTTGTATTTTAAAGCGAGACTTTACAATCACGTTAAACCTGGTACACAAGTACGTTTTTTTTTTTAATTCAACCCAGTGAAAAAAAAAGAGGAACTATGCGATGTTACTACAGCAATCTTCCCGCTGAGCTATTGTGTTCTAACAATGGGACTGTTCCCCCATTGGCTGCAACCGCTCATATTCTGTCTGGCTGCTAGTTTTCCAACATGCCTGTTTGACAGAAGCTAGACATTAGGTGGGCTTCTGTCGGATGGGCTGTTGTACACACAGGCTGAATGTCAGCCAGTTTCTATTGGCTGATACCAGCTGATATTCGGTCCGTGTGTACCAGCCTTTACTCCCTGTATTCGTCCCTTTGACCATTGTTAAAAAGTGATGAGAAATTCAAAATGTTGCAGTTGTCAGGAAAAAAGATGGGGGAATAGTGACAACTGTCCCCTCACTTTGGAGAGATTTCCTTTAGCTTCCCTTTGTATTTATAGTACACAAAGTAAAGAGAAATCTCCCTAATGGAACACAGACAGCCAAAGCCATGACCAACAATATGTTAAAAAGTTATTTTCCAACCAACAAATCTTTATATTACAGCCCTGAAAAAGAAAAATCAGCACATAAGATTTAGCTGTCTGCTACATTTTCGGCACATTTTGAAAACATCTTTTAAAGGACAGCAAAATTTCAGGGGTGAACTCGGGATTGATAAAGAAAAATTGCTTCTATGAAACATTGTTAGCCATATTACCTCTGCTTCACTAACAGCTGGGGATCTATCTCGTCTAGGCACAACCTGTGCAATGCTTGATATTGTTCAAGAGTCACTTCTATTCAGAAAGGAAGAATAGAATGGGAATTGAACACTTTGACTGTATATCTTACCAGGACGAGTGACCTTTGCTCTCTAAGAAATCTTTCTTTGAGAGTATTGATCAGGGATAAGTTAAATATCACAGTATCATAAACTATGCAAATAAATATAGTAAAATGTACATTAAACTACCGTATGTCTTAAAAGTGCTTTTTTTTTACATCATGGAAACAGAATCTTATATTTTTGTATTGAAGCTTGTAACTACAAGACCTTCACATATTAAAATATAAAGACGTTAAACATTTATGTGATCAGAATAAGAAATGATGCTTAACAACATTCTAAATATTTAACAAGCTAATCAAAAGCTGCATTAATTTGAATCTTGGGAAAGACATTTCAGCTATTGCTTGTTCTACTGATATTAGTTTATGAAGTTGTATATGTACATGCTTATTCTATAAAGCAGACTTTCCCAAAGTGTTGGACATAGCACTATACTTCCTCACTGTCAATATTACATGGCAAGATGCAAAGGCTGGCACTACACTGATAGACATATTTTGTTGAGTATACTGGCTAAAACAGCACAAATCTAACATACACTCCTACATCTACGGATGAATGAGTCCCTCTCCTGGGATATCAACAGATATCAACAGAACAGTTTGGCCTACAATTTTCTGCCCTGCTTTTTTCCTTTTGTTTTCAGTCATAGGATGTTGGGTGGAAAGGGAAAACAGGGCCACCGATTAATTGAATTTCAGCAGGTTCATCAGGAACTGGCCAATAATTGCAGAGTATATTGCATGCTTAAGCATGTAAATTTACAATTCCACTGAATCTGTTTTTGTGGGCTTTGTAGTAGTTATTCCTAATACTGAAACTACACTCACCGGCCACTTTATGTGATACACCTTGCTAGCACCAGGTTGGACCCCATTTTGACTTCAGAAACAACCTTAATTCTGCTTGGCATAGATACAATAAGGTGTTGGAAACATTCCTAAGAGATTTTGGTCCAAATTGACATGATAGCATCACGCAGTTGCTGCAGATGTGTTGGCTGCACATCCATGATTCCATGATTCCATGATTCCACCACATGCCAAAGGTGCTCCATTGGATTGAGCATTTTGTTCAAGAATCCAGTTTCAGAAGATTTGAGCTTGTGACATAGTGTGTTATCCTGCTGGAATTAGCCATCAGAAGATGGGAACACCGTAGTCATAAAGGGATGGACATGGTCAGCAACATTATTTAGGTAGGCCATGGAATTTAAACGATGCTCAGTTGGTACTAAGGGGGCCCAAAGTGTGGCAAGAAAATATCCCCCACACCAATACACCACCACCTCCAGCCTAACTGTTGATACAGGATGAATCCATGCTTTCATGTTGTTTTATGACAAATTCTGACCCTACCATCTGAATGTCGCAGCTAAAATTGAGACTCCTCAATCTTCTATTGTCCAATTTTGGTGAGCCTGTTCAAATTGTAGCCTCAGTTTCCTGTTCTTAGCTGACAGGAGTAGCACCCGGTGTGGTCTTCTGCTGCTGTAGCCCTTCTTTTTCTAGGTTCGGTGTGTTGTGCATTCAGTGATGGTATTCTGCATACCTTGGTTATAACGAGTGGTTATTTGAGTTAATGTTGTCTTTCTACCATCTCGAACCAGTCTGCCCATTCTCCTCTGACCTCTGACATCAACAAGGCATTTTCATCCACACAAATACCGCTCACTGGATATTTTCTCCTTTTTGGACCATTCTCTGTAAACCCTAGAGATGGTTGTGTGTGAAAATCGCAGTAGATCATCCGTTTTTGAAATACTCATGCCAGCCATTTTAATGCTCGGTTTGAACTTCAGCAAGTTGCCTTCACCACATCTCGATGCCTAAATGCATTGAGTTGCTGCCATGTGATTGGCTGTTTAGCTTTTTGTGCTACAACGCAAAGAAACCAGCGAGTGTATTTTCAGTTTCAATGCCACTGACCACCAATGGGGGGAGGGAGGTTGATAATACTGACACAGATGCTGGGGTTAATAATGCATGCACTGACATCTGTGCTGGGGGTTACTATTATGTGCAATGAGTTATTATTGCGTCCACTGACACCTGTTTTGGGAGTTATTAATGCATCCACTGACAGCGGTTTTGAGTGTTATTAATGTGTCCACTGACTTCAATGCTGGGGGTTATTCTTGCATCTGGGAGGGGTGCAAATTGGCATCTTCGCCCTAGGCACTGGTTGACATTGTCTCGCCACTGGTACTTAAAATGGGCCAATTACAAAGTCACAAGCACATTTTCTTAAATCATGAGGCATGTGTGCACATGTAAGGAGGCTTCCAATAAAGTGATATAAAGCCTCTTCATGGACAATATTAATATGCAGTGGCCCATTTGTTTCATGGCAGTAATGTTTACAGTTAGGCACCAACCAGTCTTAGGGCTTATGACAACAGGCTTCAATGGGCAAATTCAGTGCGCTTGTGTCACAAGCTTAAGACACTTCTGAGATCATTCAGAATTCATTGCAGGTGTAGTTGATCTGCATTTGACCTGCATTGCATTCTCATAGATGTTCTGAAGTGAATAAAAGCCCATCAATGCAGACCCTTAGAATCCCATGTTGTCCCATCAACTGCCATTATTCAGACTGTATTCTAACTTAGGTAGAACTGTTCATTTCACTAAAGTTGCCATAAAGGACATAAGGACACTCATTGCAAAAGATTAAGGACACTTCTTGCAAAGTGTAGTATATTCTCTGCATATATGAAGGGTTCTTCACTGGAAGAGTTGTGAAATCACTGGAACTGGTTCTATCAGCTTCAATAGGCTGCTTCAAAAAATTTATAAAAATGCAAAACATAAATGACTACTTATATATTTTTTTCCCAATCAATATTTATTGAGTTTCAAGAAAAGCCATACAGCAGTGGAAATATTTGTGGACACAGCCGCTGTAATAACAATGAACAGAAAACATAATTCCACTAACGTATTTGTAAAGTGTAGCATGACACACACAATGGTACTACTGCTATACATCTGGTAATCCTGTTGCAAGGCATTAAACAGGTTGATTATAGCCAGTAAACCAGTACAAAAAAAACGAATGTAAAATATTCCAAGGCCCATAGTGTATTATACACATCACACTATTCGTAAAAGGGGGTCTTTGGACCTAAGGGACTACTTATATTTATAGGTAATACAGAATAGATGATACGGGAAGTTATCCGACTGGATACAGTGAGGATTTTTTTTTTTTCGTTATTGGTGCAAACTAGATTGCGGTATATGAGGTACATCTCTCTCTAATTAGAAACCCATATCGCTGTGTAAGTCCTGTGTCATGGATGTACTCTATAATTATTTTGTATTTAAAAATTAAAAATACAAATAGTAAATAGCAGCAATAATTTTAAAAGATGTCTAAAGTTATAGCGACCCTGCAGTTTGTGCCACTGAATGTCACTCCATTTTAGAGGAATCTAATGCCTCGTACACACGATCAGAATTTCCGATGGAAAAAGTCACTTTTTCCATTGGAAATTCTGACCGTGTGTATGCCCCATCAGGTTATTTCCATCGGAAACTCTGATGAATTTCGTCAGAAGTTTAGATAGAGAACATGTTCTCTTTTACTCCGATGGAATTCCGTTGGAATTCCGATGTGATTTTGGTCAGACAAAGGTTCGACCGTGTGTACGGGGCTTTACATGAATGTTACTGAAAAACCAACACTTCTGGAAGTGTCAATCTCCCATTTTTTCTTGCTGGTTCCTCCTGCTAACTTCCTTGTTACTACTGTGTCTTGTAGTAAAGAAGTGGAAGGTGGCAAGAATAACTACTGAACGCAGTAGGTAATACCGGTGATTGATACTTCTAAAAGTGTCAGTTTCTACGAAGACTTCTGAGGAAGATTTCAACAGAGTGGTGTTCAGCATTGCAGGTAGCAGGAGATCTGTTGCAGGTATATCTTTTTGGACCTTTTTATTTTGACTGGGACACTTAAAAAAAATCCAAGGTCATCCTGGACCCACCCCAGCCTGTGACTGGACAGCAAAAGATCAAACAGTACCAGGACAAAATTTCTCTGTCGCTTTTTTTTTTCCTATCAGCATGCTCCTTGCCATTATATTTCTCCTGACCCCTTAGCTCCACTATACAGGGAGTGCAAAAGGTTGCTAATGGGTCAAATTCATGTCCTTACACTACAGTACTTATATTAAAAAAAAAAGTTTAATTATGTATTCATGATTACAAAGCTGCATTAAAATATAAATAAACCTATTAATTTAACCGTTTCCCCCCAAAAAAGTTACATTCAAGGCTTGCTGTCACAATTGCTTGTTCTCCCAACCTAACTGTCAAGCCATCAAATGGTTGGTGCCATAACTGATGTGACGCACCATGGAAAGTGCATATGAAACAGAAGCAAAGAGGGCAGCCACTTAAAGCTGTAAAAGATATACGTTCGCCCATACCAGAAGTGTTGATTATTTCACTTTGTTCTTAATCTGTATGGGAGCAAGGAAAGGTGAGGACCAGCTACTGGGTAGGAGGTTGAGTTAGGTCACCATTGTCCCTTTGCTCTGCACGGTCAAAAGAACTGTTTTATTTACCTTATAGCTAAGAAATATGACATTTTCCTAAATCCTTCAACTTTCATCTTACCAAGTTTTTCCTCTAATATTTAATGTTTAGAAATTACTGTATATAATATATAGACTACCTTGGGTGCGATGACAAGATTTTGTATGTTTTGACATGTGCAGACATGTGGAGAATGTAGACAATGAAGAATTCTACTGAGCAGATCTATTCATTTTCAATTTATAATTGCTATTCTGCTGCTCGCTCAGAGGTCATTATTAAATCTGACTATATCAATAACACAGAAAACATCACATGCAGTGACGGTGGCACCATTACCTTCAAAGAGCAAACTGTTGCTGGCCTTGCCTGCCATTAGTCATCTCATTTTATGAAAAATGTTTCACTTGTCATTGCAGTTATGACAGATCTTAATACTGCCAATTGACCTTCAGTATCAGAAATCATTAAGCAACATGTGCAGCTAACGGCTAATTCTTTTTTAGCTTAGCGACTATTACAACAAGATTCCTATTATCTTTATTATAGAAGCTGCAATATAACAATAATTTTCTGTTAAAAAATCCCTACTGCATATAGCTATTGCTACTTGTGTCATGCATGTTACCACCAAGCTTAGTGAATTTAAAGCAGTAGTAAACCATATTAACAAACAAAAAAACGGTCCCCCCTCAGGGTAATGTCATAATGTGCTGGTATGCATACTAGCACATTATGATAGACATACTCATGAAACAGATCTCTCCAGCGATGCTCTTTCACCACTGAAAGGTAATCCATCCTCCCCAGGTCTTCCTTCCGGGGTGGCAGGCTCTGACCATTGTAATGGCTGAGTCGCAATTATGTTACCCCCATGCATGAGTTGTAGCCGTGGTACAGCTTTCTCACCAGACAGCATGCTGTCCATTGAGAGCGCAGTGTGTATGCACCAATGTTGTCACTGGCTGCTTCACATATCTTCTAAACGATGGCACGTTTAGGAGATTTTTACTGTACCTACAAATAAGTCTTATTATAGTCTTAGGCCCCGTACACACAGCCGAGGAACTCGACGGGCAAAACTCATCGTTTTGCTCGTCGAGTTCTGTGTGAAGCCGCCGAGCCAACTTTCCTCATTGAACAACGAGGAAATAGAGAACATGTTCTCTATTTGGCTTGACGAGGAACTCGTCGGCTTCCTCGGCCGAAAGTGTACACATGGCCGGGTTTCTCGGCAGAATTCAGCTCCGATCGAGTTTCTGGCTGAATTCTGCCGAGTGTGTACGGGGCCTTACCCAAAGTTACAAAAAAAATAAAAGGGGGTTTACTTTTTCTTTTTTTTTTTAACTCATACTTACCTAGGTGGAAGTGGCATCAGTCCGATGCTCCATCTGTCCCCTGATCACTCAGTTCTCAGTGGTCTGTGAACAGAGAGCTGGTGACTGTCAGTCACCGCTGTCTGCTCTGCCCTCCCCCCCCCACGTACTGGAGCAATGGGCTGTGTAGTGGCTGGCTAAGGCTCTCGATGGCTTGCTAAGAGGCTGAGTCAGGTGCCAGTCCAGGCATCTGGGTGGATCCCAACCATATAGTCATGATATTTCCCCAGCCTTGAGTGGCTCTGTGACGTTAGCCAGCCCCCTCATCAATGCCTATCAGTGCAACCTCATAAGTACCCATCAGTGCGACCTCATCAGTACCCATCAGTGCAACCTCATCAGTGCCTATCAGTACCCATCAGTGCAGGCTACCAGTAAAGCCTCATCAGCGCACATCAGTTAAGAAGAAACATTTCTTATTTGTACAATTTTATAACAGAAAAAAATGTGCTCTCTTTTTATTTGTTTAGCAAAAAAAAAACTGTGGTGCCTAAATACCACCAAAGGAAAGCTCTATACAGTATGTCTAAAAAAAAATGAAACTCATTTTATATGGGTACAGTGTTGCATGACTGCACAATTGTCATTCAAAATGCGATAGCATTGAAAGCTGAAAATTGCCTGGTCAGGAAGGTGCCCGGTAGGCAAGTGGTTAAATTATACTAAGTAGCCATTTATATTTAAGCTGAATAATATACAGAATGCAGTCAAGAGGGGCAGCTGCATTCATTTTATCGTTGTTGCTAGTCCCTATTACTCTGCAGCCCTAAATGGCCCTATGTTAGTCCTCTTGCTGTCTCATATAACTGTAGCTGTGCATGGAGTTTGTTGTAAGCTTTTAATGCTCCATTTCTCTTTCCCCACAATCCTGAAATAAAAGCTGTGAAAACTATGTGCAAAAATCCATGTTGCCTCCTTTCACTTTTACTTCCTTCATCTCTCCTCTTCTTATTGGCTGGGAAGGAGTGATGTCCAGGCAGACTTTTTTTTTTTTTTTTGTTTTTTTTTTTTTTTTCTTTTTATCCCTCCATTTTCCACCTCCCCCCCCCCCCCCCATCCCCTGGGACTCCAGTTGCCATTCTGACTTTTTTTTTTTTTTTTTTTTTTTTTTTTTTATATATTCCGAAGAAGTTTTATCGGATATTATGCCCTATGCACCCATAAGCTCCGCAAATGTCATGGAATTTTTGAACTCCATCCATTTAGACCATATCTTTTCAAATTCCTCTAAACTATCTGAATCACTTAGCCTTAGAAATTCTAAGTTTTGAATGTAATTCATTTTATTGCACCATTCTTTAATGGGAGGACTTTCCCTTTCTTGCCAATGACTGGCTATCATACTTTTAGCTGCCGTTAACATATGGGGTAAGAGACTTTTCTGGTATTGTTTCGTGGGTAAACTTATCCTCTGATGCAGACATCCCCAGGGGTCATCTGGGATCTCTATATTCGTAATTTCCGTAATTAATTGTCTAATTCTTCTCCAATAGACTTTGATCTTTGGACACTGCCACCATATATGGGCCATATTTCCAATCTGCCCACATCCGCGCCAGCACATCTCTGAGGCTTCTTTCTTATATTTGTGGGCCTTGTCTGGTGTAATGTACCATCGGTTTAGGCATTTATAGTTTAACTCAATTGTTTTACTATTTACTGATGTAGTATGCACTCTTCTCCAAATTTGTTTTAATTCTTGAATATTTAACGACTGTCCCAATTCCTCCTCCCACTTTTTAATACATGGTGGCGTGTCCAAACAATCATGTCCAGGCAGACTTAACACAGACAGAATGTTGAATGCAAAGCCTATTTATACACTGAGTTTTCACATTTATCTAGGGATTGTTAGAGAGCAGTGACATAAGAGAGGGAGCAACAAAGAGCTTACAATAGCATCTATGCACAGGTTTTGTTAGGCTAGCAAGATAAATCTGGGTCACTTTAAATACCTTTAAAGCCATAACAGTCTGTCTTTGGGTACTAAGAACTATTAACTTCATAATAGAAAAGTGTCGGTTCTTCTGTAAGTAGTTTCCGTCAGCAATAAAACAGGCAACCTTATATAGATTATATTGTATCATCCTTTTTTCCATCATACATATAGAATACAGAATGCAAAACACTTTATTAATCCCAAAGGGAAATTGGGAAATTGTAACAACACAGACACACTTAACAAAGACAACACAAGATCACAATAATAAACTGAACAAGATGCAAAAACACAACAAAATTACCAACAACAGCCATTAACACCAAATAACAAAATTAAAACTACACTACAAATAAAACATCCATACAATTAAAATACACCATAGAATAAATAACACAGATAAAAATAACAGGCAAACTACCAAATACAAATAATACACCACTTTCTCTAACACCATCCCAGATAATAATCAACACAATACCAACATACTATAAAAACAGCACAAAATCCTGATCATAAACAACCAGAATTAAATCTTCACCTCCAGCCCTCACAGAAAATAATTATTACATCTTTGCAATTAGGTTTTAAATGTATTCTCATTAGGTGCAGTCATAAACATGAACCTGTACTCGGTAAATGAAAGAAATTATAGCCTCAAAATTGCTTAAAAAATTAAGAGTTCTGTAAACTTAAAAAGATTTGCTGTTGAGACACTGAAGGTAGTTGTCTGTATCTGAATAGGCATAATGTGCTCTCACTGTAGACAGTTCCTTGACTGCTGGGATTTCGACAGCATCAGATGGCAGTTGGACTGCCTATGGGGAATAACAGACTAATTCAGACAGTGTTTTGGCTATTGTCATTAGGGTTTTTGCTCCTTTTCTTGATGATGTATGTACTACCTGTTAAACACATATACATGTTCTAATGGAAAGATCTGTCAAACTTTTTTACTGTAAGATAAACCATCATACTCCAGAGTTGATTAGTATTAACCATTTCCTGCCCAAGGTACGTAATAGGAAGTCCTTGACTTTGTGCGGGGATATCAGTATGATGCCTGCAGCTACAGGCATCATTCAGATATCGTCTTTTAGAGCCGGTGATTCTCTGCACCATAAGAATGATCATAGAAGCTGTTCCACCGCTTGATTGTTCTTACGGGCGGTGAGAGGGGACGTCCCCCCTCCCGCCGCCCTCCAGTGCTTCTACCAACTCACCGCTGTGAACGGTGAGTCGGAGAATGGATCTGCCAGCCCCGGATGCTTACCATAGAGATTTCTGGCAGACCAGATGGTTGCTGGAGTCTCTATGATTGTTCGGAGGCCAGGCGCGATGTTATGATGACACGCCCGGCCTCTGCATTCAGGAAACTGCGCCGCCTCGGCTGGGAAGCCGAGATCGTTTTTTTTATTATTATTATTATTATTATTTCGGGCTTCCCAGCCTAGAGGTGAGATGTGTGGTCTTATTGACACAATATCTCACTGTAAAGAGGTCTGATCATGCCATATTCCTATTACAAGGGATGTTTACATTCCTTTTAATAGGAATGAAAGTGATATTTTTTTTTTTAAGTGTCAAATTAAAAAGTTAAAAGTAGAATTAACAATGAATTATTTTTTTTTTTTTTAAGTTCCCCTGTCCCTGTGTGCTTGCACGCAGAAGTGAATGCATACGTAAGTCCCACCCACATATGAAAACGGTGTTCAGACCACACACGGTTGGAGAAAAAACACTTAGCATTCAGGAGAAAAATCAAAACTCATCTCTTTTGATATCAAAGGAGACAGGAACAACAAGCGCCCAGAGGCGATTTAGTTCGCATGTGCCGCGCTATATAAGTTCTTCATTCATTCATTCACATGTGTTAGAGCTAGAGCAATAATTCTAGCCCTAGACATCCTCTGTAACTCAAAATATGTAACCAGTAAAAAAAATTAAAGCGTCGCCCATGAAGATTTTTAAGTACCGAAGTTTGGTGCCATTCCACGAGCGTGTGCAATTTTTAAGCGTGACATGTTAGGTATTTATTTACTCAGCGTAACATCATCATTCACATTTTGCAAAAAAAATGGGCTAACTTTAATGTTTTTTTTTTTTTTAGTTAAAGCATGAAATCGTTTTTTTTTTTTTTAACAAAAAAAAGTGTTTGGAAAATTTCTGCGCAAATACCGTGCAAGATAAAAAGTTGCAATGACCACCATTGTATTCTCTAGGGTCTCTGATAAAAAAAACATATATAATGGTTGGGGGTTCTATGTAATTTTCTAGCAAAAAATAATTATGAATTTTACCTGTAGGAGCGAAGTTCCAGAATTGACCCGGATGGGAAATGTACTTTTTTATTTATTTTTTGGACATACTGGAAAAGGTAAAACATATATAGACAATAGCTAAATACATTGATGTCAAGTCTGGGCTTAAATCCTTGTTTTTTTTTTGTTTTTTTTTTTACCAATAAATAGCAAAGTCAAACAGTAAAAATAAAATGGATATTTAAAGGCGTGTAGGTAAAAAATTTGTCTGAAACTAGCAAGTCATATACCCATTTAGCTGTTTAGTTCAGCTATAGAACATAATCCGATCTTTTCACCTTTCATGTTTAAAAATTCAGATCTTCCGGAGGAGTGGAAAAATAAACCTATGATAAAATAAACCTAGACACATAAAACTAACTGCAATATATTCTGGCACCATACTGCTAATAGGAACCTCACTGGATAAACATAAATCATGAATTTATAAATGGAATTTGGAAGCTTAGCTCTTTTCACTTTTTTTTTGAATCAGCAGAAAAGAGTCCTCTGTATAACTTTTTATGTAGTTATTATGTCAAACCTTTCCAAAACAAACAGGATATTGCCTTTTTGAGTTGAGTTTCTCTGTGTCCTGTTTTCTAGAAATAAAAAGTGTGTCTGTTACAGAAAACGCTAGAAATTAATTAAAGGGGCTGTAAAGGTAAAAAAAAGATTTCCTAAATAGCTTCCTTTACCTTAGTGCAGTCCTCCTTCACTTACCTCATCCTTCGATTTTGCTTTTAAATGTCCTTATTTCATCTGAGAAATTCTCACTTCCTGTTCTTCTGTCTGTAACTACACACAGTAATGCAAGGCTTTCTCCCTGGTGTGGAGAAAGCCTCTTGAGGGGAGGGGGCGAGCAGGAGTGTCAGGACGCCCACTAACACACAGCTCCTTTTTCTATCTGCAAAGTAGAGAGTGTCCTGACTTGGCTGCTTGCCCCCTCCCCCCTCAAGAGGCTTTCTTCACACCAGGGAGAAAGCCTTGCATTACTGTGTGTAGTTGTTTTTTAAAAAGCACTTTGCAAGTTTCACAACATCCGTGCAAGCATAACAAATAATTCCTGTACTGTTTGTAATATATATGTAATAGTTTCCATGTTGCCTTTTTCCAAGTGAATGTAACACTCCCTAGCATTCAATTCTTAGAAGAAAAAAGCTGAGGAATCACCAACCAGTTGGGGAAACACTATGAGAGAGACTTCAGGGGTATCTACGGGGCATATGGGGAATCGTGTGTGAATGGCTGAACAAATGGGTGCTTGGCCAGGCAAAATAACCTCCAACTGGAGAACAAAGCTTAAAGCGGTAGTAAAACGCGGAAGAAAAACCTGCAAGACAATGGCATAATGTGCTAGTATGCACTTACCTTAGAATGAAGCTCCTGTAGCCCGACCCAGTCAGCTGTGAGGGGGCTGGCATGTTGCCTCGCCGTTTCTTCCGGGATCGCTGGCTCCGGTGCTGTGAGTGGCTGGAGCCACGATGACGTCACTAATGCGCATGTGCGCGGGAGTGCTCTGTTCCCGCAAGTTCTGGCACTATATGCCGGATCTTCGTCGGACCTTCACTGCGCATGCCCTGCTGACGTCAGCGGCTGCATGCAGGGTGAATATCTCCTAAACCGTGTAGGTGTGGAAGAATGTTAGGTCCGTAACTGCTGTCTGCCAGTCTCTGGGTGTGCAGCTTTCTTTCTGTCCTTTTATGTCCCCTAGATTTTGATAAGATCTGATTTTTGGAAAAAGGCTACATGCATGGGTTAAATGGGTAATCGTTTCTTAGCCTGAGGGTGTGGTTAGGGTTTTGCTTTTCAGGTTTAAAAAAAATGACAGTGGGTATACAACCGCTTTAACATACATACATATGCACACACACACATGCACACACACGTATACATACACATGCATGCACACACACATATACATGCACATTGCACACACACACATACACACACACACACACACACACACAGTAGATAGATAGTCATAAAAAAAAACGGCAGGCATTTACCTTGGCTCTTCCTGCCGGGTACTGCACTCTAGGGGGAGACAAAGAGCACACACTACTTTCATGTGACGAGCTCCTTCCCTGCACAGTTCAGCTGACAATCGAGGAGCTCATCTCAGCCGCCCCTGCCGCTCAACTGCCGATCCTTCTATCGAAGAGTACAGGGGGCCCTCAAGGGCCCCCTGCAGCAAGGGGCCCGGTCGCCATTGCGATCTCAGCGACCCCTATAATTCCGCCACTGTGTGTTCCCTTATATGGATACAAACAGCCTAATAGCTTATTGGGGTAGCTATAGGATGATTAATCCTTACAGAATAAAAAAAGGAAGGGACACCGGGAGTGATACATTAAAAATACAGTGTTAGTGTAATCTTTAACAAATACAACTTATGGACCTTGCTTTGTGCACTGGTCCAAATCATTTGGTGGAGGGGGATTATGGTGTGGGGCTGTTTTTTAGGGGTTTGGCTTGGGCCCTTAGTTCCAGTGAAGGGAACGCTTAAATTGTCAGCATACCAAGACGGTTTGGACAATTTCATGCTCCCCACTTTGTGGGAACAGTTTGAGGATGGCCCCTTCCTGTTCCAGCATGACTGTGCACCAGTGTACAAAGCAAGGTACACAAAGACATGGATGAGCGAGTTTGGGGCGGAGGAACTTGACTGGCCTGCACAGAGTCCTAAACCTCGAGCAGATAGAACACCTTTGGCATGAATTAGAGTGGAGACTGTGAGCCAGGCCTTCTCGTCCAACATCGGTGCATGACCTTACAAACATGCTTCTGGAAGAATTGTCAAACATTCCCATAGACACACTCCTAAACCTTGTGGACAGCCTTGAGAGTTGAAGCTGTTATAGCTGCAAAGGGTGGGTCAACTCAATATTGGCCCTACGGACTAATACTGGGATGCTATTAAAGTTCATGTCCTTGTAAAGGTGGGTGTTCCAATACTTTTGGTAATATAGTGTATCTCATGGACCTGACTCTAATTCTGTGTAGGTTTGTGTCATGCATGGATATCAGACTTGATTGTTGGGTTCCATGCAGAGGCGCTTAACACTGCAGTGGTTCAGTAAGCATGTTCTTGCAAGAGTGTGAGGCCCCGTACATACACACGACCGAGTTTCTCGGCAGAATTCAGCCAGAAACTCGGTTCAGAGCTGAATTCTGCCGAGAAACCCGGCCGTGTGTACACTTTCGGCCGAGGAAGCCGACGAGGACCTCGGCGAGGAAATAGAGAACATGTTCTCTATTTCCTCGTTGTTCTATGGGAGAACTCGGCCCGCCGAGCTCCTCGGCGGCTCCAGGACTGAACACGCCGAGGAACTCGATGTGTTTGGCACGTCGAGTTCCTCGGCCGTGTGTACGGGGCTTCAGTGGATTTTCATGAATAATACATAAATTTTCTTATTATTATGCATTTTTATCCTCACAAAATTATGCAATTCACTAAATGCTTTATTCAATGGGTTTATTAAATTAACTGCATGAAATTTTGTTGATTTTTGTGGTAATTTGTATGCAAGTCAATTCAATAATAATTTAACAAAATGTTCTACTTTAAATACCCTTAACTTCTAAAAGGCTATAATTATGAGTGTCTGGGAGCCTTGAATTGAAACATATTCATAAGAAAAATTAAGATAATTTTATTTCCCTGACATTTCACTGAAAATAGGAAAATTTCAGCACAATTTCACCATTTTAGTTTAATGCATGATAGTCAATAAGGAAGGCAAAACTAACATGTTTTGTAATGATTTATGAGAGGTCACTTGGCTTTTACTGGTCCCTGTGGGTTATAAAAGCTCCTTTCAACTATCCTGGAACTGTTCGTATGCCACAAAATGCACCTCATCAGCCTCCAATATTTATTTATTTTTTAACACAAACAGAAAAGAAGACAGACATTAAAAAAAGGAAAATAAAAAATAATAAAAACATACAATAAAAAAATAAAAAAACACACACAAAAAAAATATATTTTACCCAAATCATTCTGCCCATCCATATCTAAAAGCAGTACATTTTAATATTAAAGTAATAACATTTTATGAGAAAAAATTATTCATATTGTCATGGAACATGTTTTTTATAAAATTTTTATACTGCATTTGTGAAGTGTTCTTAAAAGCCATTTCAGTATTTTGAAAGAGCTTCTGCTATAACTGATTTGTTACCTGGCCGGTTAATGAGTGTGTGTTTGGCCTAAATATTTGAAAAGATTTCTGTCCTCTCTATAGGAGGTCTTCATCTGAGTTTTTTTGGGCCTGAAATCTCATTCGGTCTTTAGCTGAGGTTTTGTGGGCTTGAAATCTCATTCGGTCTTTAGTTGAGGTTTTTTTTTCAGGGCTAAAATCTCATTCGGTCTTCACCTGAGTTTTTTTGGGCCTGAAATCTCTCATTTGGTCTTCAGGTGAGGTTTTCTAGGCCTGAAATCTCACTCCGTCTACACCTGAGGTTTTGTTGGCCTGAAATCTCATTCGGTCTTCAGCTGAGGTTTTTTTTTCAGGCCTGAAATCTCATTCGGTCTTCAGTTGAGGTTTTTTGGGCCTGAAATCTCATTCGGTCTTCAACTGAGGTTTTGTGGGCCTAAAATCTCATTCGGTCTTCAGGTGAGGTTTTTTTCAAGACTGAAATCTCATTCGGCCTTCAGCTGAGGTTTTCTGGGCCTGAAATCTCTCATTCGGTGTTCAGGTGAGATTTTTTAGGCCTGAAATCTCAGGCCTCGTACACACGACCGAGTTTCTCGACAAAAACCAGCAAGAAACTTGCTGGGATTTTTTTTTTGCAGAGGAAACCGGTCGTGTGTACATTTTCGATGAGGAAACTGTCGAGGATCCCGTCTAGCCAAAAAGAGAGCATGTCTTCTTTTTCCTCAACGGGAATGGAGAAACTTGCCTTGTCGAGTTCCTCGACAGCCTAACAAGGAACTCGACGAGGAAAACAATGTGTTTCGCCCGTCGAGTTCCTCGGTCGTGTGTACGAGGCTTCACTCTGTCTTCAGGTGAGGTTTTTTTTAAAGCCTGAAATCTCATTCCGTCTTCTGCTGAGGTTTTTTTGGCCTGAAATCTCACTCCTGTGTCCTTACCAATGAGAAATAAAGGCTTGCAATGTTTAAACAATTGCTATATGGAAAAATATAATGCACAGTATTTATGCATATGAAAAAAGTTCTGTTGAAAAAATGATTAAAGAATAAAACAAACACACAATTTACACAGTGTGTACAGCCAGGGGATTTGACAGCAGAGTCTTAGTAAATGAAAAGCAAATGATAATGAGCATATTTTCATACAAGTAACTTTGATGCATCAGAGGTTCCATATCCTGTTTGAACATTGTGCTTCTAATATGGTCTTGGCGGTCCATCTGTGACCTTAGACATTCTTTTATTATAACATTTTATAATATTTTCTACATTAATATGTAATTGCAAATTACTTGTTTATATCAAACCTTACTACAAGTATGCACTCTCTTTAATCTAGATTGTGCTGTTACAGCGCAAGATAAAAATAAAGGCAGATATATAAAACAAAATAAAATATAGGATAGTTTAAATATTTATCTCTTTGATGAATCTAGGCCATAGAGCTAGAGGGGAATCAAGCATAACGTTGCAGTGCAGTCATCTGGGGCACTGAAGTGGGTATTGGGAATTATTCTGATTCACTGTTCCTTACTAGATACATTTATACATTTGCAGGATGTATAGAAAATGTGGAATGCATACATAAACATGTAATGCTTAAGGTGGTACGTGTGGCAAAGAAATCCCAGCCTTTTAAGTAAGATTGTGTCTTGCAGCCACACCACTTAATATTAAGTTTGTGCACAAAGACTTGCTTGTGTTATATTTTTAAACTATATTTACATGTGCAAGTTTTACTGTAGAAGAGAAAAGAAATTATACAGAATGAACAGGAAAACTGAGATATTTAATATGTAAACAGGTTAAAAATAAAATCAGTAAGAATTCATTAAAAAATTATTTTTCCACTATCTAAAAATACAAATTTCCCCCCTCCATTAACCTGCTTCCAGCATAATTCATGAAAAGTTTATATAATTATTTAAATTAGGCATGAACAACGTTTTTTGTTTTTTTTTGTAGTTGTGCATATGTTTTATATTTGCTTCTACTTGTATGTATTTTATATGGATATACTGTTAGAGAATGTATTTTCATATATTTTTAGAATGTTTACTAATTGATTTAAAGAAGGCACAAATAATGAAAAACAACATATACCGTATTTATCGGCATATAACACCCACAGGCATATAACACGCACCTTCATTTTAAGAGGGAAGTTTGAGCGAAAAAATATTAAATAGAGAACTTTGAAGCAAAATAAGTAAAGTATTGTAAAGTATTTTTTTTTTTTGTTAAAACAACAAATATGTTATACTTACCTGCCTGCTCTTTGCAGTGGTTTTGCAGAGAGCAGTCCTCATCCTCCTCTCCTCAGGTCCCCTGCTGGCGCTCCTGGCTCCCCTCCCCCAACCAAGTGCCCCATAGCAATCTTTAAAGGGGCTGTGGGGGGAGCTGCATGCAGAAGTTTTTTGTTTTTTTTTACCTTACTGCATAGAAATCTTCTGCCTTTGCAACCACTTTAAATGGCCCGATTATCAATTTTATTGCTAGGGAAGGTATTTTCTGTATGTTTAAATTCACAAAATGTGAAGGGTCACACCTTCTTCTAACAAGCTCATAGATAACACAGGGTTGAGTCTTTGAGTCACCTGCTGTGTGCTAGAGGATGTAGGGCTATCTTCTGAGAACCTGAGGGGTCAGCTTAGAGTTTTATCAATGACTCATGCAGATAGCAATCAGAGAGGAAGCAGGCTTGGTGCTTTGGATTTGGCTAGTACACACTAGAGAGATGTTCTTTGTTCATATTTCATATCTTGTAACTTGTAACCACCATAGCCTAGTCTAGACATCCTGTGGCCGAGTGCTCTACATTTTCCTTCACACCTCTACTCACCATGCCATTAACTGTGTGAAGGGATATGAGCTGAATTGGGAGACGGGGGTGGCTTCTTTAATTCCAGGACAACTAGCTCTTTAGCACAATGCAAGCCTAATGATTTTGACCTTAAACAGCTCCAGTCTTCCACAGGTCCCATTGGCTTTTTCCATATAGTACTTAGTAGTATTCTTCAAGTATAGCTAAAGCCAAAACTTTTTACTTTTAGTTGGATAAAGTAGTGAATTGCTAAAGTTTCCATAAGAAGTTTTTTTTTTCTGCCCCATTTGCAAGGGTACTTGCCTTTCATGCCATGTCCCATTGACCCAATAGGAATCAAAAGGAAATCTTCATTCCCATAATGGGCACGCTGATTCAAACCCATAATGGGCAAACTGAATGTACCAAGTTGATCAATCGATCAACTTGGGTTCAACCAGCCTGACGGATTTGTGGTTGTGTCAAGGGGCTGCTTTAGCCGCTAGCGATAATAGCTGTCTTCTCACAGGGCGGACAGTTTCCCTCACCCATTCCCGGGGAAGACACTGTCTGTATTGATGGGGGAATCGTGCAAATTTCTTTCCTGCAACCCAAGAAAATTTGCTCTTGCTCTGTGTATGGCCGGCCTTAGAGTGTATGCATAGATGGAAATTAGCTTTTAAGTTGCTGATTTAGGGTATAATGTATTTATATGTGAATTACTGGAGATATGTCTTCACTGCAAAGTCAGATTGATAAAATATTTATTTTACAAAGGTTTTTAAACAAGATTCATGTACCTTCTATCCAATATTCACACATTTTTTTCAATTTTTTACAAATCCAATTTAAAAAAAAAAACTATCTTGGATGAATTTTGTTTGAATCTTGGATGAATTTTGTTTGAATCTTGAATCCAAATTGTTTAATTCTTGGATGAATTTTGTTTGAATCTTGTGTGAAAACATTTATAAATAGATCCCTAAATGTTGGATAAGAGCAAGTAACTTCAACTGTTTGTGCTGACAGTTTGATTCATCAGTCCTTTAATATTTATGTTTAATTTTTGCTTTAAATGTGAAGGGAATATATCTAGCAGTGGAAGAGGACATTACTTGTCCTCTGATGAAGCCACGTAACGTGGCGTAACATGTAAGGGACGGACTGATTCTTGAAGCAATACATCAGTAAGCTGTCATCAGCTGTTTCTTAGTTTCGTTTTCTTTGATCTTTTAAAATGCACTTGTTAGCGTTTTTACCAATAAACTAGCCTTGGTTTACTACACTATGGGAAGCTACCTTTTTTATTTCCCCATGCTGAGCACCACCGCTGCCAAATAGAAATCTGGAGCCTACAAACATTGGATTATACAGGACGCCCTGGACATCCACAGCTAGTTGCAGATTCAACAATACCCCTTGTGGATATCCATTTAATCAAGGCTTGATTACTACCTTGGGAAGGTAAGCGCATTGTGAGCCCACATTATTTGAAGATCCACATGAGAAGATTTTAAACACTTGTTTATCACTATTGGAGAAGTTTATATTCATTTTTGTCTTTATGGAACTTCCTACACTTTTATGCACGTATAAGGGCTGTATTGTTAGCCTATTATTCCAGGACTGATTTAGGCTTTATGTTTGCCTGCTGACTTTTTGCAGGTATTTTTGTGCATACTTTTTTTCACTGGCCACTTGCTGGCTGAACGTTTTCATTCACTATTGATGTTTTTAATGTTTTTTAGCACTTTGTTTCAATTTTAGTTTATTATCAATGTTCACTGATTAACACTTTGATTACTTAGTCATATTCTTTGCGCTCGTCACTTTACCTTTCATTACTTGTAATATCCTAATTAAACTTTCCAAATGAAAATTATTTCATTATCAATGGATATAATTATTAAATTAACATTTTAGGGCCCCACATAGTGTGGTGACTGTAATTTTTAGTCACTGGAAGAACACCAATCACTGTTTAGGCACATAGAAAACAACTGTTAATATGTGCCCTGTTCACACCGCAAGTCAGCCTGAAGATGCAGTGTAGTGAAAAACGTTAAAGTGCAGACAGTCTGCTGAATTTCACCTCTTTGCTGTGCAGTAACGTGAATGAAGTGTCACTTTGTACACTTCAAATAAAGTTGAGTAAAATAAAGGGAACTGTTTGATGCGCTAGTGGTTCTCTAAAGCAGAACTCCTGGACTTACAGTCCTTTTAAAAATACGCTAGTTTATAAGGGGCTACATCCAATGAGGTGTGTGCCACCTTGTAGACTTTTATTTACTATTTACATTTATAGTGAGTACCGTTAATACAGCTATCACTATACTCCCTAAATGCTGACAGGAGAAATGTGCTGCTCCTACACAGCAGCTGCCACGCCTGGTCCTCCCTGCTGGTGTATATTCACAGAATACTTTAACCACTTTTTGCAATTCAGCACTGCGTCGCTTTAACTGACAGTTGCGCGGCCGTGCGACATGGCTCCCAATCAAAATTGGCGTCCTCTTTTCACAAAATTCTATATTTTTTACTTTTTTGCTATAATAAATATACCAAAAAATATATAAAAACAATTGTTTTCCTCAGTTTAGGCCGATACGTATTCTTTGAAATTTTTTTGGTAAAAAAAATCGCAATAAGCGTTTATTGATTGGTTTGCGCAAAATTGACATTGCGACGAACACATCGGACACTTTTGACACATTTTTGGGGCCATTGTCATTTTCACAGCGAAAAGTGCTATAAATTACTGTGAAAATGACACTGGTAGTGAAGGGGTTAAACAGGAGGGGGCGATGTAGGGGTTAAGTTTGTACTAAGGGAGTGTTCTTACTGTGGGGGGGGGCATGGCTGTGCGTGTGACCTCACTGATCGTCCTTCCCTAACACAGGGAACAGACGATCACTGACAGCCACACTAGTAAGAACGGGGAAGGTTTGTTTACACTTACCTCTCCCCGTTCTTCCTCTCTGTGACCCGATTGTGGGATAACGGTGGCGATCGGGTCCGCGGGTCCCGTGGGTGCGGTCACGGAGGACAGGACCGGGTTGCGAGCGCACCACCGGCGGCGCACTCGCGACCCACGGCTGGGCATCTTAAAGGGGATGTACCTGTACGTCCATGTGCCCAGCCATGCCATTCTGCCAACGTAAATAGTCGTGCGGCGGTCCTTAACCGGTTAATTTGTATTGATAACAAATTGATTCACAAATTGCAAAGCCTTCTGTGATTGGGCATGAGGAGAGGAAGGGCAGGCAGAGCAGCTGCAGAATCAGAAAACCAAAGGGTCCACAAGGTAGCATATGCCTCTTTGGACTTAACCACTTACAAGCCAGCACATGTTTAAAAGTGCTGCAATTCTAGAGTTGTTCTTTACATAATACTAATTAACTCTGGTTCCACACATTGATCGCAGTACAGTTTTGCAACGTTTCATGTGTTTTCCTACTTCTCAACTTTCAGTCGCACATTAAGTGATAGGATAGGTCAGTTGTTCAAATTGCTGATACAGTTTTTTTTCCTGCTGTCTGGCTGACTTTTCTTGGTGGTGGAATAGTTATTGCTCTGTAACTTCTCCTTTCATTCATTTTCTAGCACTACCTCCTTACACTAAAAATATTTCTTGCTATTAAGAACATAATTCAGGCATGAAGCACAGATAATGATGGATCTGTTAAAGAAAATATTTCTGAATCTTGTCAGTTACCCGTGACATGAGTAAACTCAGTGCAAAAATTGCATTAGAGTCTTATTTATATGCATAGTCGGCGTCTATTAAGTCACATCTCCTACTGCTTTCTTAATATGCTACAAATTACATTAATAATAATCATTTGTGTCATCATCTAGTGTGTTAGATGAATGCTATGCTATCTTTGTCACATAATGGAGGATGATGACACAGCTGCATGAGAAACATTTCTAAATATGTTAGCAAGTGTACTTAAAAAGTCTTGTCAAAGCTGATGCAACCAATTTCTTTTTAAATTATATATTGAGAAAATCCTTAGAGATACTGTGAAGCAGTTCTGGGGATTAAGTATTTCAGCATTGTGAAAAAAGTATCTTATTACTTACATTAAATGTAACACATACAGGGAAAAAAAAGGCAAGGATGCTAAAACTGTTACATCTTTAAACAGCTTATACTGAATGTGGAGGAACATGAGACCTCTATAGTAGATGTAAATATACTAGATATTTTTTTTGTCATTTAGATAAAGCAGGAAGTAAGAGTAAAACTGGTACATATATGTATCGAAATTTGGATGGTTCAGCAGAACCGGCCCAATTTTAAACCATGTATGGGCACTGTGATGGAAGTTGATCTATTGATTGACCTCTGTACAACCGCACTCAGAGTTTCCCCACTCTTTTCCCACTGTCAGGATAAAATATCTCAATGGGGAGGATTCCCTCATCCAACTAAAATGTGTGGATGGGGGAATTGGGACAGTTTTTTTTCATTCAACCCAATGGATGAACGAAAAAAAAGAACTAATGTACCCGCTGCCTAAAGCAGCCCATAAACAGCGTAAATTCACAGGTTGCAGGGAAGAAATGTGCACGATCCCCCCATCAACATAGACAGTGTTGACAGAGGAATTCCTCCTACGAGGAATTGTCTTCTCCCGACCAAAGGGGTGGGAGTGGGTGGGAGAAGACAGTGCTTAAAGTGGAGGTTCACCCAAAAAAAAAAAATTTAACATTACATTCAGCCGAGTTGTCCTAATGACAATTGGCTGTTTTGTTTTTTTTCGTACATACCGTATTTTCACCGCCGCTTCCAGGTATGTAGTCTGCGGGACTGGGCATTCCTATCTGATTGACAGGCTTCCGACCGTCGCATACTGCGCGTCACGAGTTGCCGAAAGAAGCCGAATGTCGGTGCTGCTCTATACGGTGCCTGCGCACCGACGTTCGGCTTTTTTCGGCAACTTGTGACGCGCAGTATGCGACGGCCGGAAGCCTGTCAATCAGATAGGAACACCCAGTCCCGCAGACGACATACCCGGAAGCGGCGGTGAAAATACGGTATATACGAAAAAAAAAAAAAAAACAGCCGATTGTCATTAGGACAACTGGGCTGAATGTAATGTTAAAAATTTATTTTTTGGGTGAACCCCCGCTTTAACGCTATCGTCTATAGCAGCTTGTGATATTTCGGAAGCAAATCCTGCAGGCTGGTTGTACCCAAGTTGATCGATCGATCATGATCATTCATCCTGCCCATTATTGCTTAAAATTTTGAACCATGTATGACCGGCCTAAGTCTCCTTCATGGAGACAGAAACAGAAAAAAAATCCTGACAGAGGCTATACCTAAGTCACGCTGCTATAAAATGTGTTTGCATTGTTGGGTAGGGAGATTTCCTCTAACTTCCTGTTGGATTTTACACTAGTCTGAAGATATTCCCTTTCTCCTTGTTCTGTGTGACACCCATCAAACAGTTAGTATATCTTTCAAACAGATATGAAAAAGTTAACAAGCAATACTACGGCTAAATTAGGGATTCAAAGAGGACCTGAACTTTAACAACAATGATTTTCCATATTAAAGAGAGCATTTCGAAATATGTTGTTTTGAATCCCTCCTCAAACATATCAGTGCACTTGCCGGTATCTCCTGTGCATGCATCCTCATGTATCTCTGCAGTGTTGGATCTTAAGCACTGCTGCCTTTGACTGCTAGTCATAGGGGATTTGAAGTGACATTTGATGATATTACTGCTATGCTACTTAATTTTCATCTTGTTGGAGTCTCTCAGGTAGTAACATCCTTGCCTCTACCAAAACGGCCACCTTTACAGAGACACAATACATAACAAGCTGTATTTGTTTGACTTTCTTTGGCTACGGCTTTTACAATTCCTCTTTAACCACTTGCCGACCAGGCAAAATCATTATACAGTGGCAGGTCGGGTTGTACCGGCGAATCGCCGCAGCTGTACGGTGGTCCATTTAATAGCCACAGCGGGCGTGCGCATGCCAGCGGCGCGGCGGGGAAGCCGATGCGTGTGGCTGGTGGCCACAGAGAGCCAAAACAGGGATCTGTCAACCTAATCAAACAGATCCCCATTCTGACAGGGAAGTACAGAGTGATCGTCTATACCTAATCGCTGTATCGGCGGGGGAGCCGATGCCTATGTCCGCCGGCCACCCGCGATGTCTGCCAGCCACCTGCGATCGCTCCACAGAGAGCCAGAATGGGATCTGTCAACGTAAACATACAGATCCCTGTTATGAAGTACAGAGTGATCGTCTGTTCCTAGTGATTAGGAACAGTTACCTCTCTGTACTCCCAGTAAGTCCCCTCCTCCCACAGTTAGAAACACCTCCCAGGGAACACATTTAACTCCTTGATTTCCTCCTAGTGTTAACCCCTTCCCTGCCAGTGACATTTATACAGTACATTTTTATAGCACTGATCAATGGTCCCAAAAAAGTGTCAAAAGTGTCCGATCTGTCCGCTGCAATGTCAGAGAGCCGCTAAAAATCACTTATCATCACCATTACTAGTAAAAAAAAAATAATAATAATAAAAATTCCATAAATCTATCCCCTATTTTGTAGACGCTATATTTTTTGCGCAAATCAATCTATATACGCTTATTGTGTAAAAAATATGTAGAAGAATACATATTAGCCTAAACTGATGAAGAAATGTGTTATATTACATTTTTGGGAGTAAATGTATTATAGAAAAAAGTAAAAAATCTTTTTTGTTTATAGCGCAAAAAATAAAAACCACCTAGGTGATAAAATACCACCAAAAGAAAGCTCTATTTATGGGGGAAGAAAAAGGATGTCAATTTTGTTTGGGTACAACTTCGCACGACAACGCAATTGTCAGCTAAAGCGACGCAGTACAGAATCGCAAAAAAATGCTCTGGTCAGGAAGGGGGTAAATCCTTCCGGGGCTGAAGTGGTTGAACTAGCCTTCAATTACAGTATGTGTCTGACATATGACCATGCACATAATTATCAGATCAAATGTCTCCTGAGCACCAGCTGCTCAAACCATTATGGTTCCCCCACTATGGTTTGATAGTTGGAAACAAACATTGCTAATTCAAAGCATCCTTTATTTATTTGTTTCTTTAAATGTGTCTGGATGTAAGGAAGATGGTAAAGATGATTCATCAGATTACTTTTTCCATTTAACAAAGATCTAGGTGTTGTTGTTGAGTACAAGCAGTTTCTGAATGGCAACCTTTCCATAAACTTTAGCTTTGGGATTTAAAAAAATGTTTTTGTGTTGAGCCTTTTTCCTAGAAGGTCTAAATTATGAGCATTCATTCTGGGAATGGTTCCTTAACCCTATGCTTTCATTGTCTAACCCTTTTGGTGACTGACGGTCACTGACCTGGAACAAACTTGCAAAGAGTGAACTTCAAGCTAAAGCCCTGTACACACGATCGATTTGTCCGATAAAAACAGACCGATGGACTGTTTTCATCGGACAAACCAATCGTGTGTGGGCCCCTTCGGTTTGTTTTCCATCGGTGAAAAAAAAATAGAACATGTTTTAAATTTTTCCTATGGAATAAAAAAACGATCGTCTGTGTGGAAGTCCATCGGACAAAAATCCACGCATGCTCAGAATCAAGTCGACGCATGCTCGGAAGCATTGAACTTCATTGTTCTCAGCACGTCGTAGTGTTTTACATGACCGAGTTTTGGCATTGTCAGATTTTTGACTGATGGTGTGTAGGCAATACTGATGAAAGTCAGGTTCATCGGATATCCGACAAAAAAAATCCATCTGATTAGTTTCCATCAGATATCCGATCGTGTGTACGAGGCTTTAGTCAAAACTCCTTATCTGCCAATGAATCAGCATTGCAATCAGACAACTAGCATTTTTGGAAGGAGAGATCAGCAACCGCCACCTCTATACTTCTATCAGCCTCAGTTGACTTTAAGTAACTTTGCAGGTTTTTTGTTTTGTTGTTTTTTTAACAAAAGCACCAGCAGTTTTCACATTTTCTCCTTTCGGAACTGTGGTGGTTCCCTACATATCAAAGTTCAGGCATATCTCTTTTATATGAGGCACATTAGGGTTAATTTACTAAGGGCAAATATGATATTCACACTGTGAATTTGCATTTGCATTGGAGTTATCACCAGAGGTTAGTGAATTAGTGAACTTTCACTTTGCAATAAAAAACATAATTTTTTTTTTGCTTGAACATGATTGGATGGTGGAAGCCAGCAGAGCTTTACCTCATTCATTTAAGCTTTGGGGAAATTTCCCATGTAAAGTGCAACTTCCTTTGCAAAGTTAACAGTCAATTTGCCTGTAGTAAATAAATCACGTTATTACAGCTGTGTCTTTAACTGTGTGTGTGTATGTGTGTGTGTATGTGTATATATATATTGTGAGGGGTTAGCTCTGAATTTATACAGACTGGCAGTCGAAGACGGTTGAAAACAAAGTTTCTGGTTTATTTTTCCATCTTGCTGGAAAACAATTGCAAGCATCCAAACAGCATAAACAAAATCAAAACATAAAATAAACTCTAGCCACTCTGGGCGTCTACCTTCCACACAGGAACCTATCTATGAAGTCTACCACAGCCTACTGCATGGTAGACAGTGCTGGTCATACAGCACAAAACAATAGTCTTTTCCTTTCTATAACACAGTCTCCTCACCTCATCAGGAGAATTTCTGGCACTGCTCTCCTGTTCACACAGCCTTAGGAGTGACGCAGCCAATTAGTGGTTATCCTCTGGGCTACTTTATAGAGGCCTTTAATTGCCTCACTCTGAACAGCTGGAGTCTTCCAACGGCCCTTAGCTAGCCTTCCTGGCTATTTCTGGCAGCCGACGCCTAATAATGATTGGTGTATTGTCTAACAAGGCAGAAATGTATGTCCCGACTGTGACAACACCCACAGATTTACCTGACTTCCTGTCACAATATATATATATATATATATATATATATATATATATATATATATATGAACAATAGAGAGTGTGCATTTACAAATATCAGCGGAGCAGGGTCATGTTGTCAAAGCCCATTTATCAGCAGGGTAATTTGTAATGTATATGTTTTCCTATTAGTAACACAGATTAGCAGTTTGCAATAAACTGCTCTTTGTAAGCATTTATCTGAGTAAAGACTACACAAGTTTTATTCGGCTCTGATGACCGTGAAGCCGCGAGGGATATTTAGAGCAACAATTCCAAACAAATGGTTAAAGCAGAATTCTAGTGCAAGAATTAATTAAATAGCATGTTGTAAAAGGGCACAGCACAGTAGTCATAACGAAGTAAGGTACTTATTATTTGTAATCTCTAGCCTAATCAACTGCTTTAAAAAAAATGTAGGTATGCTAGGTAAATGCATATTATTAATTTTGAAAATAAGTAGTCCTCTGACATAGCTAGTCTTCTGTGTCAGCACTACTAATTGACAAAACATCCCTTGCTTACTTGTGTTCTGTCATAGAGCTGGAATCAAGCATGGGATTAAGAGTCCCATGGGTTTTGTTGCAGCGATATTTATCTCCAGAAGACCTCTATTGTGGTGGTTTACCTGTGATGGAATGGGAGGGGAGACCTCCCCTAGATGACTGGTTGCTATAGTTATTGTAATCTCTCTTGAACTAATTACGTTGTATTATTTTCTTCTCTGTGCCTGATGCATATTTCTGGCACTACTATTAACACAAAGAGACAGTGGTGCTGACTTTTCAAGGAAGAAATAGGACATTTTCACTTAGCAACCAGTGAGATTGTAGCTAGTATTCCCTATTCCACATTAAAAAAAGAAATGTGGATGGGGCTATTTTGGTATATTTATTTTTGTATTTTTCTACAATTAGATAGTTGATACAACTTAAAGGATAAGTTCACTTTTACAAAAAAATTATAATAATAAATGCACAACTTTTTGTGGCTAAAAAAAAATGTGCATTTATTTATTTATTTTTGAAGAAAAGAAATGTGGATGGGGCTATTTTGGTATATTTATTTTTGTATTTTTCTACAATTAGATAGTTGATACAACTTAAAGGATAAGTTCACTTTTGCAAAAAAAATTATAATAATAAATGCACAACTTTTTGCGGCTAAAAAAAAATGTGCATTTATTTATTTTTGTTGTTGGGAGCCTGCAAAGCATTGAACCCACAATCAGCTGATCGTTGGTGCTATGCAGGGATATTTCATATTCTGTGTGTAAGCTGTTTGGTCCTACATCGTACGGCGAAACAGCATCAATGAACTATTAACAGTGCCGTTTAAGTTCCTTGAGAATTACAAGCCAATAGTCGCAAAGGCTTTTGGACCTTGTAGTTTTCTGATTGACAGAACACTGTGAATGGATGATGCAGCCAGCGGGCAGAACCCCACGTGGTCGCGTCTTACAGATTGTGACAGCTAGCAGGAGGGAGAAGATTCCCTGCTAGCTGTCAGATTGGAGGTTCGGGGGAAGCGGGGGGCCGGTGCTCCTGTAACATGTTACAGGTTACACCGTTAATATTAATATTAATATGGGTGTAACATGTAACAAAAGGTGAACTTATCCTTTAAATGACTGTAGATTCCTCCTGTATTAAACTGTATTGTAACGGTACTGTCTGTTCTCAAGTTGTAAAGCACTGCGCAAACTGTTGGCACGATATAAATCCTGTATAATAATAATAATAATAGCCATTACTTCTAAAATGAGTAATGTTTTAATCCCAGGGGGTTATGGGTCATGCTGCCCTTGGGTCTCTTAGAGCTGAACCTAGCTAATCATATCATTGTGTTTGCACGCTTTAATATATCTCACTCTTTCCTTAATACCTTCCTGGAGATCTGGACATGAGATTTTTGCAGTTTGTTTATACTCAGTTTAGCTCCTGCTTTAGAAAGGTTTAGACTGCTCATTTCAGCAGCCGATGTAATAAGTCCCTGCATCCGCTTAAAGGACCCTGTCCTCTCAAAAATTACAATTAAAGTGCATTCAAATGTAAGGTTTTAATGCCCAACATATTCATATACTCTGTAAAGATTAGTTTATGTTTTGCTATTTTGAACAACTGCTTCCGGTGTCAAGGCACAGAGTAGTAGCTTAGAATATCTAAACATCTAAATATATACCTTTTATCAAATAATAGTACAGTACGTTGAGTGGTTTTAAAGCGGTAATAAACTGATGCAAAAAAAAAAAAAAAAAACCTTCCCCCTGCAAAATTATAGCATAATGTGCTAGTATGCATTGTATACTAGTATATTATGAAATACTTACCTTAAAACAAAGCCCTCCAACAGCACGTTGTCACCACTGAGAGGGCTTCCATCTTCCCCCGGTTTTCCTTCTGGGTTCCCGGACTCCCGCTGTGTTAGTAGCCAGAGCCCAGATGATGTCTCTCCCGCACATGCGCGCGGGGTCTCTCAGTTGCGGCACAGTGCTCTGAAGATCAGGCAAGCTATACTGGACCTTCAGAGTGCATGCATCGGTGACATCACCGGCTGTATCCAGGGTGAATATCTCCTAAACGATGCCCGTTTAGGAGATATTAATTTTATTGTTATTATAGACCTACCTGTAGGTAAAAATTACAATGTGGACTTTACTACCGATTTAAACCCAACAGAATATAACACACACTAAACAGTTTTCCAGGTGTCAAAATATTAGTTAGTTACTGTACAAAGTATATATGTGACTTAATTTTGAGTGACTTTTTGTGACTTTTGAACACATTCATATTATGGGCAATATTTTTGGGTAATCTGCAGTGCACATTGATCCTGTTTATTTTATTTAACAGTTGATAGTAAAATAAACGGATGTTCTGTTTTGGAAGCATGCGTATTTGTTACACAAGCTTTTGAAATATGAGTACATCAATATTTTACTATTGTGGGATATATTTGTTTTTATGCACTTTGACTACATAGCAATATAGAAGGAAAAGTCATTCTAAAGTAGGCCCCGAGCATTAATATTTGAACAAGATAAGGCAGATGTTTGTGCCAAGGAGAGTGCCATAATGGATGCTGCAATTAACTGCAAGGTCCTTATGGCAGAGCTCATGGGCACACTTTTACATGATGTCTCTTGAAGTGGCAGCTAATGTCCTGCTCTGCAGGAAATGTTTTGTTGCACCTGGGGAGTAAATATTGTTATTTTCATATCTAGTGATAGGAGACCCACAAGACCCACAATTGTTGCTATGTGTTCTGAGCAATAGCATAATCAATTTTATTTGTCTTTTTATTGCTGTAAAAAAATAATGCTTTTATTTCCCATGTCCCTGCTGTTTGGGAAGATGAGCAAATTGTTTTTGAACGCAGAGAATTTATTTTCTGGTAATAAAGCCAAGTAATCCTGCTGGTAGCCCAGAAACTGATGAGTTTTAGAACTGATGCAAAAGTAACAATGTATTCTAAACACATTAGACCAAAGATTCAAGACATTATGGAGTGCAAATAACTGCAAATCTCTACAGATGAATTGTGGCTGCAATTTGGAGCATTTCAATTTTGTCTCAATTATTTATGATTTGTAGCCAAGCATGGGGGCAGAATGAATTTGTTATCCCAGTTGTTTCCACTGCTCTTTGTTATTTTAGTTTTATTGTTATGTTTGACAATCGACATCATGCTAGTAGACCAACTATTCTTTCTTTCTTCGTCTAAGTATCAGTCAGACATTAGGAAGCAATCTAACTACTAGATAATATTTCCTTTCCAGACAGTCTATTTGCTCAACAGTCCAAAAACATGAAATCAGCAAATGCTACTGCTTTTCTTTGGGTTGTTACACAGCTGGATTTTCTGCTAATGCTGTCATTGGAGTGATATTGCTATTGACCAGTCAGATCACCACACTTTATATCATATCATAGACACAATGGTGAAATATCCCATGGAAAAGGTAATCAACCAATCAAGCCCAGTGAACACATTTTGCCCCTTACCTCTAGGATCGATAGGTCTGGGGGTCTACTGCAATTTAAAGTCCCTCAAAAACATTTGTGGGACATTTATATAATTAAAAGTACATACAGATATCAGAAAACATTCAGATTTGTTTTGTTTATATGTGTGTAAGCAAACTACATCCCCTGTTCATGCTTTCATGGGGGAATGTCATTAATGCGGAGTTCCACCCAAAAGTGGAACTTCCCCTTTAAGCACTCCTCGCCCCCTTACATTTGGTATGTCATTTTTTTTTGGGGGGGGGAGTGGGTGCTTAGTTTTGAGTGGAACTTCCTGTGCTACTTCCTGTTTCTGACATCAGGCCGCCTAGGTTGCTCCTTCTATCCCCCTAGGTGGCCCCTCCCTCTCAGCAATCTTCTAAGATTTGTCACAGGTCCCTGAAGATTGCCTGTCCACTCAGAGAGTGCAGCGTGACTCGTGCATGCACAGTGAGTGCCCTGCTGTGAAGCGCCATCGTGCCCACAGTTTCGATGGCGGGGCCACAGAAGGGAGGGAGAGAGGAACGAGGCTTCGGGTAGCCACATCGCTGAACCGTGGGATGGATGAGTGTCTCTTTATTAAAAGTCAGCAGCTATACTTTTTTTCGCTGACTTTTAATAAACTAAAAACAGCCTGGAACTCTGCTTTAAGCTGAATTTTTCTTGGGCACAGTTTTGCCTTGAGAAAAGCTGGAATTACACACTGAATAATATTTTAGCTAAGTTTATTTGTTTGAAGAAATCCCTTAGACTTTGCCAGACACTGGTAATTTTGGAGTCTCCTTAAAAGCCTAACCCAAAGTACAAGTTACTGTAAATATGTAAAATAGTATCTTATTACTATCTGCCTGCTTAAAAGTAAATCCCATTGACTTTAGGTAGCTTTAGCAGTGACATATGCATTTTCATCAAGTGGTAATAGACCCACTTAGGCCCCTTTTACATGGGCTTTCTCTGTAAAAGAGCCCTTAGGCCTTGTACACACGAGAGGATTATCCGCTGGAAACGGTCCGGAGGATAAATTTGATCTGATGGTTGTACTAACCATCAGATCGAAATCTGAGCGGAATTCATCCGCGGTGACGTGTCGCGCCGTCGCCGCGATGATGACGCGGCGACGTGCACGACGCTGGAAGGTAAAGACTTCCCACGCATGCGTCAAATCATTACGACGCATGCGAGGGAGGGGATCGGACGTATAATATCCGCTGGGCCGTACACACCACAGGATCTATCCGCTGGAACTGATCCGCGGATAAATACCAGCGGATAGATCCTCTCGTGTGTACGGGGCCTTAGACAGATAAAAATTGGCCAGTAGTTAACTGTGACTGAGCTTGTTATCACTATTGAAGAGGAAATAGCAGTGTAAAACTGGCCAGCAGCTAGTTTTAATGATGAAAAATAGCCAAAAATGTACTTGAGACAAAGAGTACAGTCAGATGTTTTACCAAAAAAATTAAGAGCCTGCCAATGATACAGTAGTTAAAAAAATGGCCAGCAGATCTGGTCCTGTCATATTGTAGCCCACACATCTTTACAGATGTAGATATATATAAATATATATATATATATATATATATTTTTTTTTTTGAGAATTTATAATTTGCCTGATCTAAGGCAGGTGAGGGTGGCCAATTGGTATTACATTTCATAAATGTAAAATTATCTTTGAACTTTTTCATTTGCATACATTTACATGAGAATATACACATTACTTTTATTTGCATCAGCATTTTGTTTAACACTAAAGTTAATACAACACTCAAGCATTTACATTGTCTACTCTTCTAGTTATATTTATATTTGCCTGCCAAGTTGGTGGGAATCATAGTTTCCTGAAAGCAAGTTATACATTCAAATTAAATAAGGCACCACTGGGACTTGGCATTAATAGCTATAATTGCTAAGAATTATATATTGATATATACAGTAGTATTAAGTATCGAAAAACCAATGTCAAGATGTCAATGGCGTTTAATTGCTTTTATTACAATTACGTCTGGTGATGGATTTTTTCAAAGCTGTCTTTTACAGGGCATTTTATTACCTTCCCTACATGGCAGTATTGTAGGGTTTGAGAGACATTATAATGTCATTTGTTAGTGCACATTTTAACCACTTTCCGACCACCTAACATACTTGTACTGCGGCAGGTCGGCTCTATTGTGCGAAATCACGTACCTGTATGTCATTTTGTGCAATAGTTACTAGGGTGTGCAGGAGCTGCCGGAGGCGTGATCGTACGCTGATTGTACAGAGGGGGAGCCAATCAGCGGGTTCGGCAGACCTGATGTCCACCCGCAATCGTTCCCCTGCAAAGCAAAACAGCGATCTGCCTATGTAAACAAGGCAGATCTCCATTCTGAGAGGGGAGAAGATAGGGATATTGTGTTCCTGGTAAGATTTTTGTCTTCACCCAGTCACTGAATCCCCCACACAGTTAGAAAGCACCCCTAGGGACAAATTTAACCCTTTGATCGCCCCTGATGTTGACCCTTTCCATGCTAGTGTCATTAGTACAGTTACAGTGCACTGAACACTGTAATAATGTCACTGGTCCCCAAAAAAGTGTCAACAGTGTCAGTTAGGTGTTCGATTTGTCTGCTTCAATGTCACAGTCCCGCTAAAAATCGCTGATCGCCACCATTACTAGTAAAAATTATAAAAATGCTATAAAAATATCCCATAGTTTGTAGATGCAATAACTTTTGTGCAAATCAATCAATATACGCTTATTGAGATATGTTTTACCAAAAATATGTAGCAGAATACATATTGGCCTAAATTCATGAAGAAATTAGTTTTTTACATTTTTTTATTTGATGTGTTTTATAGCAGAAAGTAAAAAAAAATTAGTTTTGGACTTTACATTTTATAAGTTTATACCGTATTTATCGGCGTATACCGCGCACTTTTTCCCCCTGAAAATAGGGGGAAAATCACGGGTGCGCGCTATACGCTGATAGTGTACCTTGGACTCAGAGGGGAAGGAGAAGGACGAGCGCTGCTGAGTGCCACCGGGCGCTGCTGGAATTCACAAGCCATCTCTCCTGTTTACTCAGCTCTAACGTCACACAGACAGTCCCGCTTCCGCCACCGGCATTGGATCAGTGTTCTATCAATCACAGGAGCTGGTCCAATGCCAATGGCGGAGGCGGCACTGTGTATGTGACTGCCGCCGAATGAACAGGAGATGACGGCTCGGTGATTCCCTCACTCCACGAGAGAAGGTGAGGCTGCAAATGGGCACATAGGCTGCATCTAGGTAAATCAAACTTAGGGGCACATAGACTGGAGCTGGGCACATAGGCTGCATTTAGGCTGGAGCTGGGCACATAGGCTGCATTTAGGCTGGAGCTGGGCACATAGGCTGCATTTAGGCTGGAGCTGGGCACATAGGCTGCATTTAGTCTGGAGCTGGGCACATAGGCTGCATTTAGGCTGGAGCTGGGCACATAGGCTGCATTTAGGCTGGAGATGGGGCACATAGGCTGCATTTAGGCACTGTGGCCCAGATTCACAAAAGAGATACGACGGCATATCTCCTGATACGCCTTGTATCTCTGTTTTAGGGTCTTCCTAACTATGCGACTGATTCATAGAATCAGTTACGCATAGTTAGCCCTAAGATCCGACAGGTGTAATTGAATTACACTGTCGGATCTTAGGATGCAATACCTCGGCTGCCGCTGGGGGGAGTTTGCGTCGTAAACCAGCGTCGGGTATGCTAATTAGTAGTTACGGTGATCCACGACGGTTTTTCGCGTTCACTACATCGCTGCTAGTTTAGTTTCCCGTTGCAAAGTTAGTTGTCGTTTTAGCTGCCCTAACTTTACACAGCCCACGTATGTGCTGTATAAAGTATGGCCGTCGTTCCCGCGTCGAAATTGAAAATGTTTTTGTTCTTGCGTAAGACGTCCGGGAATACGAAAGTACGATACGCATGTCGCCGTTCTAAAAAATGACGTCACTTCGAGCAAAGCACAGTGGGAATTTCAAAACAGAGCATGCGCAGTAGGTCCGGCGCGGGAGCGCGCCTAATTTAAATGCCACACGCCCCTTTGAATTATGCGGGCTTACGCAGGAGGCCGCCGGCGTATGTTTTCATGTGGGTGCTTGGTGAATCAGGCACTTGCGATGAAAACTTGCGGCGGAGAAACGTATCTACGATACGTTACGCCGCCGCAGTTCTATGTGAATCTGGGCCACTGACCACAAAATTAAAACATTTTTTTTTCCTGAAACTTCCCTCTGAAATTGCGGTGCGCGTCGGCACGCGTTATACGCCGATAAATACGGTATATCTATTCTAAAGACGGACTTTTGTTGGGCTAATCATAGATAAGGCATTGTATCACATACACATGACAGCGCAACACGTTGATATTTAAAATTTGTTGGATATGGCGTGTGCATATTTGTGAGTGTTGCTGTTTTTTGTCACTCATTTTGGAACTCAACTTTATTAGTTATTTACACTAAGCACAATTTTCTTTTTGCATACTGTTATCATTTTTTGCTGAAATCATTTTGATGTGCATTTCACATTATAACACAGCTTCTAGTACAGTGTTTTCATTATTGTATTTCATAGGTAAATTATAGATTCTCTTTCAAGTTCTGGTAAGCATCATGTGGAGCAGCTATTGGGTTCAGAATATCCCTGTAAGACCATCTTCAGGGGATGTTCATTATGCTTTACCAAAGAGCCCAAATTGACAGTCTTCTCTAGGAATGGAATTGTATTTTTAAGTTATAGTACTCAAAGCTGTACTTTTTCAACAATATACACATTGATGATTCTTTTTATCTTTTTATATTCTAAGCTTTTATAGTGGAAGGAACCAAGAAAGCCATGTAAGAAGGTAACATGCCTTTGTGCTACCAATATATTATCTACATATGAAAGTGGAATTAAATCTACAAGAAGCGATGTAGTTGGTTAGTACCGAGTCCTGTAAAAGCAGAAGCAATCAAGCTGAACAATAACACATGAAGACTCTGTAAAAATATAATATGATTTGCTCGGGTACAGTTCACCAGACAAAATGGATTGGAAATGGTTTGTGCTTATCACAGCACAACATCTTAAAATGGAAAGTAATTTCTGTAAGAGGTGTAACCAATGTCAGTGTGATTTTAAATGCTGTGCGATGACGTATCTTAGCACTAAAACTATCATTTACATTTTTTATTTTTTTTTTTGTAACTCACGATCAAACAGAAACAAGCTCTAATGGTTAGCTAACAAAAGAAAACAGAAGCAAAAATTCAATTGCAAGAACTTACTCTAGCAGTAAAAAATATTACAGTGTATTGGCAAACAACCTTATACTGTATGTGAACGCACAGTGTAAGAAGATGTAGCACATCTTCGACCCTAATACAACCACTGCTCTTTTAAAAAGTACCCATTTAGAATGAAATCTCCATTACAAAGTTTTATTCTAGTTACACAGTATATAGTGCAGTACAATACCAAGAGGCATTCTAAGCCCTCTGCTCGAGGAATCTTGGAACAGAAGGAAACATATGCAGAAACAAATATTTAAAGGGGAGTTCCACCCAAAAGTCGAACTTCCGCTTAAAGCACTCCTCACCCCTTACATGCCACATTTGGCATGTAATTTTTTTTGAGGGGGAGTGGGGGCTTTGTTAGGAGTGGGACTTCCTGTCCCACTTCCTCCTTCTGCCCAGGGACCGCCTTGGCGACTCCTCCTCTCACCTTAGGCGGCCCCTCCCTCTAGGCCAGGGGTGTCCAAACTTTTTTCAAAGAGGGCCAGATTTGATTAAGTGAACATGCGTGAGGGCTGACTATTTTGCCTGACATTCTTTGAACCATTAAAATTCGGCCTAAGTGTGTTCGAATGAGCACTAATACACTGCCCAACAAGAATTATCTTGCCTTTGTGACTGTGTGTGGTGAAGAGATGAGCTTGGGCGTGTTATTTGGATATACTGTATATATTTCTTTTGTGGCCCCCAACGAATCCCAGAGCGCTGCTTAGGACTAAGGATGAGATTGGGCTTGTTATTTGGATATGCCATATTTATCAGCGTATAACACGCACAGGCTTACCATTGCCATAAATGCAGCCTCACCATTGCCATGAATGCAGCCTTACCATTGCAACCAATGCAGTCTTACCATTGCAACCAATGCAGCCTCGCATGTGCCATAGATGCAGCCTTACCATTGCCATCAGTGCAGCCTGATCGATGCCCATCTGCAGCCTCAGAGGGCAGAGGGAGGGGGCGGGACGAGTGCCGACAGATTACAAACAATATATATATCCAAATCCCCAGGGGGGCCATATTAAATCAACAGGGGGGCCACATTTGGCCCCCGGGCCGGACTTTGGACATGCCTGCTCTAGGCGATCTCCTGGGACACGTGACAGGTCCCAGGAGATCGCCTCTCCACTCCTAGAGCACACAGTCTGAATGGAGGTGCCGGCGGAGAGGGGTAGAGAGGAGCGACGCTCCGGGCGGCCACATCGCGGACAGTGGAGCAGGTAATTGTCTGTTTATTAAAAGTCAGCAGCTACACTTTTTGTAGCTGCTGACTTTTAATAAACATAAAAAGGCTGAAACTCCGCTTTAAGATGTTTTGCTGCCCCTTTCTGCACAAAAATGCTTGCAATCATGATTCGTTTTTTGTAGTCACCAACCCACCAACCCAGAAAAAAATATATCTTTAGTAAAAAGCAACACACATTACACAAATGAACACTTGCTAGGCACATGTTTAACTCCCTTTCGGGACAGTGTCATTAGTACAGTGACAGTGTATAGTAATACCACTGATCACTGTGTTAATGTCAGTTAGTCAGTTATTCAGTTCCCACTCAGTGTCAGCTAGTGTCATATTGCCCTCCGCACTATTGCAGTCCCCTTATAAGTCACTGATCACCACTATAGTAGTAAAAAAATATTTTTTTACCGTATGCTGTATATTCCATACTTTGTAGATGCTATAACTTTCACGCAACCAATCAATATACACTTATTGGGATGTTTTGTTTTACCAAAGTCATGTAGCAGAATAAACTTTGGTCAAAATTGATGAAGACATTTTTATTTTTTATTTTATTGAATATTTATGTTTTATAGTTATAGTCGTTAAGAATATTGTTTTTTTATTTTTCAACATTTTCGGTATTTTTTAATTTATAGAATAAAAAACAAAAAACCCAGAGGTGATTAAATACCACCAAAAAAAAGATCTATTTGTGTGGAAAAAAATGATCTAAATTTTGTTTGGGTACAGCATTACAGGACCACAGTTAAAGTAGCGCAGTGTCAAATAGCAAAAAATTGTCTGGTCGTGAAGGGGGTAAAACCTTCCGGAGCTGAGGTGGTTAAAGTGTATGCAAACACCAAAAGCTAGCAGTGTGTTTGGCAGCCTGTTTTCAAGTACACAGTTTTCTTAAGCAGATCGTTTGGGGAATCTGTCACAAAGATCCTGCCAGTACTGTAAGAGCAATTCCTGTTGCAAGTTTACAACACTTAGGCTCCATTCACACCTAGGCGTTTTAACGCCTGAAGCCCGACGCTATTGCAGCCTGAAATACGCTGGAGGGGTGATTTAACATTGTTCTCTATGGAGATGGTTCACATCTCCACGCCGAACGCTGAAACGCCGTACGCCTGAAGCTCAAAACAAGTCCCTGACCCTTTTTTTCAGGCAGCTTCAGCGTTCGGCATAGCCGACAATGTGTAAATCACCCCTCCAGCGATAAACCACGGTAAAAAAGCTGCGTTTTGTCGCGGCAAATCGCGGTAAAAACACCGCAATTTGTCGCAGCAAATCACGGTACAAAACGCCGTGCTAAGGTGTGAATGCAGCCTAAGCCACTCACAATCAGCAGTAATGCAGTCAGCCTACCACATGTGCTTCTTTAGTTGGCCATTGAGATCAGGTCTATCAGATAGAGGCCCAAAGGCCAGCAGCAAAAAGTGCTCAAACTGGTGGGATGTCCTGGTAACAGATTAAAAAAAAATTTGCTTAAGAAAGCAGTATGCAGTGAGGCATGATGCCAAAAAGATTTTGGGTTTACATACACTTTAATCCTGATGAAACTTCAATAGGGTTTGTCAAAATTCAACCCAAGCTCTAATGTCTCGTACACACAACCATTTTTCTCGGCAGGAAAAAAAACAAAGTTTTTCTCGACGTGATTCCTCTCCAGCCTGACTTGCATACACACGTGCATGCAAAAAAACGTCCGACCAAAGCGCGGTGATGTACGACGGGACTATAAAGGGGAAGTTGCTTTAAAATGGCACCACCCTTTGGGCTGCTTTTGGGCTGCATACTTGATTCTGAGCAGGCACGTTTTTTTTCCCTCGGAAAAGCATACACACAACCTTTTTCTCAACAAAAAAAGACTGACGGTAAACACGACGAGAAAAAAGAGAGCTGGTTTCATATTTTTAGCGGGCAGTTTTTTCATCGAGAAAACTGTTAGGGAGCGTACACACGACCGTTTTTCACGACAATATAAAAAATGGCATTTTTCTCGTCGTGAAAAACGGTCGTGTGTACAAGGCATAACCATTTTCCTAATTGTCCCAAGGAAATAAAATGTTTTGGCTGGAGTTGGGCCTTACAATTAACCTATACAATTCTACAGCTGACTCCCTGCCCCTTCTCCTGTCCCCCTGCCACTTTTAAATCTCATTATACCTACTTTTTTTCTGCAATCTTATTGCTAGTCCAGATATTTCTGAATCCTTCCTATTATTCCTCAGTGGCAGCAATGGAGAAATGTGAGCCCAGACTTCATGATGTTGGCTGTGTTATTAGGCTATCATTAGACTATTTCGTTGGCATTTGGTTGTAATTGATTTAACCTTGATGAAAGAGACATTTTGTATATTTAGCTGGGTCTGTCATGGTAGCTTTATCTCTTTGTTGATATGTGAAAATGTTAATATCAGATCAATAGTTATTTGATTTTTTTTCTCCAGGGCCTTGAGGCTATGAGTTTTGTTGTCTAAACTCTACACATTTGTTGATGAATAAGGAGGATCAGTTTTTTTTTTCTTCAAATATCTGACTTGGCGTGAGTGCCAGGGGACAGTCAAAGATCAATTTTCAGTCCAGTCACACATACAGCTGACATATGACAACATATACAAACATTAAAATAATCTGTTTGGTTTTTAGCCTGTTTAGGCATTTGTGGTAAGAATTTTGACTGTTACTTTTAAATCCTTAAAGCCTCTCCTGGCCCCTCCCTCCTGTCGAGTGCCCCCACAGCAAGCAGCTTGCTATGGGGACACCCGAGCTGAATTACAGCTCTGTGTGTCCATTCAGACACGCCCCCTCTCTCTCCTGATTGGCTAACTGACTTTGATTGACGGCAGCAGAAGCCAATGTCGCCACTGCTGTGCCTCAGCTGATCAGGAGGGAGAGTTTCAGATGGCCGAGACACTTGTGGCCATCACTGGACAGATATGGTGCTTAGGTAAGTATTAGGGGGGCTGAGAGGGGCTGCTGCACACAGAAAGTGTTTTATCTTAATGCAAAACCCCAAATCAAAAATGTAATATGTTGCAGCTTACCACATTTGTTTTTACTTGGTGGTCCAGCCAGTAACACACTTCTTGTCTTAGGGTGCCTCCATTCTGGATAGAGGAACAACAGAGACATATTTGAGCCACAGCACTGAAAATCTTGGGAGACGCTATCATTTGGATGTACTTGCAGATTTACATAGACAAGACTAAGGCCAGCCATACACGGAGCATATTTATTTTACTGCCGGAAAAACATTTGCTCGATTCCCCCATAAACACAGACAGTGTTGATGCAGGAATCCCTCCTTCCAGGCCATTGTCTTCTTCTGACGGGGAGGGGGAGAAGGGCAGGGGGAAGCTGCCCCCGTCTGGACAAGACAGTGATTATCACTAGCAGCTATAGCAGTCGCTTGTGATAATCGCAAGCGAATCCAGGAGGGTATTTACTAAATGTACTAAATTTGGAGAGTGCACAATCTGGTGCAGTTCTGAATAGAAATCAGCTTCCAGGTTTTATTGTAAAAGCTTAATTGAGCAATCTGAAGTTAGAAGGTGATTGGTTAACATGCACAGCTGCACCAGATTCTGAGTGCTCCAGTTTTAGCAGATCCCCCCCTCTGTGTTGGAAGTTTTAGCTTCAATCTGCTCTTTCTTGTCTCTGCTGTCTCAGGTTGGTTAATTCTGCAGCACACATACCATTAACACTAAAAGGGTTGCAAATTCACTGGGCATTGCCAGGTAGAGTGAGATTTTTTAACAGAGCAAGTGGCTCAGGAAAGAACTGGGCACAGAAAGTAAAGGGCACCATGATTTGGATGTGATCTACAACTGATCTGTGCACACACATCCATTCGACTGGTATGTATGGGATTCGATTTTATAGTTAATTTGCCCAGAAACACTAATATTAGTATAAGTATGGAATATTTTCTTAATCAAATATAAAAATATATTTTGACACCACATATATTTATGCCGCGTACACTAGATCGGAATTTCTGACAAGGAAACCGTGGATTTTTTTCCGTCGGAATGTTGGCTCAAACTTGTGTTGCATACACACAGTCACATAAATGTTGTCGGAATTTCCGAACGTCAAAAACGTGGTGAAGTACAACACTGCAATGAGCCGAGAAAAATGAAGTTCAATGATTCCAAGCATGCGTAGGACTTTTGTGCGTTGAAATTGCATACAGAGGATCAAAATTTTCGACAATAAATTTTCCCGTCGGAAAATTCGAGAACCAGCACTCAAATTTTTGCTGTTGGAAAATCCGACAGAAAATGTCCGATGGGGCCTACACACGGTCGGAATTTCCGACCAAAAGCTCACATCAAACATTTCTTGTTGGAAATTCCGATTGTGTGTATGCGGCATTACTGAGATTCTAACAATGTGATGTCACCTTTTATTTATGCTTCAATAGTATGTAAAACAAACAGGCAGAGTTTCTGCACATTTTAATCATTTCATAAGTTTGACTAAAGACATCTCCCTGAACAGATGAGTTTTCAGGGATCGCCTAAAAGTGGACAGAGTAGGAGATAACCGGACAGATTGGGGTAGTGAGTTCCAGAGGAAGGGAGAGGTTCTGCAGAAGTCCTGGAGATAAGCATGGGAGGAGGAGACAAGGGAGTTAGAGAGCAGAAGGTCTTGGGAGGAGCGATGAAGACGGTTTGGGTGATATGTAGAGATAAGATTGGTGATGTAGCTTGGGGCAGAGTTGTGAATGGCTTTGTATGTTATTGTTAGTGTTTTGAATTTTATTCGTTGGGCATTGGGAAACCAGTGGAAGTATTGTCAGAGACACTGAACGATTGGTAAGGTGGATGAGTCTGGCAGCGCCATTCATGATAGACTGAAGAGTGGATAGCTTGTGAAAATGTAGGTCAATGAGGAGGGAGTTACGATAGTCAAGGCAAGAGATAACAAGGCAGTGAATAAGTTGCTTAGTGGTGTCAACGGTTAGAAAGGGGCGAATTTTGGGGCTGTTTATGTAGCACTACCCCCGAAGGAGCTGCTGTTTTTTTTTGGGTAGCACATTTACCTCGTGGCTCTCCGAATTCCTAGGGGTGTATGGTGCATATAGCAGAAGTAAAGGAATGTCCACAACAGGTGTCTTTTGCTGTGCTCTTTATTACCCAGCCAGGTAAAAACAAAACTTGTGGTGAAGAAGGTAAAGTTGAAAGAAGGAGAAGGAGAATAGCAAATTCAGGCGTAGCAATAGGGAAACAGTCCTGCTCCCACGTGTAACACTTCTTGCGCCACTCTTGCCTGAGTGGGATTAACGTACCTGGACAGGCCTCTCTCACCGACCTGGCAGCCAGAGTATCGAACCTTTGAGGATAAGTCTCTGCCACAGACCCTCCTAGAAAGAATTCAGTGAGAAACCTCTGCCACAGGCCCTCCTGATGGTGATTTCGGAGATTAACCTCCTTGGTGAAATTACGCCTGGATCTCCTTCTAAATTCTTTCAGGTACCGACTGACAGGTGACCAGCCTCTCAGTGTCCGGATACCTCGATCCCCGGTGGATTGTCGAGACCCTATTGGATTACCAGCCTCTTATTGGCTCTCCTCAGATGGACTCCCCACCGAACAGCTGTACCGCTTGGGATCTTCAGAATTGGGAACCCAGTCGACCACTGGGCTCCCGGCCATGACTTGGTCCCGGAACCAGGAACACCGCGTGGCACACACGCCCCGGCCCGGTAGGCCATAACGCCGGGGCGCCGTGGAACAGACACTCTAAAGGTGGATGCCGCACTTGAAGAAGGACCCAGACCGAATGACGTTTGCCCCATAAATACCCTCCCCCAGCATGCACAGCGAGGCTCAACCCTCCTGATTGGCTGCTGGGGAAGAGCACCCAAACCTTGACTCCACTGCTGCCATCTACCGTCCTGGGGTGAAAAGAACAACCCAGCACAACAGAATGAGCCCACAGCACAGACAAGCTGAGACAGAGACCCAATTTGAACATATCAACTAGATCAGAGTTTAACTACACTCTATTCTTCCTCTAAATTTAAATAGCACCGGTACTTTGAAGTAACCAGGCGCTACATTTAGAACGTGAAATCTGCATGATTTGGACAGTGATCGGACTTGGGGCTGAAAGAACAGGTCAGAGTCCAGGATTACACCTAGTATTCTAGCATGAGGGGAGGGACTGATGGTTGTATTATTGATCTTGATGGAGAAGGCGGGGGCAGAGGCTATAGGAAAAATTTGGAGCTCAGTTTAAGAAAGATTTAGTTTGGGGAAGTGGTGTGACAGCCATGCTGATATGTCAGTTAGTAAGTTAGTTAATTGCAAAAGATTTTAGGCAAAAACACACATAGTTTGTAATTTTTTTATTATTTTTGTTGCTGCCCTGCTTCCTCTGAAATTCATGCCTGCCTAACTAGATTCTTTCTGAGTTCTAAGATACAATTTTATATAGATAAATTGGTGGTGGTGGTGGGGAGGGGGGGGGTGTTAATTCATACTCCAGGCTTCTGTAAAAAGCATAGTGATCATTTTATAATTTTTCCAACATTTACTTGCTTCCGAAACGACTTCTCATTCTAATGGCTAATGTTGTTTTGTTAAATCAGTGTGGAAATCAAATATTCATTTTCTCATAGTTAATATGTTGCTTCCTTTATACAGACTTTCCCATTATTTTAAGTAATACTTTGGCAGGCAGCCTGACAGATGCATAGAATGTTCACACTATTATTATAGCTTTCTCTTCTTTTTACATTTTTCTTCATAACAATGTTTTATAGATTTACCTTTAGCCTGTGAAAAACATCAGTGTCTGTGTTTGGTAATTATTCCCTTTATAGCGTTGCTTTAAAGTGATTGTAAGGCTTTGTTTTTTGTTTTTTAAAATAACAAACATGTCATACTTACCTCCACTGTACAGTTCGTTTTGCACAGAATGGGCCCGATCCTCCTCTTCTGGGGTCCCCCGGCGGCGCTATCAGCTCCTCCCTGCATTGTCAAACCCCTAGAAGAAGCGCTCTCCCGGGGGGTTGCCTTGCGGGTGCGCTCCCAAGTCCAGCATTTGCGTCCATAGACGCAGACTGTTGGACTCGGCCGCGTCATTGGATTTTATTGACAGCAGCGGGAGCCAGTGGCTGCACTGCTATCAATCTATGCAATCAAGAGCTGAGAACCCCGGGCAGAGAGGAAGAGCCCATCTCCGGCGTGGGAATTACAGGGCTCAGGTGAGTAAAATGGGGGGCTGTTGGACCGGTCACTGTCAGAACTTTTTTCACCTAGGATTCAAGGCGAAAAAACATGAGGGTTTACAACTCCTTTAATCATAGAGCTGCCTTGTGCTTTACTTGCTGTTGATGTTTGATGTTTAAGTTGAGTTAATGCAAGATGATGACCAGCTTTCTTAAAAATGTTTAGGGATAACTAGAGCCAATAACCAAAATGTAATAATATCCACTTTGCGCCCAGAGGCCGTCATGTGACGTCCTGGGCTTTGTACAGGGATATCTGAATGATGCATGCAGCTACAGGCATCATTCAGATATCGTCATTTTCAGCCGGCGATTCCTTACACCATAAGAATGATCATAGCCTCTTGATTCTTATGGGTGGTGAAAAGGGGACGTCCCCCCCTTCCGCCTCCCTCCGGTGCTTCTACAGACTCACCGCTGCAATCGGTGAGTCGGAGAACAAATTCGCCGGCCCCGGATGCTGATCATAAATATTTCCGGCGGACCAGATGGTCGCCGGAGTCTCTATGATCGTCGGAGGCTGGGCGCGATGTTATGACGTCACGTCCGGCCTCTGCATTAAAAAAACGGCACCGCTTCCCGGTGATCTTTTTTTAAATTATTATTTTAGGCTTCCCAGCCTAGAGGTGAGATGTGCGGTCTTATTGACCCCATATCTCACTATAAAGAGGTCCTGTCATGTCATATTCCTTATACAAGGGATGTTTACATTCCTTGTAAAAGGAATAAAAGTGATCAAAATTGTGTTTTTTCAAAAGCTTCAAAATAAAAAAATGATAGTAAAATTAACAATAATATATATTTTTTTTAAAGTGCCCCTGTCCCTGTGTACTCGCATGCAGAAGCAAACGCATATGTAAGTCCCGCCCACATATGAAAATGGTGTTCAAACCACACATATGAGCTGTCGCCGCCAACATTAAAGCGAGAGCAATAATTCTAGCCCTAGACCTCCTCTGTAACTCTAAACATGTAACCAGTAAAAAAAGCGTCACCTATGGGGATTTTTAAGTACTAAAGTTTGGCGCCATTCCACGAGCGTGTGAAATTTTTAAGCGTGACATGTTAGGTATCTATTTACTCGGCGTAACTTCATCTTTCACATTATGCAAAAAAATTGGGCTAACTTTACTGTTTTTTTTTTTTTTCTTAAAGCATGAAAATTTGCTGCGCAAATACTGTGCGAGATAAAAAGTTGCAATGACCGCCATTGTATTCTTTAGGGTCTCTGCTAAAAAAAACATATATAGTGTTTGGGGGTTATATGTAATTTTCTAGCAAAATACTAATAGATTATGATTTTTACATGTAGGAGCGAAGTGTCAGAATTGTCCAGGGCGCAAAGTAGATATTGCAGCTGACAAGTCTTTAGATGTGGTTACTGTGTTTGTTTTCTTTTTTGGAGAACATTTTGAGCATTACAGAAAATAGCTTTTGACCTTGCCAGAAATGTAGTGGCTGAAATCAGCGGCTCAGCTTTATCCAATTACACAAAGAGTTCTGTTTTTACACACTCACAGAACTCTATGTGCAAGATGCAAAGTGTAAATCTTACAAGTGTATAAACGTTGTGCTGTTTCCAGCAAGTATAAATGCTTTTTGCTGCTGTGTTTGAAGAAAAATACTTTGATTTACTAAAGGCAAAGCGACTGTGCGGCTTCACTTTGCAAAGAATAACCAATCACGTGCAAGGAAAATAAAAAAAAAACAGCATTTCTGCTTGCATGTGATTGGATGATTGAAGTTAGCAGAGCTTCTGCCCATTTACTAATCTCTATGGAGCAACTGTTAAGTCAAGTTTGCAAATGTAACACAATTATTTTAATGACTCTAGGAAGACTTAGATATAGTTATCAAGTAGAGCTTTATAATAGCATTGAAAGTACATTTTTGTTACAAGGGGTCACCAGGACCCCATAATGCTTTTTTTTTTTTCTTGTTCTGCCCTACATAGCAGTAAGCAGAAGAAAAGTAAACGATCTGATGACCACTGGTGGCTGGTGCTAAATATTTGGGGGGGGGGGGGACTAACACCAGCCCCCCCTCTCCAGAGAGGCGGACAGGAAGGTTGCGAACACCACAAACACACTCTCCTCCCCTTCTGGGGGAGACGGACAGTGGGCGGGATGGCCCTGATCGTCACAAGCACCCCCCCGTCATATGACGGACTGACCTTAGGAGGCAGGGGGATTGCTTCTCCTCCTGGCTGAACAGGACGTGTGTCCTGACTCTGACCTGACCCAATTGTCCTAAGACTCCCTGGCCTATCGGGCCTCAGGACCAGCTTCTTGATTGGCCAGGAGGAGAATCAGGAAGACGATAGTGAATATTAATTCGCTATTGTCACACAATTGGGTGGGCTGAGGGTGCAGTGTACAGCACCTCACGCCCACCCTTTTTTAAAGCCAAATAGAGCCTCTGGCTCTAATCACGTGCTTCTAAAAAAAAACATTGGATTCCAATGCGTCCGGCACTCTGCATGTAGATTAGGGGTCGGACACAGGAATTAGGGGGCTGGCTCTTGCGCCCAGTATGGGTGGGCCACCACAGCGGATGAATATGAATGTTCCTTTACGAAGATTTTGTATTTTCATATATAGACAGCAATTTCAAACCTCTGTTCCCCACCCATTTCTTCTTTTATATAAAAAAAAAGCTTGCTGTCTACATAAATCAATAGCTAAAGCTTAACTTAATACATAAAAGTGCATAAGTCAGACAAGGCACTTAGGCAGGCCATACACAGCGCAAATTTCTTTCCTGCAGCCCGTGGGAATTTACACCGATTCCCCCATCAACACAGACAGTGTTACCAGGGAATTCCTCCTGCGGGCGGGAGAAGACAGTGATTATCACTAGCTGATAAAGCAGCCACTTGTGATAATTGCAAGCAAATCCAGCAGGTTAGTTGTTCCCAAGTTGATCGATGGATCAACTTGGTACATTCAGCCTGCCCATTAATGGTTCAAATCTCAGCCGGTTCAGCAGGAATTCTAACCGTGTATGGACAGCTTTTTGCTCCAGTGGGAGCCAATGGCTCCTGCTTCTTTTAATCTATCCAATGAGAACCCGGGACAGCGGCTGGAACTGCTGGGCTCGTGGTCATCACCCTCCAGGTAAAAAAAAAGGAGGGTTCTGGGGGCAGCTGCAGTGCAGAAGGTTTTTTACCTTAATACATAGAATGCATTAAGGTGAAAACACTTGAGGGCTTACAACTCCTTTAATTGTGACTAACACTGCTGCCCCTCGTAAACAAAGAGGATTTCTGGATGTTATGTGAACGGGGACAACTATAATGTAGGCATTATTCTGATTGACTGCAACAGTGGAAGCACACTTTAAACATGCAGGGCTAGATTCAGATAGGTTAGCGGATCTTTAGATCCGCGTAACCTATCTGATTTACGATCCGCCGGCGCAAGTTTTGAGTCAAGTGTTGTATTCAGAAAGCACTTGCCTCTAAAGTTGCGGCGGCGTATCGTAAATCCCCCGGCGTAATTCAAATTCCGCGGCTAGGGGGCGTGTAAAATTTAAATCAGGCGTGTATCCGCGCCGAAAGAACTGCGCATGCACCGTCTGCAAAATTTCCCAGCGTGCATTGCTCCAAATGACGTCGCTAGGACGTCATTGGTTTCGACGTGAACGTAAATTACGTCCATCCGTTTTCGCGACCGACTTACGCAAACGACGTAAAAAATGCAAAATTCTACCCTGGAACGACGGCCATACTTAACATAGGATACGCCGCATATAGCAGGGGTAACTATACGCTGGAAAAAGCCGAACGCAAACGACTTAAAAAAAAAGCGCCGGGCGGTCGTTCGTTTCTGAATCGGCGTAACTCCTTATTTGCATATTCGTTGCGTATACAAACGGAAGCGCCACCTAGCGGCCAGCGTGAGATTGCAGCCTAAGATCCGACGGTGTAAGTCACTTACACCTTGGGGATCTTAGGGAGATCTATGCGTAACTGATTCTATGAATCAGTCGCATAGATACGACGGACGGAACTCAGAGATACGACGGCGTATCAGGAGATACGCCGTCGTATCTCTATCTGAATCCGGCCCACAGTATATGTTTTTTTAATTCCAAAGGCTTAAGTATCACCTTGTGGTCATCCATTTGAAGATGATACTTCAAGTTATTTTCCCTCTTGTTTAAATGCCATTCCACAAGAAGGTTCTTTTGTCCCCGTAAGTTGCTGATTTCATTTGTAGCAGCAGATTTTGATGCAGCGAGGCCTGTCACTTGTCCAGTGTTGCTCATCTTGTAATAGATAAGAAACTAGCATGGGAGAGTGTATTTCAGCAGAGAATCTGCTCTAAATCATAGCACTCTGACAGACAAGTCTTTCAAATGTTAATCAATCACATGGAAGGCAGACGGCCTACACAAGTCAGTTGACTGTTATGTAAATACTTCCCCAGATGTCTAGGTATGAACTTTCCAGATTGAATTAAACAGACTGCAAGTACATTGTGGAAAATTAAATGCGGAGCACTTTTGTCTGTATGTATAATTTATATTCTTATTCCTCTGCTATATGTAACTTTTATCATTTTGACTCAGAATCCTCTTTATTTCTCATGCATGTTTTTTTATGCATTCATTTAAAGATAAATAATAATTCAATGCCTATTGTTACTTTGTCTTGCCATTGGAGCCAGAGAAGGGAGTACGCTAAATATTCAGTTGAATACTAACAGTTTTACAGCTCTATAGTACAGTTGGGGTAGGCCACAGTTCCTTAGATTGTTGTCTTTCTCTGCTCTTTGATTTGCTAGCCCATTTACGTGAACATCAAAGTAGAGGTGTCAAGTAATGAAGGGTGCAAGGCCTATGGGCCACAATAGCCCATAGGCCTTAGCCATTGCCAAAAATAAACAATGTCATGTTATCTCATGCCACGCAATATTTTAAAAAATGCACTAGAAAATAACAGCTAGATGGAATAAGATATTTAGAATTGTGTTGGTATGAAAGAATATAGACTGGTAGTAGCTGCTTTGTCAGTGAATCAATGATCCTAAATGGTAAACATCAATTCCCTACCACAGTAGAGTTCTGGTTTAAAGAAAAAAACAGATTACATACTTATATACACTATATTGTCTAAAGTATTGGGGCACTTTACATGCACATGAACTTTAATGGCATCCTAGTCTTAGTCCTTAGGCCTCGTACACACCACCCAACATGTCCGATGAAAACGGTCCGATGTGTGTACACACCATCAGACTAAATTCCCCACGGAATATCTGGGGGCCCCCTTATTTGAGGGGACTCCCAGATTCCGATAAGCCCCCGCCCGCAGACCCCGACAACCAACGGCCAGGGTTGTCGGGAAGAGGTCCTGTCCTCATCAACATGGGGAGAGGGTGCTCTGGGGTGGGGGGGCCTGCAGTGCGCCCCCCTGCCCCAGAGCACCCAACCCCCCCATGTTGAGGGCATGCGGCCTGGTACGGCTCAGGAGGGGGGGGGGGGGCGCTCGCTCGTCCCCACTCCCATTCCTGGCTGGCCGGGTAGCGTGCTTTGGATACGGGTCTGGTATGGATTGTAGGGGGACCCCCTACGTCGATTTTTCAGCGTAGGGGGGGTCTCCTTACAACCCATACCAGACCTAAGGGCCTGGTATGCTCCTGGGGGGGGAACCCAAGCCGTTTTTTTCTTTGAAAATTGGCATGGAGTTCTCCCTCAGGAATGCATGCCGAGCGACGCTGTCAATTTTTTTTTTTTTTTTTTTTCCGACGCAACTTTTTTTTACCCGGCGCGATCCACAAAACTCGGCGTAACGTAACTTCGCGCATGCGCAGTACGGCCGGCGCGGGAGCGCGCCTCATTTAAATGGGAATCGCCCCCTGATGAAGAGGACCGCCTTACGCCGGCCGGATTTAAGTTACACAGCCTGAAATTTCTAGGTAAGTGCTTTGTGGATCGGGCACTTAGGTAGAAATTTTAAGGCAATGTAACTTAAATGGGATTTTTTAAGTTGCGCCGGCTTTTTGTGGATATGCCCCTTTGTTCTCTCCTGATTTCATTATGTTTCTCTTTCTTGCATTGAAGCCTAATAACTTTCCTGTTCTGAGTACTGCCATGTAGTTGATTGTAGAAGAGAAAAAAATATTATAAACAAGTTGAGTCACTGACATTTGGTAACAGTTACCTAATATCCAAGTGATTGCAATGTACAGTACAGTAAGTAGTACAAATGAGCTAACTAGTGTTGTATACTTTTTTCTTTTATTTCCAGACATTTTTATTATTGTTTACATATCAAAAACAGTGTTCGTCACAGGAACATATTAAAAACCAGTGTTATACAATATAAAAAAAAAAAACTGTTTCCGTTTGTCTTTTTTCTTTTCTTTCTGCCCCCTTCCCTCCCTCACCAGCCCTCACCCTCCCACTCACTCGCCCTTTCCCACACCACTATTATACATTTTATACTAATTTATTTATCTATAAATTAGTGTTGTATACTTAAACCATTACTGACCTATACTTCTCTACTTACTAGTCACCTTTCTACCATGGTGATCCAATATCATAAATAATTTAAGTCCAAGAAGATGTATGTGCATTAGGTGTTCTGAATTCCTCTGACTTTCGCAGTTGAATAATTGTTTCAGGTCAGTGAAGCAAGCAAGCCACTCGTCAAAATCTTCTACACTGGGCCTGTGCAGAACACTCTCCATTTAATTGTATGGAAAGTTCATACTTTGTTGGAACATTGGAACAGGGAATTTTTTGCTGGGGGGGACGGACTCCGCTTTAAAAATCTCAGTAGGCGACACTTAATTTTTTTTTACAGGTTACCTGTTTGGAGTTACAGAGGAAGTCTAACACTAGAATTATTGCTCTTGCTCTAACGATGTCTCACATGTGTGGTGTGAATAGCATTTACATTTGCGGGGTGCTTTAAAAAATATTTTAATAATTCCTTCACTATTTATTTTTACACTGTCCCTTTATTTTTTTTCTATCACTTGTATTTCTATTACAAGGAATGTAATCTATCATTATTGCTTATCAATGATTAATATGGATCCATTTCACTCAGATTTTCCCACACATTATTTCTTAATAAATATTGTAGTGAGTATTCTTATACCATTTTCTGAACACCATGGAGTGTTAGTTTCTGACACCATATGGTGTGTTGTATGTGATTATTTCATGTTTTCACATAATCTCTTGTACTAAAGATCAATAATTGTTGAGGTGTGGGTTCTGGTTAGGACAGGGAGCAAAAACACCAAAATTGTAATATGGAGAAAATTATTCCATGGAAGACTTCACAACAGGATAGATATTAAAATTCATGCACAAATGAAACACATGATGAAGGACTTAATAACAGCATCTAACAGCAACTCACAATATCATCATTTTAACAGCTAATGTGCCCCCGATCTGCCTGGGTCTTAAAGTAACAGCCCATGCACATACACAAATCAGGATTTTTAGTTTGAAAAAACTAAATTACAAAAATGATTTTTTTTGTTTGCTGTTTTACACATTAGTTTAACACACTTTACTGCTCTGTAGGAGGTGGTTCACACTGCCGCGACCTGAAAGTCAGCACAACTTTGCCAGGCAACTTCTAGGCAACTTTTGCGTCAACTTCAAGGCAACTTGGATGTAACTTTGAGGCAACTTCAAAGCAACTTCAGGGAATGCTTGGGTAATCGTCCAGTAATGTCAGATCCAAATCACATCAATTAAGATAAGGATCCGACTTGGAGGCAACTTGCATTGAAATCTATGGGTACAAGTTGGCTAGAAGTCACCTTAAAGTAGTACAGGAACCTTTTCTGAAGTCGGAGCGACTTCAGTAGTGTACATTAAGATGGCTCTCATTCACTTCAATGGAATTTCTTATGTCCAGCGACTTGGGGCAATTTGAGGTCTGACAAGTCGGATCCCAAGTCGCTGTAGTGTGAATCGGCACTAATGGACAACCTACTGAAAACAACTTATGGCTGATCTCATCTGTTAAGAGAGGTTAATTTCAGTGAGTTTCCTCTATTTGTTAAAATACAACTACAAAAACATAAATATGGCCCCATAAGCTTGTAAAAATGTAAAAGTCACATCAAAACACAGCAATTATAACTCCAAATATGCGATCACTAAAAACACACTGGGTGGAATTTCAGTAAAGCTTCTGCACCACTTTAATGGTGTTAATCATTCTTGTTAATGTATTGCGCCAAATTCATAAAGCATTTAGGGCTGGTTTCACACAAACTCTCTGATCAGGTCCACCTGACTGGACCATCCATAGCTCTCTATGGAGCGGCGGATGTCAGTGGACATGTGTCCGTTAACAACCGCCAGCTTTCCATCCTGTCTGCCAAATATGAAATTACAGGGGATCCATTCTTTAAATCAGATCAGATGACCAGTTGGATGGAAGCAGACAGGTGGTCCGTTTCCATCTGAAATCCCCATACAGAATAGCGGACATGGACCTGTCATCCACCTGCTCAGCAGGCATCAGCAGAAAGATCTGATGCTGAGCATGCAGATATGTATTACGGAGACTGTCCATATGAAATCAGCCTTAGTTCCGGCAGTTACTCGTGCACCAAATTTAGATAGTTCTAACATGCACCACTTTTGCATTGTGTCGCACTGAATGTGCCACTTTCACATTGTGTTGCATTAAATGCAACAAATTAAAAAGTAATGCCAATTAAGACTCAGTAAGACTCTTGGTGTACAGAATGGTTTTGCTAAAATGTCTAGCGTGCATTCTAAAAGTCGGGCCGCATGAGCCAAATTCAAGTATAAGTTCTAGACAGGTACATGAATTTGGCGCATTTTTCACCATTTTTAGAATGCACCAGAGCAGTGCCGGCGCAAGACATTGTGCTGCCTGGGACCAAGAATAAAATGCTGCCCCCCCCCCAAAAAAAAATCACACCAACCAAAAGGCCCCCACATTCATTATTTTATATGATAACTAAAGGGGACCCGTCATGGCTCTATAAATGTATATAGGACTATAAATATTACTTGACATGGCTCTATACATGTATAAAGGAGTAAAAAAAAGGGCCAGTCATGGCTCTATAGATGTATAAAGAGAACCTGTCATGGCTCTATACATGTATCCAGGAGTATAAAGGGACCTGTAAATTGCCGGCGGCCACAATGTCTTTTGCGCAAACTAATTGTGTTTTTTTTTTTGGTACCAAAAATATGTAGAAGAATACATATTGGCCTAAACTGAAGAAAATAGTTAATTTTTCTAAATTTTGAGGATATTTATTATAGCAAAAAGTAAAAAATATATATATATTTTTTAAATTGTCTTTTTTTTGTCTTTTATAGCACAAAAAATAAAAACCGCAGAAGTGATCAAGTATTACCAAAAGAAATCTCTATTTGTGGGAAAAAAGGACATCAATTTTATTTGGGTACAATGTCGCACAACCGCGCAATAGTCAGTTTAAGCGACACAGTGCCGTATCGCAAAAAATGGCCCGGTCATTAAGTGGGAAAATCCTTCCGGTCTTTAAGTGGTTAATCAGAGCTGGGCAAGGAAAGTCCCTCTCAGGTTCTCATGTCTCATACAACTTGTGATGTGTGTTTGTACTTACAGTTTTGCTTCAGACTCCACCACCAGATGCGGGTTGTCACCTGCCACACGTTGCGGGTTGTCACACGTTGCGGATTGTCACTTGCCACATGTTGTGGATGGTCACTTACGTCACCTGCCACACGTTGCGGGTTGTCATTTGCCACATCACCTGCCACACGCTGCGGATTGCCACTTTCCACAACGTCACCTGGCACACGTTGTGGATTGCCACCTGTCACGCGTTGCGGATTGCCACCTGTCACGCGTTGCGGATTGCCACCTGTCACAAGTTGCAGATTGGCATCTGTCACACATTGCGGATTGCCACCTGCCACATGTTGTGGATTGCCACCTGTCACAAGTTGCAGATTGGCATCTGTCACACATTGCGGATTGCCACCTGCCACATGTTGTTGATTGCCACCTGCCACACATTGTGGATGGTCAAGTGGCCACATCACTTGCGACACGTTGCGGATTTGCAACGGATTTTGTCACTTGCTGTTTTCCACAATAAAGACAGGCAGCATAGAGATGTATCTCTGCTGCCTGCAGCTGCAGTGCAAAGTGAGGGCAGAACTGTCCTGATGCAGGGCAGGTAGTGAGAGATGACATCATCTCTCTGCTCCTCTGCCTCTCACTCGCTGATTGACACCCCCCTCTCAGTGTCCTCTTCGCCCGCTCCTGTCACCACTAACAGCAAGCAGCGGCACCGGGCTCCTCACAGGCAGCAGCGCCGCTCACTCGCTAACTGCTCCCACCCCCGCTAGTGTCCACTCAGGCAGCCCGGCACCATGCTCCTCACAGCCCGCGGAACGGGCTGCCGGGCGTCAGTATGCTGCCTCACTAAAAGTGCCGCCTGGTACCCATGGTACCACTCGGTCCCATCATAGGGCCGGCCCTGCACCAGAGACATTTTCTCAAAATGTGCCTGCGCCAGTCTTTATGAATCCCTAGGAGTATATTTTCTTTTAATTTAGCATGGGGTGTTATACCACGATCTGTACGATCCATCTAGATTTTACCTTCAATGTGCAAGGTCCTTTCTTGTTCTGACTACTCTAGTCTGATGATAAGTTAAAACAAATCGATTGTTGTTTGCATAACCTTAGTAGGATTACATAACATTAGTAGAATTGCATAACATTAGTAGGAACATTGTTTGGATTGATAACCTGGTCAGGAATCATAAATGTCCATTAATCGTGACCATGTTGGTCACATCCTGAGGTTTATCTTGTAGCTTGATTTTTCTACAGTCTGATGTAATGGTTTTTTTTTATGCTTGTAAATTATGAAAGTGCAATTTCTCTTACTTTTATTTCTGCAATTTAAGACAAGGAGCTGATTTTTTATTACAGTACCTCAATGAGTTCAAAAGCTTTTGCAATTCAAAGCAAACTAATAAGAGTGAGACATAGCTCCCCGAGCACTCAACTCTTGCATGCCTGCAAACTGTAGTTGTAGGTAGCCTAATCTTAATTATTTTTATTAACTAAGCTGTTATTTGAGTCATATGACTGTAAAGACATTAAGTTTTTTATTAAACTGTGTCAAAATTTAAATTTCTAACAGTAATTCTGATTGCCTGTGGCTGTTGTTGTAATTATTTTTACACTATCAATAATTACTTGCTGTTTTCAGAAAAAATATAATTATATACCAGCACACACACATAGCAAATATTGAACTGCCAATATTTTGTTGACCTTCTCACAACATATGATATATGCTTTAATTTTTTATTCAAGCTCAACTAAAGATATTTGATGTGTTACATTTACCATTAAGCATTATCCTGGACTCACAAAGCCAGGCAAGTGGTTATCCAAGTGCCTATTCAGTGCAAATCAGAATGTGTGTTAAAGCAGAGCAAAAGTTAAAGTGTATGTTAAGCCCAAAAAAGTCTATCTATGTATATCTAGCCTTGAAAAAGTGGGAAAGTGTTAAAAACGCAGTTGTGTTTTTACTGCTATCCAAGGCTCTGTTAGAGAGATTTACTAATATCCTTACTAAATGGGATACGCTCAAGGTGTGGTGCAAACACAAGTTTGGGCCTAACTTTGACTGTTTAGGCCTGGTTCAGGAGGTAGTTTACATTCTCACCCCGCACCCCCCTTTCCTAGCCAGTCAGGCTGCCTGCTCTGCTAAAGCTCTGGCCTATTTTCGTCTCTATTGTGCTTGGGAATTCTCTTTGAATTCTTTATTTTTTGTTTTCTTTGTTTTTTTTGCACGGAGTGTCCCTTCAAAAATATGCCAACGCCTCATCATTAATATAGATCTGGTATGTACTTTTAGGGGCAACACCATTTTTTGAAGTGTAGGAGGGTCCCCCATTAACATACATATTAGACCCTCATCTAGGATAAAGTACCAAACAATTTTCCTCAGAAAGATGGGACTTTGAATGGATCACAGACAAAAAATGTATAGAAAACAAATTGTATTTGAATTTTATTACATAAATAATCAAATCATGATGAAAAGCGTGATACAAAGCATTGAATAAAACCAAAACATAAGAATGAAAACATAGTATTAAAAGACCAACTAAGAGCCAAAGCCCAGAAGCTGTCAAAAGGACTGACCAGCCAACGCGTTTCGAAAAACACTCATGGTTTATATCTTCTTCAGGGATTGAACCAGGCTTATTGTTTTCAAAGCTGAAAGTTGGATCACCCCTAAGAGCGTTTCACCAACCCAAATGCGATAATTCAATTGGGATTAAAAGGTCAGAGGAGAATATCCATCCATCACATGCATGTGTAGGTCAGATTGCCACGCACCCAGGGCTTTTTTTTTCATACAGGGATTCTGTAGTGAGCAGGATGAAATCCTGGTCGCCGGAAGTGTCTAAAAATTGATATTTTCAAGAGTTTAGCAGTAAAATGCCAGAACAGATCCGTAGAAGATCAGCCAAATTTTAGCACCTCTGTTGTGTTGACTGACAATAGGAGCCACGTTGAGCCTGTCCAGGAGTAAGATCATTACAGATTCATCAGTTGAGGATATACCCCTTCCTCTTCTGGGCCCTGTCCAACTACTAGATAAAATTAGGACACTGACATTAGATCATGCTAAAATTTGGCCGATCTTCTATGGATCTGTTCTTGTATACTACTGATAAACTCTTGAAAATATACATTTTTGGTACTTTCGGGGACCAGGATTTCCTCCTGTTCACTACAGCATCCCTTTAGGAAAAAAAATCCTGGGTGCATGGCAATTTGACCTACACATGCTTGTGACAGATGGATATTCTCCTCTGACCTTTTACTCCCAATCGAATTATCGCATTTGGGTTGGTGAAACGCTCTTAGCAGCGATTCAACTTTCAGATTTGAAAACAATAAGCCTGGTGCAATCCCTGAAGAGGACATAAACCATGAGTGTTTTTCGAAACGCATTGGATGGTCTGTCGTTTTGACAGGTTCTGGGCTTTGGTTCTTAGTTGGTCTTTTAAGTCTGTGTTTTTATTCATATGTTTTGGTTTTATCCAATGCTTTATATCAGGCTTTTCATCATGATTTGTTTATTTATGTAATACAATTCAAATACAATTTTTTCTATACATTTTCTGTCTGTGATCCATTCAAAGTCCCACCTTTCTGAGGAAAATTGTTTGGTACTATATGTATATGGGATGGGATCAACAGACAGTCCTGTCAGTTAACAAAGGCAAATCCCCCTTTTTCATCTAGGATAAACGTCTGGTATAGATGTAAGGGATCCCTGTCAGTTTATTTGCAAATAGAAGTAAAGTGGCAAATGCTGTCGTTTTTCTAACAATTAAAACACATTTTTTTGTCTTTGCGAATGTCAGTTTTGCTATATATTGTACAGATAAACCACTTCACAGACAGGTTTATAGCACCCCAAGTCTTGCTATTTAAAGGAATTTTTCATTTTTAATGTTGGCCTTAAAGTGGTTGTAAAGGCAGATGTTTTTTCTTAACTTTAATACATTCTACGCATTACTACTGTAAGATAAAAAGCCTTCTGTGTGCAGCAACCCCCCTTAGCCCTCCTAATACATACCTGAGCCCCATTTCAATCCAGCAATGTTGCACAAGTGACTCGACTGTCTTGGACTCTTCCTCCTCATTGGCTGAGACAGCAGCAAAGCGCCATTGGCTCTCGCTGCTGTGAATTAAAGTCAGTGAGGAGAGAGAGGGGGTGGGGCTAGGTCGGCCTGGGCCGTGACTCCGTGTCTGAATGGACACAGGATGCTACAGCTTGGCACAGGTGCCCCCATAGCAAGCTGCTTGCTGTGGGGGAACTCAAAAGGAGGGAGGGGCCAGGAGCACCGAAGAGTCACCCGATTAGAGGAGTATATGGGCTGCTCTGTGCAAAACCACTACACAGAACAAGTAAGTATAACATGTTTTTTTATTTTTAACAAAAAAAAAGAAACAAGACTTTAGTATCACCATTATAAAAATAGCTGATCTTTGCTAAGTACAATTTTTATTTTAGCTTTTTAGTTTTAATACATGTCCCCCAGGGCAGTACTTAGTTCCATTAGTTTGGCAACCCCTTTCCTATCAGCCTAGAAAATTGCCATTACTGCTTGACTCGGGGTGGGTTTTTCATGTTACGATCGGTATCCCTGAGTCACGCTCGGGGTAAGCTATGCAGAGCCTGCAGCGTGCGCTGGCTTACCTTCTCCTGGATCCAGCGATGCCACCGCGCTGTGTGAGCGAGCGGGACCTCGCTCGATTCACACAGTGTCCTCCTGTGCTGCCGATCTCCGTTCCCTGCGACGTTGTGACGCACGGGAGCGGAGAACGGCGCCAAATTCAAAAACGTAAACAAACACTATACATACAGTATACTGTAATCTTATAGATTACAGTACTGTATGTAAAAAAAAACACACACCCCTTGTCCCTAGTGGTCTGTCCAGTGTCCTACATGTCATTTTATATAATAAAAACCTTTCTTTCTCCCTGCAAACTGTAGATTGTCCATAGCAACCAAAAGTGTCCCTTTATGTCAAAAATGGTTTTAGATCAGCTAAAAAACAGCGATAATAAATTATAATCACTTGCAGAATTGTGCGATAGCGATTTGTGGGGAAATTTGTCATAGAAAAAAAAAAATAATGACAGCAACAATTCTGCAACTGAGAAAATTTCAGTGATTTTGATTTGATTACATTATTGAATAATTGTTATTAGAATTATATTATTATTTGTTATAATTATTTATAATTATTTATTATATTATAATTTATAATTTTGTTTTTTTAAAAATGTCATACCCGGGATGCCTATTAGATTCTTGTTTGGTCAGATTTAAGTGAGTTATTCCTAAGAATTACAGGCCTACAGTATTAAATGCCAAATTTCCTTGCAAATAATTGTACCGCTTTTGGTATGTAATTCCAGACAGAATCATGCCGCCAGGGAGGTTAACATTCAGGTCCCATTAACTTTAATAGGGCTTAGATTCAGTACCTGAACTTTGAGCATGTCCTGCAAACCCGCCCCAAACTAAACCCAAGTATGTTCGGCACATCCCTAATTACTAAAATAAAACAAGTTTCCATAGAAGTTACCTCATTTGTCTGAGACGGTATAAGCATATAAATCTATCTTTAATATGTTTCCCCCTTGGATGTAAGGTATGTTTAAAAAAAAAAAAAGATTATAGTGTTGTTAGTTTCCTTCTATTTATCAAATTTTATATTCAAGTATTAAAAATAAAACAGAGCTACCATGGTACCATGGGCATGAAGAATGACTACTCCTTACTCTATGTGTCCTGCTAACAGTCTTTTTTTCTTCTGTTCATAGTTTCCTCTGCGTTATGAATATTGTAGAAACATAATACAAATTGGTATAAGGTAACGTCTGATGCAATGTGCTGCAAGACTCCAATGGAAACAAGTATATTCAATATAGTTTTAGCCCATAAGCATTAATTGGTTCTGCTAATTAATAAGCCAAGGAAAATAAAGATGTGAGATCTAAAGTTTAAATTGGTTGCCATTGCCATACCATGGACACTAAACCAAGATCAACACATTTATATTCTGTGCTGTTGTAGCCAGTGTTTTCTTACTGAAAACTAACATTTCTCTTACTAAATATTGGTCCAGTTTTTATTACTCATTTTTATTGTACAAATTAGCCTAAGGAAAACATAAAAGAAATTCAGGATGATGGACTTCTTAGGCACCAAACTAACAATGTAGTGAAGGAAAAATAGACCCAATATTACAAATGGCCTTTTGTCGGGTATACAGGATAGAATGTATTTTATAAAGTATATGAATGTATTTGTATTGTATAAATTGTTTATAAAATCAATAAAAAAAAAGAGATTGAAAACAAACTAATAACGTATTAAAATAGTGATACATTTTATTCACGAAAAAATAGAAACAATTTGAAAAATGTTAAAAACATTGACTATTCATAATGTTGCCCTAGAAGAAATAACACTCCACCTATTCAACCACAATTGATAATAGATACTTTAGTTACAGAAAGACCAAGGATCAGACGCCATTGGCAATGTAGCATCAATTGTAACATATAGCTAAATTCACAAAGAGTTAAGCCGGCGTATCAGTAGATACGCCGTCGTAACTCTGAATCTAAGCCGTCGTACATTTAAGTGTATTCTCAAATTGAGTTACACTTTAATGTAGCTAAGATACGACTGCCTGCGCCATCGTTTCTTAGCTGTCTAGTTCCGCCGTCCGCTAGGGGCGTGAACGCTGATTTACGCCTAGAATGCGTAAATCAGCGAGATACGCCTATTTACGAACGTACGCTTGCCCGTCGCAGTAAAGATATGCCGTTTACGCAAGGCGTTTTCAGGTGTAAAGTTAGTCGAACAAATAGCTGGCCTAGCCAATGTTAAGTATGGACGTCGTTCCCGCGTAAAATTTTGAAAATTTTACGTCATTTGCGTAAGTCGTCAGTGAATAGGGCTGGACGTAATTTACGTTCACGTCAAAACCAATAAGTCCTTGCGGCGTACTTTGGAGCAATGCACACTGGGATATGTCCATGGACGGCGCATGCGCCGTTCCTTAAAAACGTCAATCACGTCGGGTCATGGTTTATTTACATAAAACACGCCCGCCTCTTCACAATTTGAATTAGGCGTGCTTACGCCGGCCCATTTACACTACGCCGCCGTAACTTAGAAGGCAAGTGCTTTGTGAATACAGCACTTGCCTTTCTGACTTACAGCGGCGTAGCGTAAATACCATACGCTACGCCGGCTCAAAAATACGCCGCCCTACGTGAATCCGGCTAATAGACTAGTGGTAAACAGTGTTTCGTAATTCAGCTCAGCTCTCCATGTTGCGTGTATTTAAAACGATTCTTTAGGAGTTTAGGCATATTCTATGAATAGAAAATCAACAATGAATTTCTACATAACATTAATAGAAAAAACAAATGTTTAAATAATTATTTTAATACAATGATAATATGTGCTTGCTGTCTAAGTGCTTGCTGTCTAATACCCCACACGTAGCGGAACCAAAAAAGTGGGCCCAAGCGTAGGGAGTGGCAAATCGTGGCTATGGGAACAAAATTTACTTACAGAAACTAAGATAAACATTTAGATTTTTTTATTACATTTTAGTTTCTGCAATTTATTTTAAAACCCAGTAGTGATTAAATATCACCAAAAGCTCTATTTGTGAAAAAACTTGGGTACAGTGTAGCATGACCGCGCAATTGTCATTCAAAGTGTGACAGCGCTAAAAAACTGAAAATTGGCCTAGGCAGGAAGGGGGCAAGAGTGCCATGTAGTGAAGCGGTTAAGGACATTTCTATCATGAAGTGAACTTTTCCTGTTCATGCAAGACAATGTAGAAGGTTTACTGGATTCCCCCAATCCCAAGCAACAAGCACTCACATTTCCTTGCTTTAGTTCCTTATGGCCACCGATATGGAGCAAAGAACAAAGTAAAATACCCTGCACTTTTGGCATTGTTGAAGATGTGGCTCACTTCCCATCTCCAATGTGACAGTGCTAGGAGCTGCCATTTGGCCCAGAGTGGCAGGGGGTATGGAAAGGTGAGTATATTCTACTATGTGTATATGCTACTTTGCCCTGCATTGACAAAAGAACGGTTCACTTTAACCAACTGAAATGTTAGTAATGCTACGTACAGACGATCCGACATTCCGACAACAAAACCGTGGATTTTTTTCTGGCGAAATGTTGGCTCAAACTTGTCCTGCATACACACGGTCACCAAATGTTGACGAAAATTCCAAACGTTAAGAACGCGGTCACGTACAACACTACGACAAGCCGAAATAAAATGAAGTTCAATGATTCTGAGCATGCGTCGAATTGATTCGGAGCATGCGTAGGATTTTTGCATACAGACGATCGGAATTTCCGACAATAACTTGTCGGAAATTCAGAAAAATTGAGAACAAGCTCTCAAACATTTGTTGTCGGAAATTCCGACAGCAAATGTCCGATGGAGCCTACACACGGTCGGAATATCCGACCGAAAGCTTACATCGAACATTTGTTGTCGGAAATTCCAATCGTGTGTGTACGCAGCATAAGTGTGTCTGTGCTCATTCATTGCAATGTTTGGAATACTTTTTTGTATACATTTCAAATAAGATGCAGCTGTTAGATATATGACATCATAATCAAGAAGCCTGATTTCCATCCCAGTGCTTAACTACCAAAGTGACCTCCCATCTTCCCATCTTCTTATCAAGAGAAAACATGCTTTTGTACTTGTAGATAGAGCAGGTAATAGTTAAGAATCTGTTTTGTGTGTGCTTTTCTCCTTTTGTATATGCTACCTGTATCCTGTTGGGGAGATTTCAGCGAGACAATGTCACGTAGACCATTGTCACCAGAACATGTTTACCCTTTGATATATTTCCCTTCACCTTGTGCCCCCATGACAACTCAAAATTTTTGAATTTCCCATTGCTTACTGTTCTGCAAACAATAATCACTGGGACCAAGAAGGGAAATTTTCCAAGTGGAGACATATACAATTTAAGAAGCTATATAGGAATCTTGGTATAAAAATTAAATTCAGATAAAAGAAGTTATGTTGCTCTAAAAACTGAGGCAAATTGCAGTTTTACTTTCTAAAATAGGTGAGAAGATATGAAGAGAGCATAAATAAAGAGAAAAAAAATGGGTGCTGACATTTTCAACTTGTCTTTCAAGCTGTCATCCTTATCCTGTCATCACTGACCCAGAAAAGGCTTGGAGGTGAGCAGTTCCAGCTTCACTGTCCAAATAACTGTTCTGGCTCAGTGGCATATAGAGTAATGAAGCAAGCATGAGGATGATAGCTGCAGTGCTTACAACCTCAAAAACAAGCCAGTATTGGATAAACCAATATTTCTACCCTGACAGTTTAATTTTAAAGTAAGAAGCGTGTCTGGATCTCAATACAGGAACTATAGGATGAGGTTCTAATGCCTCGTACACACGGCCGGACTTTCCGATTAAAAAAGTCAGATGGAGGCTACACACGGTCGGACTTTCTGATTAAAAAAGTCAGACTGGCTTTTTTTCTCTGAAAGTCCGGCCGTGTGTAGCCTCCATCTGACTTTTTTGTCGGAAGTCCGAAGGACCTTACATAGAGAACCTGTTCTCTTTGTTTCCAACGGACTCGCGGCGGGCTTTTACACAGTAAAAAATTCGACCATGTGAACGAGGCATAAGAGGTCCTTCTCTTCTGTTAAGCTACTGTATATGTTACACATGGACCACAAAGACACTTATGACCATTTTTACAATGTACGTAAAATTAGGGTTGTCACTTCATCCCTTTAAAACCAAACACATACAAATTTCACAGGTTCTGTTGCTGATTACGGTGTTAATTAAACTCATGCAGTTCCTTATCTGCATTATACTTGCTTACTGGGCATTTAAACCCTCTTCCTGCACAGGCCAATTTTCAGCTTTCAGCGCTGTCACTCTTTGAATGACAATTGCGTGGTCATGCAATACTTTACCCAAATGAAATGTAACAATTTTTTTTAACACAAATAAAGCTTTCTTTTGGTGGTATTTAATCACTACTAGGGTTTTTATTTTTTTACTAAACAAACAAAAAAAGATTGAAAGAAAAAAAATTTATTTTATAGTTTGTTATAATGCACTGAGGCTGCACTGATAAGTGGCACTGATGGGCACTGATAGGTGGCACTGATAGGCGGCACTGAAGGGCACTGATAGGTGACACCACTGAAGGGCACTGATAGGCAGCACTGAAGGACACTGATGGGCATTGATGGGCACTGGTAGGTGACACTGTTAGGCAGCACTGATAGATGGCACTGATTGACAGCACTGGTGGGCACTGTATATGACGACCCCCCTTCCGAGGCTTCCAATGCTTCATAATTCTTCCTTCTGGAGCCATATTCTTCTTCATTCTTGCTGGTAGTCAGTTAGAGTGTCCCCAACCATCTCTGAGGACTACAGAACGCATTTTGTCTATGTTATGGAGAGGGAGAGGTGTTGTGTAGTTTTGTTTTAGGGTGACAATGTTCCTCCACAGTTATGGTACAAGAAGTAGGTGTTGTCACCCTAGGGCAGTAGTCTTGTTATTTGGCAGGATCCCCAGGTTAAAATAAAGCAACAGACTCTTGAAAATAAAAATAAACTGAATGCAGCCACCACTTTTAACCACTTTACAACCGGGCCTATTTTGGCACTTCTCTCATGTAAAAATCACATTTTTTTTGCTAGAAAATTAATCAGAACCCCCAAACATTATATATTTTTTTAGCAGACATCCTAGGGAATACAATGGCAGTCATTTCAACTTTTTTTCTCGCACAGTATTTGCGCAATAATTATTCAAACACCTTTTTTGGGGGAAAAAAACGGTTTCATGAATTAAAAAATAACAAAACAGTAAAGTTAGCCCAATTTTTGTGTATAATGTGAAATATGATGTTACGCAGAGTAAATAGATACCTAACATGTCACGCTTTAAAATTGCGCACACTCATGGAATGGCACCAAACTTCGGTACTTAAAAATCTTCATAGGCGACGCTTTAAATTTTTTGACAGGTTACTATTTTCGAGTTACAGAGGAGATCTAGTACTAGAATTGTTGCACACGCTCTAACGCACGCGACGATACCTCACATGCGGGGTTTGAACGGCGTTTACATATGTGGGCGGGACTTGCATGCGTGTTCGCTTCTGCGCGCAAGCTACCGGGGATGTTTTAAAAACATTTTCTTTCATTTTATTTTTATTTTATTAATTTTTTTATTTTTACACTTTTATTTTCGATTTTAATTTTTTTTTATCACTTTTATTCCTATTAAAAGGAATGTAAACATCCCTTGTAATAGGAATCAGTGTGACAGGTCCTCTTTATGGAGAGATGTGGGGTCAATAAGTCCCCACATCTCTCCTCCAGGCTTCCAAGCATGAAATCTGTGAAAAAACATTCACCGATCTACCGGGCGACCATAACGTCGCGCCCGGGCTTCCGACCGTAATCTCTATGCTTCCCCAGCCAGCGCCGGCCGATTCGCTCTCCGGGCCCCCGATGGCACGGGAGAGCCCGGAGAAGCACCGGATGGTGGCGGGAGGCGTCCCCTCCCGCTGCCTATAAGAATGATCAAGCAGCAGAACTGCCGCTTTGATCGTTCTTATTGTGCACAGAATCGTCGGCTGAAGACGGTGATATATGAATTATGCCTGTAGCTGCAGGCATCATTCAGATATCACCGCACAAAGTCGAGGACGTATTTTGTCTATGGGCCAGTTGTAAAGTGGTTAAAGTGATACTAAGGGTCCTTTCACACGGGGCGGATCAGTAATGCCTCCCTGGCTTCTCCTCCCAGCTAATCTGGTCTTAAGATCCGCCTCCTGTCCTGAGAAAAAGCTGGAAGACAATAGCGAATACTGATTCGCTAATGTCACAAGTGGGTGGGTTTGGGGCGCAGTGCCAATTAGAGCCTCAGGCTCCACATGGAGATAAGGTGACGGTGCATGGAAATTAGGGGGGCACCACTGCGCCCCTTATGGACCAGCTGCCGCTGGATGGAACTATAAAGCCCCATACACACTATCAGTTTTCCTGCAGGGTTTCTCTTTAGGTTTACCAAAACCATGTAGTGCAAGGGCCTGCCTGATTGCCTACAAATTGAAACTCTTGAGGTTTGACCTCATATTAGATGGTTTTGGTAAATCTGAAGAGAAAACCTGCAGAAAAACTGTGTGTATGGGGCTTAAGGGGTTAATGTACTAAAGACAAACAGACAGTGCACTTTGCAAGTGCAGTTGCTCCAGAGCTTAGTAAATGAATGAAATTGCTGCTGACTTCCATCATCCAATCATGTGCAAGCAAAAATGCTGTTTTTTTTTTTTTACTTTTTCTTGCATGTTATTGAGTATTTTTTTACAAATCAAAGCTTACCTCATTTACTAAACTCTGGAGCAGCTGCACTTCCAAAGTGCACAGTCTATTTTCCTTAAAGTGTCTATAGACGGCCATCTATCATGTTTTCTGAGTGCCAGCAGAAACTGGCACCTGAGACACTTTGACAAGGGGAAGCAGTTGATCATATTAGAAATACTGTCCAACATCTACTATTTCCCTTTAGATAAGCCAGTACCAGAGGCTTTTCAGAACAGCTCCCCTATCCTGCTTACTAAACCGTTCATGTTCAGGGAAGCTTTAGAAGATTTAGATGCCTGTTCTTAATCTAGGCAGAGTAAATGAGTAAATCTAAAAAATGAATTTAAAAAATGAATAGTCATGGTGCAGTCCTGGGCTCAAATCCAATTAATTTCCCTGAAAATCCAGGGTCTGCCCACTCTATCACTCTGGTTTAAAACTTTGCTGGTTTTCTTTCAAAAACGTAACCGTGAGAAGGATTTATTCTAATCAAGCTAGAAAAATAATTTATTAGATTCATCTAAAAATTGAAAGAAATTGAAATAAGTTAACTGACTTTAAAATTGCATTTTTTTTTTACAATCCAGACAAATGTTCTAAATGTACTTTTAGATTCTTTTTTTTTTTTTTTTCTGGTAAAGTACCACAAGCTCTATAATGAGATGCAGCCCATTAAACCACTTCAGTTAGGCAGATGGTTACTTTACAAAGCATCCACTGATGGGGAATTTATGCAAAAATGACTGTGCTGGGGAATCAATGAACAGATCAGTTTACAACAGCTATCTTCCACATCTAGTATAAGCCTGCTTTCCTGATTAGACCAACTCCAAGATACAATCGCAGTACCATTTTAATTAAATCAGAGTTGCATAATGCAATATGTACTTCCACTAACTAATGTCATTTACAGTAACACAAAATGTACAGCACACAAAGACTTTGCTTTTCTTGTTTTTATTTCTGCCTAAGATTTTGTAGCCGGACACTTGTAGTTAGATGCTAAAACTGCACTGATTAATGGTCTAAAACCATCTGATCAAATCTATGTAAATGTTCTGACGTTTTCTATTTTTTTTTTGTTGAATATTTGAAATTATTTAGTATATCTAATGATAAACTATACCTAGGATTAATAAAGTTGTTCATTAAAAAAATATGAGTACATAACATAACTCATCGTTTTGCTCGTCGAGTTCTGTGTGAAGCCGCCGAGGATCTCGGCGAGCCAACTTTCCTCATTGAACAATGAGGAAATAGAGAACATGTTCTCTATTTGGCTCGACGAGGAACTCGTCGGCTTCCTCGGCCGAAAGTGTGCACACGGCCGGGTTTCTCGGCAGAATTCAGCTCCGATCGAGTTTCTGGCTAAATTCTGCCGAGAAACTCGGTCGCGTGTACGGGGCCTTAGAGATAACCCCTCTTAAACATTTGTCATGACAAGTCTCCCCATTATAAGAGTTTCTCTCTATTCCTATTTTGAAAGCTACTTAAAATTTAGGATTTACACATATTTTCATTCCAGGTATATTAGTGATCAGGATTATTATACAGAGTGTGTCTCCCTAACATGGACATAGACAGCATTTAAAATTTAACAGTGGTTCTAAACTCTCCCCTGTCTATAAAAAATTCTAATCTCTATTGTCCATTGAGGGACACAGGGATATGGTAATTCTTTAACATTTGGGCACTATTTTGGCATTATGGCAGACCTTAGTCTACAACGTTAGTTGGCCACAGAACACTTCTCATGTCCAGAACCCTGGCACAGCCTTTGGTTTGACGCAGTCACTGAAGACTCACCATTTAAATAAGACCACGTGGTGAAGATAGCCTGGAATATCAACTTTAGGCACTAAGCTCTGCATTGTGGCACTTTCCAGACCTGTATGTAATGTGCCATTTAGCCGCAGATTGCTCCTCAATTTCAGAGCCATGATACATATAGCATATAGCTGGTGTATCTCAGTCTCTGATGATTCCCTGTGTGAGTAAACCTCTGGAAGTGCTGAAGATAGCCTGATACACCATCTGCAGACATAGCGCTTTGCCATGTGGTGTTTTCCAGACCCTTGTGTACTGTGTTAGTTTGCCGCAGTTTCAGAGCTGTGGTACAGCTTCTGTTGTGACCTAGTCTCTGCAGTCTCAGTCTCTGAGTGAGCCTCTGATTGTGGCTAACATAACCTAATATATGACGCAATGGACTCTGCTTCTCAGATCTTTGGATACTGCATGAGTAACCCACAGATCGCTTTCCAGTTCTAGAGTTGTGGCACAGACTTTCAGCAAGACCTAGTCTCTCACAACTCATTTATATTGGCACATGGCTCATTATATATTGACCTCTACAACACTTGAATGAGCAATTCCTCATCTTCGGAGGAAATCTAGGTACTCCACCATGACAAGGTTGACAGTGTCATTAGTGCCCACACTATTTCCATCGCACAACATCCTGGACATCAAGTCTTGTTTTTGGATCTCTGTATCCCATTTTCTCCACTGTATTGTGTTCATCAAGAGTTTAACCTTTTTTACTTTTTCACAAGAAAATATCTACCTTCTTAGTTATTATCACCTAAAAAAAGTAATTAGACATAGCACTATGTTACCTACCTGTTAATTTTCCCTAGGTGGGAAAGTCCAGATGTGATTATGGGTCATATTTACAGGAAGAAAGACTGATTGTTCACATATATTCAAGTATATAATTAGACAGGTTGTTTTGTGGTTATTATAACTCTAAAAAATCTAAAGGTGTTGGAGTATAGGAGTTTGACGGTATCCTTTTTGTCCTTGTATGTCTATTACATTATAATATATCCTCGTCTAGCTTACCCTTTTACATAGGTGTGTGGATTTCTATGCCTCTTTCTTAGAAGAGACATAGTATTCAATGCTTCTTTGTTTCACGTTGAGGGTTCTCTTCCTACTCTTCCTTTACATTTTTGCTGAGCGGACTGTCATATTATAAATCTGTCTTTTCTTGAATCCTGTGTATATGGGTGTTCTTCTTCAACCTCCTGCTGTTTGTTGGTTGGACTTTGATAGGAACATACTTTTTTGTCTGCCTTCCTTTTCCTGGGGTCAAGGATTAGGTATCCTAGGTCTTGACCTTTTCCTTAGTAAACATTCTATTTTATTGATCATTTTAGTTGTTAGACCAACAATCCTCTTCTGTTCAGGTAGTTGTTCTTCCACCTGTTTTCCTTGCGGTGGATTAATGTTTGTTTAGCCTAGTGATGCTACCTTGCTCTACCCTGAAACACCAGGTTGATTCTTGGTGCATTTGTTTAGCTGTTTTATTTCCATATATACTCTAGCCTTTTTTAACCTAGTCTTTGTTCAGGCATTGCTTCACTTGGATGCTTTTATAGGTTTCCCAACCATTACATCTGTCAGTGGCTGTTGCCCACCCCTCGGTTGGGTTGCTTTTGGATGTCCTAAATATCCAAGTGTTATTATATTCCTGTGTCACTCAATGGACAATAAGGAAAATTCAATTGTTGTGCTTACTTATTTTTCTTGAAGTCCATTGAGGAACAAAGGTCTTGCTCTCTATGCTGTTGTACAAGAACAAGTCTCCTGCGCTCTGATATTTTTAGGAAGTACTATGAAGTGGTGCAGTTCAATTAAAAGTTATCATCTAGAGTCTTGCAGCCCTCCTCAGAATCGTGGGAATTCATGAAACTATAAAAGAGAAGAAAAAGAGCGGAGGGCGCACCGACCTCGTGTGATACTGATAAAATGTATTTATTCCAATAATAAAATCAATGGTTATACTCACAAAATTGGAGTTAAAATCAGGCTTTAAAAATGAGTACAGCAGATGTCCAGCATCGTCAGTGGAACACGAATAATCGTTTGAACCAATCAGTCGATGTAATAGCTGACGCGTTTTGGGGGCGTACCCCTTTCCTCAGAGCTAATGTGGTCTGCAGTGCTCTGCAGACCACGTTAGCTCTGAGGAAAGGGGTACGCCCCCGAAACGCGTCAGCTATTACATCGACTGATTGGTTCAAACGATTATTCGTGTTCCACTGACGATGCTGGACATCTGCTGTACTCATTTTTAAAGCCTGATTTTAACTCCAATTTTGTGAGTATAACCATTGATTTTATTATTGGAATAAATACATTTTATCAGTATCACACGAGGTCGGTGCGCCCTCCGCTCTTTTTCTTCTCTCTATGCTGTTGGCCTTATGAATTGCTTACTTACTAAACTGAGGCATGCTAGTTGGAGGCGGAGTGATATGCCAGCTAGGTTGACCTTTTTTAAACCAAACCTTTTGAAGGCTGCAATATAATTTAAATGTCCAAGAATTACTATATTACTGTAATTGGACCTCAAGAAAAATGTTTTACAGTATGTGCAAAAATCTATGTATATAATAAAGAATGTCACGTCACCAATACCTCCGTCTGACACCAAGGTGACAGAAACAATTGAGTACTATCCATGATACTTTTTTAATTTGCACTAACATACAATTTTTCAGGAAAAGCTTTTGGGGTGTGTCCCCTTTATCAAGGTCCCAGCAGTACTTATGCACTGCTGGCAGCTTGACGAAGGGAACTCTCCCCAAAAGCTTGTCCTTAAAAATTGTATGTTAGTGCAAATTAAAAAAGTATCATGGATAGTACTCAATTGTTTCTGTCACAAGTGCATTAATACGCTACAATGACCTTAGACACCTAGGTAAAACTGAACTTCAGCTAGATAAAAGAAAACACAAATGAATACAGCTATGTATTCCTTAAAATAATTTAAGGTATTTTTAAATGTTCTTAAATATGACTCTTCTAATCCTCCATGTTTACAGTATGCACATGTGACAAAATATAACATAATTAGAGACAGTAGAGAGAAATGACCATCAGTGTGTTGCATCTTCTTTACTGTCCAGTAGGGAGAGAGTTGATGAAGCTGTATTGCTTAATTGCAGTTAAGAAAAATGTAGGTCATCAACCTTTCTGGGATAGGTGTATACACCTCTACTTTCTGGGAGAGGTGTGTAAATTACAGAATTGGATCTATAGAAATACAAATATTTTGGCATGAAAAATAGCACCCATACCAGTATTTTAGTTGTGTATTTGTTTTCTTGGAACTTATCTTAAAAGTTAGACCTGAAGTTCAGTTACCTACTTGCAGACCATCCCCATGCACATATACGGCGACGGGGCAGCCATTCTAGGTCGCATACATAATTTATGTCTGGGACCCGCTGATTGGCTGAGCAAATCACAGTTACTAACAACATCAGGCTCTGTACATGGAGCAGAGATGTGACTGCTTTTTTCTCTCTGCAAAGGAGAACAATCAGCCACATCTACTAGTAAAAGCAGCACATATTGCAAGCATTACACTTGTTAGGCACACAGTTATCCCTTTCATTGCACCTAGATGTTAATCTGTTCCCAGCCAGTATCATTAGTAGAGTTACAGTGTATAGTATTAGCACTGATCACTGTATTAGTTTCACTGGAGAGTGTCAATTTTTCAGTTCCCACCAAGTGTCAGATTGCCCGTCGCACTATAAGTTGCTGATCACCACCATAACTAGTATAAAAAAAATGGAATATATATACCATTATTTGTAGACATTATTAGCCGGATTCAGAAAGACTTACGCCGGCGTATCAGTAGATACGCCGTCGTAAGTCCGAATGCGCGCCGTCGTATATTTAAGCGTATTCTGGAAACCAGATACGCTTAAATTTGGCCAAGATACGACCGACGTAAGTCTCCTATGCCATCGTATCTTATGTGCATATTTACACTGGCCGCTAGGGGCGTGTACGTGGATTTACGCGTCAAATATGTAAATGAGCACGATACGCCGATTCACGAACGTACGTACGCCCGTCGCAGTAAGATACGCCGTTTACGTAAGACATATGTCGGCGTAAAGATAAACCACCAAAAAGATGGCGCAGCCCATGCAAGGTATGGACGACGGAACAGCCGTCGTATTTTACGTTGTTTGCGTAAGCGTACGTGAATGGGGCTGGGCGTAGGTTACGTTCACGTCGAAAGCATTGAGCCGACGTTTCGTAGGGAGTATTTGCGACGCAATTCTGAACATGCGCTCGCATGCGCCGTACGAACGGCCCTCATTTACATGGGTCACGGTTAATTTAAATGTAGCCCGCCCACTACATGCCTACTTTGAATTAGGCGGGGTTACGCCGGCCCATTTGCGCTACGCCAACGTAACTTACGGAGCAAGTGCTTTGTGAATACTGTACTTGTCTCACTATGTTACGTCGGCATAGTGCAAATGGGATGCGCTACGCTGGCCTAAAGATACGCCATTGTATCTGAATCTGGCCCTATAACTTTCAAGCAAACCAATCAATATACACTTATTGGGATTTTTTTTTTACCAATTACATTTTGTCCTAAATCTATAAAGAATAAAAAAAAAAAAATCTTTATTTTTTATTAGATATGCTTTATAGGTGAAAGTAATTTATTTTTTTCAAAATGTATGTATATAATAATAATAAAAAAAGTGGTGATCAAATACCACCAAAAGAAAGCACTAGTTATGTGAAAAAAATGACATAAATGTAATTTGCGTATAGTGTTGCATGACCGCAAAATGGCTAATTAAAGCGGTTGTATACCCCGCTTTCACATTTTTACCTACAGGTACGCCTATAATAAGGCTTACCTGTAGGTAAAATTAATATTTCCTAATCCTGTACGGTTTAGGAGATATTCACCATGCATGCAGCCGCTGACATAAGCTGCCCATGTGGTCTGAAGGTCCAGCGGATGCTGCTGAAAAATCAGAGCTCCTTGCCGGAAAAAGGACTCCCGTGCAGGCGTGACATCATCGCACCTCTGGACACTTACAGCGCCAGAGCCGTGAACCCAGAACAAACACAGAGGGAACATGTAATCTCCCTAAGCGGTGACCGGGAGGTGATGCCGGCGCTTCGTTTTAAGGTATTTCACAATGAGCTAGTATGCAGTGGATACTAGCTCATTATGCCTTTGCCTTACAGGTTTTTTTTTTTTTGCAGGTGCTGAATAGCAAAGAATTCTCTGGTCATGAAGGGGGTAAAACCTGCCGGAGGTCAAGTGGTCAAAATGCTTTTTTTGAGATACAGCACCACATACATTAGGTATGTGTAATAGTATGCATTCCACAATCTGCAGGTGGCTGCTTCTGCTCAGAATACTCTGTGCTGTGTCCCCTTTACAGCTATGAAGGTTAACAGCAGTGGCTCCTAATTGGGAAAGTTGTGCTGCTCTCCAACTCCCTATTCCCGCCTCTGTTATTCATAGAATTCTTCTCACTATGCTCCCATGACACATCAAGTTCTGTGAATGGAGGAGGAGTTGAATGACAGCATCTCTTCCACCCATTCATGAAACTTGATGCATCGTTTAAGTGTAGTAAGATGAATGGCGGAAGAGACAGGATGGGGAGAATTGCGCAACCTTCCTGTTGTAGAGCCACTGCTGTTAAAGCCGGGGTTCACCCCAAAATAAAATTTTAACATTAGATTCAGCCGAGTTGTCAGAATGACAATCGGCTGTTTTTTTATATTTTATCCCCGTACATACCGTATTTTCACCGCCGCTTCCGGGTATGTCTTCTGCGGGACTGGGCGTTCCTAATTGATTGACAGGCTTCCGACCGTCGCATACAGCGCGTCACGAGTTGCCGAAAGAAGCCGGACTGTGAGTCGGCTCTATACGGCGCCTGTGACGTGCAGTATGCGACGGTCGGAAGACTGTCAATCAATTAGGAACGCCCAGTCCCGCAGAAGACATACCCGGAAGCGGCAGTGAAAATACGGTATGTACGGGGATAGAATAAAAAAAACAGCCGATTGTCATTCTGACAACTCGGCTGAATCTAATGTTAAAAATAGTTTTTTTGGGTGAGCCCCCGCTTTAACCTTCATAGCGCTGGAAGACAGCTGCTCAGGGCAGTACCCAGTGGCTGTAAAGGGAACACAGAATAGAAGATTTTGAGCAGAAGCAATTGTCTTCAAGTCACATCATTAAAACATACCTAATGTGTATCCAAAATCTAAAATAATACCAATAATAATAAACTTCAACTGAAAAAGTGCATGTAGATTATTTTGTGCTGACAAAGTCTATAGATGATCCATTTTTATTTATTTTTTTCCTAACAAGGCTTTAAAAGAGTTGAGAGACATGCAAAACAAATTATGTGTCCTATTAACTCAAATAAAAACGATGTATTGAAAAAATGGAAAAAAATCTGATTTGACTGTTAAAGAAGTCTCTTGAGGAGCAATGTGTTTGCTCTTCACTGTGTATCTATGTGGACTCAAGCTAATAAGTATACGTAGATGAATAAGGTATTCATGATGGAAAGGACACAGTTTAATACATATTGTTGGGGGGTTTGTAATACTGATTTAAATAATATACAGAACATAAAATAACTATAAGCTTTAAACTTAAAGATACACTTCAGCAGCATACAAAAAGCACAGCCTAACCACTTAATATGTCACTTTTACATCTAGACATTGCTGTAGTGCTCCTGTCCACCTCACTCATTTTTGCTAGTAAACTTGGATCTGAAAACACATGCTTTTGAATGAGAAAAATTCTCAAACTCACCCGATACAGATTATTTTCTGTCTGTCATGTACAGAAAACATGGTGCAGCAAAAAATGTTAATACTATGAGTTTTCTCACAGCCAGTAATCAGATACAAACCTGCACTGGAATTCTCATTGTAATTGAAGATAGAAAAAGAAGAAGAAAAAAAAAATTCATTCACAGGCTTCAAGAAGTAAATTTCCACTGACTATTTTAGGTTGTCTGTGCATATCCATCTGCAGGGAATTACACAGGTTAGGGTATATTGAGTTTCTGATTTTATTATAGCTTTGGTATTTACTGTACAGCATTAGTTACTCCCTAATCATTGTGTCTTGTTGCCTGAATTGCTGTTTAAAGTGGAGGTTCCATCAAAAAAACAATTTTGCTTTAAACTGTAGCTTACGACTAAAAAAGAAAAAAAAAAAAACTTTTTTTTTTTACTCATCTGGAAATGCCTGTTGCTATGCGGTCCCATGAAATCTGCCTTTGAAACCACCTAGGATTCTGACATCATCTCCCTCTAATGCTCCTGGGAAATGTGTGTCATCATTTCCCAGGATGCAGTGCGCTGTCCAATTATCACTCCCCATCCAAGACTTCCAGGAAGTAAGTGCTTGTAGGCTTCACAATGCCCACAAGCAAAATGACAACGGTGTGGACATAGTTTATAAACTTTCTTTTTTGAATAATTATGCGGATCGGCGGCGGATTGTAAAATAGTAAGTGACCAGATTTATATTATAAAAACGCAGGATGAAAGGACATACATTTTAAAAATGCTAATTGTGGTTGGAACTCCGCTTTAAATAGGTATAGTGACAATGTTTTGAACTTTTCTGTATTTTTCACAAACATTTTATATGATTGTTCTTATATTAGCACTTACTCATTGATTTAGTTAAAGTTGCACTTTTTGATTATTCGTTATATATTGCATTTATGCATAATCATTTTTTATCTGATAGAGCACTGGTTCTAGAGATATATACTGAGATATCGGTTCACCTGAATGCGTATTAATTTGGTTAGATAGGAAGCCTCATTACAGCAACAAAATCATAAAATGATTGACTCTGCATATAGTTCATCTTGTAGGAAAACATTTTGGGGTTGATTTACTAAAGGAAAATAGACTGTGCACTTTGCAAGTGTATTTGCTCCAGAGCTTGGTAAATGAGGTAAAGTTTCACTTTGCAAAAAGTACCCAATCACGTCCGAGGAAAATTAAAGAAAAAATGCATTTTTGCTTGCACATGATTGGACGATGGAAGTCAACAGAGCTTCTGCTCATTTACAAAGCTCTGGAACAACTGCACAGTTTATTTGCCTTTAGTAAATCAACCCCAGTGTCACACTTGTAGGAAAAGGAAAGCATCTACGCCTGTAGGATATCCTGGTAAACAAAATACATATCATATCAGTTAGTAGCATAATAGTAGGACTATATTTAGACTTCTACTTATTTATCTATATGAACATCCCTTGCACCCTACCCCTTTGAATTCTAGTGCTGGATATATTCATTAGTGCACACAGCTGTCCATATGCATTAAGGAGAAAAGGAAAAGGGACCACAGATGGTATATGTTATGCTTTGCTTCTTTCCTGATGTACTGTGCCATTTTGTTTATACGTTTATATCATTCTCTGGTTAGTTCCCACTCTACCAGCAAAATACCAACTGCTTATATGTACATATTGTACTTAAATGACCATATAATGTTAATATTGTGTAAACCAACACAGCAGGAGGAGAGTAATCAATCTGAAGCAGTTGGCCACCTTAAACATACAGTGTTTTGAAAAAGTATTCCTACCCCTTGAAATTTTCAAAATTGTGTCATGGTACAACCAAAAACGTAAATGTATTTTATTGGGATTTTATGTGATAGACCAACACAAAGTGGCACATAATTGTGAAGTGGAAGAAAAATGATAAATGGTTTTCAAAATGTTTACAAATAAATATGTGAAAATGGTGGCGTGCATTTGTATTCAGCCCCCTTTAATCTAATACTCCTAACTAAAATCTAGTGGAAACAATTGCCTTCAGAAGTCACCTAATAAGTAGAGTTCACCTGTGTGTCATTTAATCTCAGTATTAATACAGCTGCTTTGGGAAGCCCTCAGAGGTTTGTTAGAGAACCTTAGTGAACAAGCAGCATTGTGAAGGCCAAGGAACACACCAGACAGGTCAAGACATGGCTCTTCACCTTAACTAACAGGCCGGGCAAGGAGAGCATTAATCAGAGAAGCAGCCAAAAGGCCCATGGTAACTCTGGAGGAGCTTCAGAGATCCACAGCTCAGGAGGGAGAATCTGTCCACAGGACAACTATTAGTCGTGCATTCCACAAATCTGACCTTTATGGAAGAGTGGCAAGAAGAAAGCAATTGTTGAAATACAGCCATAAGTCATCCCATTTTCAGTTTGCAATAAGCCATGTGGGGGACACAGCAAACATGTGGAAGAAGATGCTCTGGTCAGATGAGACCAAAATGTTACTTTCTGGCCTAAAAGCAAAATGCTAGTGTGGCAGAAAACCAACACTGCACATCACCCTGAATAGACCATCCACCACAGTGAAACATGGTAGTGGCAGCATCATGTTGTGGGGATGCTTTTTTTCAACAGAAACAGGGAAGCTGGTCAGAGAGTTGCTGGGAAGATGGATGGAGCCAAATACAGGGCAAACTTAGAAGATAACCTGTTAGAGTCTGTAAAAGGGGGCCAAGGTTCACCTTCCAGCAGGACAAGGACCCTAAACATACAGCCAGAGCTGCAATGGAATAGTTTAGATCAAAGCATATTCATGTGTTAGAATGGCCCAGTCAAAGTCCAGACCTAAAGCCAAGTGAAAATCTGTGGCAAGACTTCAAAATTGCTATTCACAGACACTCTCCATCCAATCTAAAAGAGCTTGAGCTATTTTGCAAGAAGAATGGGCAAAAATGTCCTTCTCTAGATGTGCAAAGCTTTTTTTTCAAGGCACTGTAAATTGCAATATTTGTATGCAGACCAATAGTTACTGACAGTCACAAGAAATGTGTAACAATGTGCATGTAAGGGGATCTTGAAGGGGATGCTGTTATTTTTTTATTTTTTTTACAGAGCATTATGTGCTTTAATTATGATTTGATAATTACAAAGAAAGTTTATAAAGAAAGAGCACAGCAGTGTGCATGGCATGTTTTTGTGTAATACCCTGGAGGCTTTAAATGTCAAAGGTTGTGTCCTTGTTTTCCCTTGAGTAATCTGTGGATAAGAAGGTGTCATGTAGTTGGGTTTCCGATTCTCCCCATCAGGAGATTATGGCACTGTTAGCTGTGCTTCCTCTGGAGGTTGTTGAGTATGCCTCCTCTATGGAGTTTTGCTGGGGAGGAGAAGTTATTTGTCCTCTATGTGGAGAATTTCTGTTCATTCAATACAAAATGCTTCAAGAAAGAAAGTTTAAAAGTTGACTATAGTTGTGTGGCTATGGAACACTCTTTACTCACAATTAAAAACACTTGACCTGAAGTTAATTCAAATCCTTCAGTATAAGAATGGGATTTATACAGGCTACAGATAGATTGAAAGTATGGAAATCATCAGGAAAGAGAACCACTGGAGAATCAGTAAGGGTCAGAGAGCCTGGGTGTATTAAAGTGATGTAGTGACATTGAAAGGTCTGTTGTTCTTAATGGGAAATGCATCAGGACGCTGAAAAATCTGTGTCCCAGTTATGTCCCAAAAATTACAAGGTGCAGAGGCAATAGTGGAGGTAAAATGCAGGTCAAATACATACCTGTCCATACAGTAACAAAGGAAGATGTGTACTGTAGATTTAGGCACCCCAAGTGTGACCCACAAGTTTATGAGATCCACCTAGGGAGCTATAGTATGAGTTGTTTGCATAGAACCATCTGAAAGAGAATTTCTACTATGCCATGGTGTGATTTGCCCATGGAGAGGACTTTCCTTCTGCCATGAGGCTAAAAACCCTCCCTTCCCTCATCATGAACCATAGGTGTTATGTGAGCTATTGGTTACATACTCACTGTAAATCTACAAGTAGAACCAATATTTCAGCAATGAATAAAAAAAGTGATAACTGTATGCATTGCGTCCATATATGCTTTTTGTTTCTTAAAGCACTTTGAAAAAGAAAATTCAAAAGATTTTGACCTGGAATTCTGAAATTCCTCTCAAATAAAGCTCTACTTCTATATGTTGTGGATACCACTCGGCTGCAGTGAAGTGGTTGCAGTGAAGTTTTTATTACAGTATTGTGTGATTGCTATCCACCTAAATAACATGGTGGCTTCTTAGAACTTTTAGAAACCGTAGGGATGTTCCTCCTTACCGCTATAGACATTAACGTTACTATTACTATAATGTGAAGTACTATTGCATAATGTGAAAAATATATATATTTGTTACATCCATGTTTAAAAAAGTTACACCTTTGATTTGGCAATGTTAGAGAGTCCAAAACCCAAACTACTTTGGGGACCAAATGACTAAGCATGATTAAGCATCTATCCATGATGTGAAACATGTTAGCTTTTTTGTCCCCTATGTCCACTTTCTACCATTGATTGCAGTGTTGCATGAATTTTTGGATGTTATACAGCTTTGGATTTTATCCTTTGTTCATTTTGTTTCAATAAATTGGAGTGCGGCAGTCCAGGAACATTTCTTTTTTCTACTTTGGGGACCACTTATTACTAGAGTCCTGGAGAGAAGTGATAAAGTGATTGTCATACATATCAGTTTTGGACATGAGTTGACAATTGTTCTCACCTACTAAAAACTGATTTAGCAGGCAATACAGAATCTCATAACCAGAAATAGACATACAGTATCACCTGCAAACTGATTCTAATTAATTTTGCTGACGGTTTTATTCAATAACTTTAAGCGAGTAACTATTCACAGTTGTGGTGTGTGTGCGTGTATGTGCGTGTGTTGCAGTAATTCAGTCTCCAAATTCCCCAGTTATGTAAGATGTGCATAGACTGTAATCCAGCACTAGCGCCACAGCTCCAGACATGGTTTTTATTTTTATCAGCAGATAAGAATGCAAGTCCTCTGGAGTGACAGAATAACATATTCCAGATCATAAAAGATTTAATAAAGGGTTAGATATGGTAGAACAAGTCTGAATATTTAATTGTGTGGGCCTGTACATTAAAATAGCATGTGATCTTCTCTAATAACTAAGAGGGACACTGAACGCAGTAGACAGCGCATTTGATTTGTTTGTGCTCTCTCTACGGGTGCATGACAAATCAGCTGCAGCTTGTTCCTCCACTGGCAGCCAACATGCAGAAAAAAAGAAAGGCCTTATGAGGTTTTTTCGAGCTGCCCAGGAGAGAACAGAGAGAGTACAGATCAGACCCAGGTGCACTGCAGTAAGCCAAGCAGAAGAGAACAGTTTGTTAATGGGTGTTTGAATAATTCACATCACATACACTGATGGTAGGCTTTAAATACAGCCGAGGGATCAGAATATTTATTCCTTAAATAGAGAGGCATAATTTGCTCGGAAAATTCATTAACTTTTGCATTGACTTGTGTTACAATAATATGTGACACTTTATTCTGGAGAAATATGCATTGATGCCCTGTGTGCAATGATTAGAGTATCATATCCATTACAAATCTATAACACTAAAGGGAGCTACCATCTGTCCCAGAATATTGTGTTCAATATCAGCATAGAGGCGAAGAAGCTGAGCGGGCATATTTATTACTAACTTTTTATTGCAGTGTTTTTAGCCTAACACGTACCACTAAAATATATCCAAAAGGTACACTACAGTGAAACATGAACATTGTGCATTTAAACTTACTCAGGGGACATAACTAACCCTCTGAGTGGCTCTAACTTTTATCCTAGTATTCATTATTAGCTCTTGGCTGCCCCACTAGCTAAATCCCCATTGCTGCTGGCACCTTTATCATCTAAATTGCACTGACTTTAAGCCAGTTGAAATGTACGCTAGTGTATTCTCTGTTTCCAGCCCTTCCCTGGCCCTTTTCCCATATATTAAAACACAAAGGTATGTTGTAGAGCAAGATTTATTAAACAAGACTTATAGCACAATTCAGAAACTATCTGAGAAGTCTACTGAATCTGCAAGGGATTATATAAACTACAGATGTAGTATTTTTTTTTTCATTCAATAGCAGTTTACTGTGACTTGATATATACTCTTGCCAGCACACCATGGATCAACAAAGAATGGCGTCCAAAGGGATATTTATTGCATGATCACAATACAAGAAGAGTGCAACATTTCGAAGTCATGCAGGACCCCTTAGTCAGACATGTGATGATCATCACAAGCCTGAGGAAGGGGTCCTGTGTGTCTCCGAAACGTTGCAGTCTCCTTGTGTTGTGATCATGCAATAAATACCTGTTTGGACGCCATTCTGTGTCGATCCATGGTGTGCTGGCAAATATCTTCATTGTGACTTGAACCAGTATCCAGCTGGTTGTTGCTGCAGCGCCCAAATTTGAGAGCTCATCCAGGAATGTGTGCGATGGGGACTTGAAGTATTGATATATGCGCTGTTTAGACCGCGCAGCATAATATTTTACATTGACGTTTTCTCCCTCTGGGTACGGTTTGACCCTTTTGTTGCTTGCAGCAGTTTACCATCAGCTAATTATCCCTTTAGTAGCGCGGGAATACACATATATCTTATTTCGTTTATCTTATCCCACCCATTTCCGCAGCAACTACTGTATGGATGTGTTTTCATTCATGGAAAATTCTAAACAGCGCAGAATAATTTTTTACATTAACTTATCTCCCTCTGGGTACGGTTTGACCCTTTCGTTGCTTGCAGCAGTTTACCATTAGCTATTTATCCCTTTAGTAGCGTGGGAATACACATATATCTTATTAAGTATTGATATATACTCTATTATCTGGACCCAATAATGGCAGCGCACGTATTTTTGTTCCTACATGTTCACAGTAAAGAAGATCTAAACTTGATCAAACTTCATATAAACTTTAACACAGTCATTTCAAGAGTTATTTTTACCTGTGACAATTGTCTCCCAACTGTGCGCCTCCATTGAGTCTTAGTTACATGTGCTGCTGGTGGGTACTACAAGCAACCATGCAGACACAAAATTGCACAGGCATGGTCCACTGCTGTCGCTATCTGCAAATTGGCCAAGAGTAATTATGGGAAGGCTTCTACGGTATGTGCTGTAGACAGGAAGTGGCTGAAAAAGGCCGGGGGGAATAAATGGTGCTGAAATCCATAAAAGGGGGAAAAAAAGGAAAGTTTCCTCTAAACCCATTACACTATCATCTCAGCCTTCTTGGACTTTTACTAGCATTTCAAACATACTAAGAGGTTAGCAGAACATATTCTCACAGCTGCCAGGCCAAAGATCCCTCTTAGATAGGGAAGAGACGCTGCGGTGGCTCAACGCGATTGGCACTGTGCTGACAAGCCATTCACCTCTGCAGCTAGGGGTTCGGATCCCGGTCTTGGCTACATGTGAATTGAATTTGGTGGTCTCAGCCCGTCTCCCGGTGGGTGTGCTATGCGAGGTAAGCCTGCGCTTAGTACGCCCACCCCCCTCCCACAAAAACCATCACACTTATACACACTCGAAATTGGGTTAACATGCACGCACTTTGACCATGCGGTCTCTAAAAAGAGAGGCGAAGGACTAACGGGCCTTATAGGGAGTCCCTCTGCCCTGTTGGGCTTTAAAGCGGAGCAGGTAGGGCAGGCTATGTGGGAGGACCCCCTCACAGACCCGCCATTGCCACCCGGGGCATGGAGAAAGGTGGCAGATTGCCTCTGGGGGAGGCCTGCCTACTCCCAACTCCTGCAGTCCGGCTCCTCTCTCGAGTACACGCACAAAATACACTTTAAAAAAAAAAAAATAGGGAAGAGACACAGTTCCTCCCAGGTGGATATAATCATTAAAGTGGTTGTAAACCCTTACAGGCCACTTTTTACTACAGGTAAGCCTATAATAAGGCTTACCTGTAGTTACCCTGGATATCTCCTAAACCTGCATGGTTTAGGAGATATCCTCTGTATCAGCATGTGCAAATGTCATCGGCACATGGGCACTGAAGCAGTGGCACGTACGTGCCGTTGCTTCAGCTAGTGTGCCATTACCAGTGAATCCCGCGCACAAGCACGGGAGTAATGTCATCTTGGCTCTGGCCAATCACAGCGCCAGAACCCGCAATACCCTTAAGTAGCTTCGGGAGCAATGTCACTGACCAGAGCTGTGTATGGGGACCGCTAAAGGGGGCATCGATCTAAAGTAAATATATCATAATGAACTAGTATGCTATGCATACTAGCTCATTATGCCTTTGTCTTACAAGTTTTTTTTTTTTTTGAGGGTTCACAACTACTTTAATATTATTAGAGGTCAGAAAGTTTGTAGACATAATAGCTAGATCAGTGTTTTTCAAACTTTTTGTCAGTCAAGGAACCCTTTAAAATTCTGCATAATCTCAAAGTATCCCATTCTAAAATGTGAAAAATTAAATTAATTGTTTTTCATAATGCAGCAACATCCACACACATAGGACACCCAACGTTAGAGGTGATTTATTCTTCCTAAGCTTAAAACATTGTAGACTGGTACTAACTAGTGATCCAGTGTTTCTCTTCTCCCTCAGTTCCTCTCCATCACTCATCTAATGTGACCCCAGTGCTGATGGAGAGGGGCAAGTGACAGGCACACAAGGATGCTGTGCAGGTTTCTGATGTCCTCCAAACAATGATGTCATAGTTTTTTAGAATGCCAGCGGGTAGAAGGTTATAATGGTGCACAATGAAAACCTGTGACTTTGTGAAAGTAAAAGAAAGGCTAGTATGCAATTTTTTTCAATTTTAAAGCATTTTGCCAAGGCACCCCTGAAACAACCTGAAGGCACCCCAAAGAGCCTGGGCTAGATTGTGGGATAAAACATACAGTTCTCCAAATCCTTAGGACCACTTAGGGCCAACAACTTTATGGTACCGACCTCCTTTTAGATACATCAGGTACACACTAACTATAGAAAAATAGTACATTACACATTGGCAAGGGTCTACTGTTATGATTTTCCTCTCTTCTTTTTTTTTTTCTACATATTTTTATGCTATATATTGCTGACTATATATATCAGATGACGCTCTGACTGCTCTACTTTCAAAATATATTCCCACAGTTTATTCTTAGATCTACTACAAAAATTTACCAAGGGATTTTCTACTTTGCTCCATTGTATGTAAGATAGTTATTGCTGTTATGCAATGCACTGTATAATCATGTTTAAGTTGTATTTCTGCTTAAAAGCTGTAACTTAACTAATTGTTGAAAATTAGAATAAAAATGCAATTATAGAGTATATATATATATATATATATATATATATATATATATATATATATATATATATATATATATATATATATATATAAAAATATATATGTGTGTGTGTGTGTATATATATATATATATATATATATATATATATATACACACATATATGCAATTTCAAACACATGCACACAGGTGATAGGTTTTCCTGCACATGATTAATTGCAAAGAACAGAATGCACAAGGGACATAATAACATATTGTCGCATCCCTGGAGATTCTACTTGTCAAACAGTCTATGTAAGATTGCCTAATACAAATTGCAGTTTTTCTGTACATCCTGCTCTGTCCCTTAGAAGCAAGAGTACGGAGGCCCCCGATGAACAGCCGTCAGTGAACCTGCTTTATTTACTACATGGAGGGCAAAACAAAGCTTCCTTCCAAGATGGCATATGGGAAGTAAACAGAGAGCATGCTTTCTCTGTCTGCTGAAGCATGCACTCTCATTTACCTAATCCTTACACCATTTAACTAGTGCATGCCCTGTTACCAGGTTCAACAACTGCACTAACAAAAGATTTTATTCTTGGTAGTGTTTCTATAAAAAATAATGTTTAGATATGAATCTGAAGAAATATTTCCTACATTTATATCTATTAAAAGGTATAAAGACAATACACATGATTACCACCAAAACCAAAACTTTATTTACATTATTATTGTAATTGCAGCCATGACGAAGGGGGCAATATGTGGACCTTGATCTTATACTTTAGCAATATTTGGAATTTAACCTTACTTTGGATTCATATATGATGGTGTGGCACCCCAATTTCAGATTTATATTTTGTCTTATTCCTAACCTGACAGATTCTCTTCAAGGCTGCTCTGGGAATACACAATTGTTGAGCTATGTTTAGCTCATAAGGCAGATATATGAGTGTGCTTAGCACTACGCATAAATTTTCAGCTGCTGTTATCTCATGTGTCAAAGATCTTATCAGAAGTGACTCTGCTGATAACATAGGAATGGAGCACCAGAAACAAATGGCACTCAGAGTTTTGGAGAGAGAGAAGTAAACACTACAGATATACTGTATGTGCCTAGGTCAGATTTCATGAGTAGGGTTTACGACCAATTTAAGTTTTTTCACCTTAATGCATTCTATGCATGAGTGATCAAACATTTGGTTGTTATTTATAAACAGTGGCCTTGTTTGTATTAATCATACGTTTATTCAAAATACGTGAAGCGTTCAAATTAATACAAGTAATATCTTACTTTCAACATTTTACTATGTATAATACTGTGCAGAAGTTTTAGCCAACTGAGAAAAAATTATGTCAAGTACAACTGATTTCAAATATATGTATTTTACCGTTTTTTTTCTTATCAATTTTATACATGCAAAGTGAACAAACAAGAACAATCTTCACCAAAGAATGAAAATCAATTTTTAAATCACCTTTGGCTTAAAAACAGCATTACAGGTATAATCGATGGAAAGTGCAAAATCAGGCTCACTTCTTCATAGAAACCAATGAGCTTCTAACCCCAGCTTGTTCAATTAAACCTAAAACCTGGAAGCTCATTGGTTTCTGTGCAGAAGTGAGCCTGATTTTGCTCTTTCCAGCGATAGTAAATAAACCCCATTGTGTACTAAAGAGTTGAGTGTGCCTGTATTTTGAGTTGGTACACTAATAAGACTCGCAGTTTTTAGGTTTTTTTTATCATATTTACTTTCAGGTAGTTGAATGATGGAAGTCAACAGACCTTCTGCTCATTTAATAAGCTCTGGAGAAACTACTTTGCAAAGTGCACAGTCTATTTGGAAAATTTTAACTGTAAACATATTGCTGAAAGCAAAGACTGATGAGTTGATTTACTAAAGACAAATAGACTGTGCACTTTGCAAAGTGCAGTTTCTCCAGAGCTTATTTAATGAGAAGAAGCTCTGACTTCCATCATTCAAGCACCTGCAAGTAAAAATTCCGTTTTTTTTTTCCTCTCTGCACGTGATTGGGTATTCTTTACAAAGTGAATCTTTACCTGATTTACTAAGCTCTGGAGCAACTGCACTTTGCAAAGTGCACAGCCTATTTGCCTTTAGTAAATCAACTCATCAGTCTTTGCTTTCAGCAATATGTTTACAGTTTGAATTTCCTTTAGACTTTGAATTCAATTTAAAGTTTGATTCAAATTTTGATTTGAATTTTGGAAGATTGGACTCATTTGATTTCATTATTCTGAGAATACGGGTATATATGAAGCTCCAAATAATGAAAAAGTTGGCAAAATTTTTATTCAGAACAAAACGAACCGCACATGTCTAGAATGTAGATTCTCACTAGCAGGAACAATTGTACCGCACTGGAACTCTGGGTCAGCCTACTCAGTCAACTCTACTCTGTGTCTTAGGGCCAGATTCACAGTCCGGCGGCGCAGCGTAACGTAACCCGTTTACGTTACACCGCTGCAAATTTTCCGATTTAGTGCCCGATCCACAAAGCACTTACCTGGAAATTTGCGGCGGTGTATCGTAAACAGGTCCGGCGCAAGGCGGCCCAATTCAAATGGGGCGGGTACCATTTAAATTAGGCGCGCTCCCGCGCCGGACGTACTGCAAATTTCCCGACGTGCTTTGCGCGAAATTACGACGCGCCGACGTTTTGTGAATCGGGACGTGAAAAAAAGACTTGCGCCGGGAAAAAGAAAACATTTAAAAAAAATTCAAAAGCAACGCCGGAAAGACGGGCATACTTTAACATGGTGGAGTACTTTTACACAATGTTAAAGGTGCCCTATCTTTGCGACGGAAATCTAACACTCGCAATGACGTAACGACGGGAAAAATCTTCGTGGATCGCCGTAACTCCTAATTTGCATACCCGACGCTGTATTACGACGCAAACTCCCCCCAGCGGCGGCCGCGGTACTGCATCCTAAGATCCGACAGTGTAAAACAATTACACCTGTCGGATCTTCTGGCTATCTATGCGTAACTGATTCTATGAATCAGTCGCATAGATAGAACAACAGATACGACGGCGTATCAGGAGATACGCCGTCGTATCTGCTCTGTGAATCTGGCCCTAAGTCCCTAGTAGTTTCTAATCTGTGCAACCAGACTATTAACTCCCTAAGTGGCCGTCGGGTGCCTACTAAAAAATAATAATAATAATAATAATAATACACTGTTGCCCTGTCCACTATGGGTTCCTTACCTTGTATGAGCATAGGGACTGGAATAATTTTATGTTGTGGCTAAAAAGATGCTCTGCAATATAACCAGATCCAAGTTTATATAAGAATTGTGAAAATACAAAAAAAAAAAAAAAGAACAATGCCTAGTACAATACAAATGCCTTTACAAATGAATAATTTCTGTGTACTTCCCACTCAGTGGTCAATGGATGCATCTGAAGATGTGAGTGCATTTAGTGACCCCCATAGCATTCAACAATAACTTGCAAAAGTAATTTTATTACGTGTTCTCTCTTTTGTCTCAGCAAGAAAGGAAAAAAGAAAACTGACATTTGTTAAAAGGATTTCCTTTTCTTTTTGTGAAACTGATGTAGCGGTGTGTTGCCACTAGTTACTAACATCCACGCATATTCACCCTGCTGCCAGACATCCATACGTCACACTTGTAGACAATGAAAAGTCTTTTGCTTTGTTTTGTTGTTTTATTTGGGGGAAGGGATGCAATGTTTTTTGCAATGTTATAGCGGCTATGCTTTACATTGAAAATGTCATTGAGGTTTACTCATTACCTTTGCAAATGTTATAGCAGTTATGCTTTACATTGCCTTGGATAGAACAAAATTGGTGGACTCTAATCTTGACAGCGTTACTACAAACCATTCTCCTCCTCTGCACTCTCCCAGCAGACTTCTACCTCCAGAACACTTCTCCTCCTGCGCATCACTTTCCTGTCACAGCATTAGACATCCTGTCCCACCTTCTAGGCCTCACTCTGAATACGTCCTAGAAGTAGTTTCACTTGATGATCCTTAATAGGCCAGGGGCCTGCAGTTCCCCTTCTTGGTGGCCTTGAACATTAGTTGGAAAATATATTTGGTAATGGAGTACTGATCCCAGCAAGCCCAACTTGCAAATCCTGAGCTTTTAGGCTGCAACGCTTTGACACAAAACCCCAAAGTCTCTCCTGTGACTCTGCACCCAGCTCCTCTGGCATGCCTCTTCCAGATCTCCACTGTGCTTCACTCACCGACTCCTGCCTGAAGGATTTACCCAGACCGTGCGGACCAACTGCTTCTCCAGCTCCTGTTCCAGGACACCTCTCCATGACCGTGTAAGGAATGACTCCCTCCCAGCTCCGAGCTCCTCCGCCAGATCCACAACCCCCCCAAATGAGGGTGTTTCTCCTGCATGCAGTCTAGCACCATATCCTTCAGTTCACTCAGCCGACAACTCCTCCTCCAGCAGGCTGGCCATGAGTATATGTAGGAGGCCTGCCCCCTGTCAATCATAGTTGGGGATTGGTCAGGGCTCCTCGCATGTACTCCATGCCGCTCCAACTCTCAGCCCTCCCCTTTTCCAGAACATTCTCACTGGAAGCAGGGGAGGCGCCCAACAGCTGAAGTACATGTCAGTCACACCCACTGCTTCACTCCCTGCCACTTCCTGCCACTCCCTGCCCCCAGATCTAGCTTGCAGTATAGGCCTGCTTAAATTTACCTGGACTGACAGAACCTACAACACTACACCTCTAGCACCTATCTATGGTAGAGGGTGCTGCACTGATATCAATTCATAATGCACTCAGGTTCTTTCTGCTTCCTACCCCACATACTTCTCACTGAATGCCCCGCACCCATTCACTTGAAGAATGTCTCTGCACCCAATAACTTTTAAGCTGAACACAGGTGTACTTTTTTGCTGAACCACATGTATTACATACTTCTATGCTGATCACCCTTGTGCCCATGCACTTCTCTCCAAACCACCCTGCGCCTGTGTATTTCTGCACAGAACCCATCTGAACTCACGTATTTCTCTGCTGAATGCCCTGCACCCACCCACTTTTTTGAAGAATGCCACTGTACATGAATATTTTTATGCTAAACACCTTTGCACATGTGTACAATTATGTTAAACCCCTCGCATTGCATACTTCTATGATGAACATCTCTGCTCTATTGCACTTCTTAGCAGAACTGCCCTACACCTATTTTTCCACAGAACTCCCAACCCCCTTATATTTTTTTGATGAACGCCCCTTTTCCCATATACTTATTTGCAGAACCTCCCTGCTAAAATAAAAAACAAATTACAGTATATTTATTTGCAATATTGCAAAGAGCTGTCCTTTACCTCATCTTTGACTGTCCTTTACGCCCCTTCTTCCTGCAGGTGCCTACTGTTGGGTGCTATTGGGATTCTTGAAGGCTGGACTGTCTGTATCCATAGACACATACAGCATGGCTCTACCATGCAAGCCAACCAAACCCCCCTGCCCTGCTCTCTCTTCACAGAAATTGACTGACAGCAGCAGCTCCCGCCATTGCCTGTATCTCATGTGAGACCAGGAAATTAGTGGAGCGGTGCTGCTGACAGGGGCAGTGCTTGATCCTGAGAGGAGGCAGGTAAGTGTTTAGGGGATAACTGAAATACATCACAGGTGATATCATTTAACAAATAAGTCACTAAATGTGCTCTGGTATAAGCCTCTAATATCAGCCTACAGTAGAGCTTAGGCTGGGAGAGAGAAGCAGCACAATTAGCCAGTCAGCTTAGGACAGAGCAGAGTGACAAAGAGATCAGCGTATCAGTCTGCAGCTTCTCATTGTCCAGTCACAAGCTGGGGGAGGGACCAGTGGCGCTGGTGCTAAACTTTTTTGGGGGCGGCAAACAAACCCCCCCCCCCCCCCCCAGGTCAGCACTCACACCTCCATGGTCACGGCATCGCAGCTTCTTTGGCTTTTCCTCCTGGCCAACCTGATCCACCTCCTGTTCTGATTTCATCTGTGTACAGTATTTAGCTTGTTGTTTAACTTTAAACTGAAGGATGGGGAGATCAAAAATTCCTATACGCCTATAAATGACCTAGGGTTTTAAAAACAGACTTTGTGAAATAGTTTGTTACACAACAACTAGTACAATATAACCACATGATTTCCTACGTTCCTAAATTAACAGTGACCTATATAGGGCAAGGTCATTCCATATGGGCTTTTTTTGTCTATCTTCTTGTCTTTTATTCCCTAGTAAACAGAGTACATGAAATATGTAACTAGTGTTTCAGTCTGAATAGTGATACACAATACTCTTTTATTTAAGCCTAAAAAATGTGCTGTACACAGGTAAAAGCTTCCACTGGATACTAATTATCTGTAGTTTGGTACACAGCTCAGCAGTAGCTTTGAATTTAGTACATTTTTAAATGTATGTTAGATTAATACAGAATCTTGGCATAATAATTGTTGACAGCAATATAAATTGAGAGAGTAACTGCAGGTGTATTAACAATAGCCACACTGAGAGCATAGACATGTTGGAATTAAAATCCAGCTTGGAAAATGAAGGTCATTAGTCCTACTTGTCAGTGCAGAGCAGTAAGGGAACCAGTAGACCTGTGATTCATGTCCTTCTGGTGTAATGCATTTTTACTCCTTTTAAAAAAAAAATCGCTTTTCTTTTTAAAGGAACAAACCATTGCATCTATTTGCATAAAATAAACATACATTTCAGGTATGAATATTTTTCCATAGCTACATTTGTCTAGCTTTACATCAATGTAGCTATGTAAATACCATACCTGGCTAATTTCCATGGAAGCTGAAAATCACTATAGTAGGAATCACTACTGCCATGATCTCCACTAGCTTCTGGGTCCCGTGCCAGGTGGTTGCTCTGCTACTTACTGAACACAGGAGGTTGCCCACTCAGCATTGTCACCATTCAAAAATCGCTTTGCATTTTTTCAGCATTTTAGTCTGGGAGATAAATGCTGACCCTGGGTGATGCCTAAATAAAGCTGGCACTGGACATCTAATGAGAACAGAAAATTAAGGCACTGTTAGAAGCAGTACCGGCAATACTGTGATCTCTGAGTTGATAAATACCCGTATCTATTATACATACTGTAACTTAGCATGTTTGTACAGTATTTAATGCTAAAGCCTCGTACACACGACCGAGAAACTCGACAGAATCTATCAAGAAACTTGGTGGGAGAGCTTTTTTGCCGAGTGTGTATGTTTTTTCATCGAGGAAACTGTCAAGGAACTCGACGAGAAAAAAAAAGTTCTCTTTTCCCTGACGGAAGTCTCAATTTCCTCGTTGTGTTCCTCGTCGGCCTAGTTTTTGATGAGAAACTCGAGCGTGTGTATGCTAAGAAACCCGCGTATGCTCAGAATAAAGTATGAGACGGGAGTAAAAGTAGCATTTGTAATGGAGATAACACATTTTTCACGCTGTAACAGACTGAAAAGTGCAAATCGTCTCTTGACAAACTTTTACTTAACACGCAGTAACATGAGATTAGTAAAAGCAGCCCCAGGGTTGTGCCAGTGGAATCGAACTTCCCCTGCCATTGTATGTGTTGTACATCACCGCGTTTGAGAACGAGGAGATTTTGTCTTGACCTTGTGTACGCAAAGCAAGCTTGTCGAGTTCCTCGACAAGCCTAACAAGGAACTCGTTGAGGAAAACGATGTCTTTTCCGACGAGTTCCTCGGTCGTGTGTACGAGGCCTAAGTCGGCAATAATCTGTTAGACCTACTCCCTGCGGGACTTGTACCACTGGTTGAAAAACATGTTAGGATCTATTCCTTCGTAGCTGAAAAGCATCAGCTTAGCCCTTGTTCACACAGACCTGCGGGAATCAAGCCGTACGATTTCACTCCCGCATGTCAGTCCTGATTTCGGCGGCGATCAACAGTGCGGCACTGCAAATGCAGCATTGAACCGATTAGGACGGTGCCATTGCCGCCGATTTGACATGAGATTTGACATGTCAAATCGCATGTCAAAATGCCCCAATGTGAACAAGAGCTTAAAAAAATCCTCTTATGTATGGGTTAAATTCAAATGAGAAAATGACAACATTAATGAAAGTTATCATAAATAACCAATAATGATAGCATTATATTTCACCCTCAAGCAATGTCTTTCGTTGCTACAATCAATAGCACTTTATGATTCAGATAATTATCAATGTTCTATAAATAGCTTGTGGCCAATGCAGTTTAAACTGAACATGGGCAGAATTTCATAAAAACTACTAAATAAAAAAAACGCTTGAAAGTGAATAGTGAGCAGGATTAGTAGGCAGGGTGGTGGGCTGTTGAATGATGCGTGTTGCCAAATTGCACTTAAAAAGGGGAGGGACTTAAAGGATGGGTAAGAAGTCTACTGTAAAAAAACACAGCACTGTTTTATAGGCTATATACTGTATACTGTTTATAGGCTATAGGTTAGCCAATACCTCTAGACCCATGCTCTCTTAGCCCAGCAGCACCAAGGCTTACTCTGTTTTCCCTAAATGACCTTCCTTTAATATCTCCCACCACCCTCCTCTTACACCATTACCCTCAGTATCAACCTCCTCCTACCCTTAGGCCGCGTACACACGATCGGTCCGTCTGATGAGAACGTTCTGATGGACCGTTTTCATTGGTTAACCGATGAAGCTGACTGATGGTCAGTCGTGCCTACACACCATCGGTTAAAAAAACGATCGTGTTAGAACGCGTGACGTAAAACACAACGACATGCAGAAAAAAAACGAAGTTCAATGCTTCCAGGCATGCGTCGACTTGATTCTGAGCATTCGTGGATTTTTAACCGATGGTTGTGCCTACTAACGATTGTTTTTTTATTATCGGTTAGGAATCCATCGGTTAAATTTAAAACAAGTTGGCTTTTTTTTAACTGATGGATAAATAACCGATGGCGCCCACACACGATCGGTTTGGACCGATGAAAACGGTCCATCAGACCGTTTTAATCGGTTTAACCGATCGTGTGTACGCGGCTTAATACCTCCATTAACCTTTCTGTTGCCAGTGAAGCTATCTCAGGTTGAGGGGATACTGGCTCCTCAGTATTGATGGGCCAAACAGCCCTGGGTTCTGTTTGAGCAGGGCTTGACAACCCTCAAAGGAGTTTGTAAGCTAAACCCAAATCACCATTGAAATGAATGTGAGCCAAATCTGTCCAATTAACATGGCCATTTTATAGGCTAATAGGCGATGCAGTGTAAAAAAATATATAGCATGGGGGTGGGCACTGTCATGGGGAACATGTACCAATGCAACGAAAAAGGTGAAAAAAATTATTTGAAGACGGGAACAGTGATTTTTTTTAGCACTGATATTAATGAAGGAAAAAAAGAATTTTAAATTGCCAGCAAATTACATTTCCCTATTGCTTCTTATTTAAAAAAAGAAAAAAAAAAGGCACAAAGACCCAAATGGGCCAACAAAATACATAGAAGATCCTTAAGTGTGTGTCATTTTTTTTCTTTGTAAATGTCATTTTTGCTGTAACACATCTTGCAACAAGTATAACAAATGTGTATAGTCCCCCTCAAAATGCATACCAGACTGTTTGAGTCTGGTATTGATTTTAAGGGGGCAACAATCAGGAAAAAATTGTGAGGTCCTCCAAGGAAAACCATACCAGGTCCTTAATCCAAGCATGCAACCTAGCTGGCAAGAACAGGTAAGAGCTAATGTGAGTCCCCTCATTCTGAACCACACCAGGCCTTTATGCCCTCAACATGGGAATAGGTGCTTAATACTTCAGTTGAACCCACAGGTCAATGATGATGAATATTTCAATTGAATCCACCCGACAAAACCGCTTCAATGTTATACTGGGGAAACCTGCTCCAATCTTCTGTCGCATTTAAAATCTGGACTTCACTATCTGCTAAAATTCTCCAAATATGTTTCTCATTCACAATCAGTTCAAAATATTTTCCATAGATGTTGTTTCAAACCTTCATATATCCTGAACACTTGTCTAACTTCTGGTGCAATTGTGGAAACAATGGCTCCTTACTTTACATATGGTGGTCCTGCCCAAACCTCTCTAAGTTTTGGTTGGACGTTGACTCTCTCATCTCATCGATCACTAACAACTCCCCAGCTCTCCCCCATCAGTTGGCCTTATTGCGACTTGGCTTACAGGTCTGGTCTCCCGAACACCATGTGCTCTTAACGCATATTCTCATTGTTGCAAGACTTATCCTCTCCAGAAAATGGAAAAAATCCTCTTCCCCAACTCTTTAAGACACCATACATTTTATTATTCAATCAAAAAGACAGTAAACATGAATAAATGCAATTGACTTAAAAAGTCCAAACAGTTCAATGTGTACTGTAGCAGCGCTAGGTAATCATAACGTGAGTTCTGACTATAGTACTATGAAAACATAGGTATCCAATAATGGTGCAGATGAACATCAGCTGTGAACAGTGTCTTCCATAACATGTGCTCCTTATCACCAAGGGGGTTGTGTTTCACCACGTGGGGGGATACTATCCCCTTATGGGGATGCACTCACCAGACCGAGAATAAAAAACAGCATGGGATACACAATCAGCCTCTGTCTTCCCACTTCCGCCCTACTATGGGTATAGACCTCACGCGCGCCATTGCGCATGTGCGGGAATGACGCCGTGACGGCAAATTATTAGTGGGACGCCTCTGGCTATATAATAGGTCGCCGATAGTTGTAGCCACGACCTCAGACGAAGTCAGCCAATGACGAAACGCGTCAGGGAGTGGCCAACATCGGACGACCTAGAGACTGTACCCCCTAAGGATCAGGAACTGAGGAGAGAGCCGGAGCGCCATTTCTTACTTATCCAGGAAAGGGAGACAGGCACAGTACTTTACATGCTCATTTATCTTACATTGTGGTACGCATATTTAAAGGGGGGCCTATGGGTTTGTTAATAAACTTTTTGAAAAACGGTACTACACTATCCAAGTTTATTCCTTTATATGTACACGGGCAAGATATATACAAGCAGAGTGGTGGAGAGTGCAAGACCAATGACAGAGGCTGATTGTGTATCCCATGCTGTTTTTTATTCTCGGTCTGGTGAGTGCATCCCCATAAGGGGATAGTATCCCCCCACGTGGTGAAACACAACCCCCTTGGTGATAAGGAGCACATGTTATGGAAGACACTGTTCACAGCTGATGTTCATCTGCACCATTATTGGATACCTATGTTTTCATAGTACTATAGTCAGAACTCACGTTATGATTACCTAGCGCTGCTACAGTACACATTGAACTGTTTGGACTTTTTAAGTCAATTGCATTCATTCACGTTTACTGTCTTTTTGAACGATTTCTTTTTTTAAGCGGCTGCTTATATCTGTATCCATTTGTCCATTTTTCCTGGGTATCACATATCTTTATTGCTATCTCCTGTGCGCTGAGCAGTGCTTTATCTGAAGGAAGGGCGCGTATTATAAGCACTTTACATACATTTTATTATTCAACACTACATTATGGAATTTGCCTTTACCAAAGGGCAGCTTCAGCTCCCCAATATTCAGAAACATTTGGAACTAAGGACTCAAAATAACAGAAGCACCTCTTTGCAACAAATATGCCCAACCCCCCCCCCCCTTTTCTTGTTGTACATTCTCTGAGCAGTATATTTTATTTTGATTACTACATATTAAGTATTTCCATACTGTGTGTATTATTCAGTGTTTTCTATTGCTTGCATCATGGCTTTTCCCATCAACCTATTGCAGCAAAGAAAGAGGCTACTGGTATAATTTCATTTTATTTTCTTTGACTTTTCATTTTACTAAGTCTCTCTGCATGGAAAGATGGTTGTCTTCGAAGTTTTTCACTTGCAACCTCCATTTTTTTTTACTACGTCTCAAAAACCATATATGTAGCCAGAGCTCTCTTATTGACTCATTGGTCATATATATATATATATATATATATATATATATATATATATATATATATATATATATATATGACTGATAGGTCAATACGAGAGCTCTGGGTTACATACAGTATATTGTTTGTTTTTACGCAAGCCTTTCTTTCTTTATTTTTTTAATGTTTAAAATAAAGAAAACTTTAACGTGAAAAAAGTCAAACGCCTGCAAAAGCTGTGGTTTGTTTCAGTCCTATGTGCACAAGGCATTAGTAGGTAAAACAGCTGTGTATTTAGTTGCTTGCCTGGGTTTCAACTTTAAAAACTACCTACACACCAATCATAAATCTGAATTACATTCTAATTTCATAATTTCAAGATTTTATACTCCACTTGGAATAACTTTCTAGAGAAGGCATCTTCCTTACTATACAGAATGCCTTTTCTACTAAAAGGCAAAGCCTATGCCTTATTTTCCCTGTTGAGAACTGTTTTGAACAAGTATCCAATATAAACGGCTGCTCCTAAGCAAGGTATTCAGAATTCTAGCTGAACAGATGCTTGTGCCTTTTAGGCAATTGTAATGCTGGATTTGTTTTGAAGTCAGATTATGCCACATGAAAAGCTGAATTCTCTGAAGTAATCCTATTGCCAATGTTTCAAGTTTATTTGGGATTCAGAGCTAAACAATGAAAAAATTGCTTTCAAATTAAATTTTTCTTCCTGATGATTACTGAAAACTCCCTGGTAAGCATGGGCATCATTCTGAGCTTTGTGCTTTCCAGTCTGACAAAGCACTTTGTCAAATCAGGATAAAGACTGCTCATTTTATAACACAAGGTTTCTTGCATTTCAAAAAAAAGTTGTAGCCCTTTTTTAGAGTGGAAGGAGTTAGGAAAATGCTCTCCACAAACAAGTTAATGCACTAATTTTCACTAAATGTAAGAGTGGGTTTGATAATAAAGTTGGCAGTGCTACCACACAGGACAGGGCATTTATGAACAGAGGGGATTCCCTCCCTGAGAAATTAACCAGTAATCAAATAGGACAGAGACTAAAATCCAGTTCAAGAAGTTATGGGCAGCTATCGTTAACCAGCCAGAACACAGAAACAGTTACCTAATATTTGAGGTAAGTGAAAGATAGAGCTGGGTTATCTTACTGGTATTGTTAAAGGGGTTGTAAAGGATTTTTTTGTCCCCCTAAATAGCTTCCTTTACCTTAGTGCAGTCCTCCTTCACTTACCTCATCCTTCGATTTTGCTTTTAAATGTTCTTATTTCTTCTGAGAAATCCTCACTTCCTGTTCTTCTGTCTGTAACTACACACCGTAATGCAAGGCTTTCTTCCTGGTGTGGAAAAAGCCTCTTGAGGGGGGAGGGGGTAAGCAGGAGTGTCAGGACACCCACTAACACACAGCTTCTTTCTCTATCTGCAAAGTAGAGAGTGTCCTGACTTGCCTGCTCGCCCCCTATCCCCTCAAGAGGCTTTCTCCACACCAGGGAGAAAGCCTCGCATTACTGTGTGAAGTTACAGACAGAAGAACAGGAAGTGAGGATTTCTCAGAAGAAATAAGGACATTTTTAAAGCAAAATATAAGGATGAGGTAAGTGAAGGAGGACTGCAGTAAGGTAAAGAAAGCTATTTAGGGAAAAAAAAATCCTTTACAACCCCTTTAAGGTATTGATGTTGGTGTGAATTATCTGGTTCCTGTGGAGGTGGCTTTTACACCCCAGATGATCTCCACAGTCTCCTTGGCTTGTAGCGTAATGTAATGGGATTTGAAATTGAATCACCACACCATTGAAAGGTCCAGATAAAGCTTTCTTCCAGTTAAAGTCAGGGTGCAATCAAACAATAGCCAACGTCTTTCAGGGATCCAAGTGCCCCTTTCATCAGGGCTAGAAAGAACATAAGAAGACTTCAATATCAATCTGATATGGACACGATATCCCCTCCATGGGGACATAAATAGAAAAAGAAAAAAAAAACGTAAACATGAACTGAAAAAAATAACAACAATAACACTGTAATAATTATTTCTAATATTAAAATTATAACATTTTTGGAGCCATTTTAGTCTTATAAACATGGCTGCTTGGCTAGCATGGTTGCTGCCAAACAAGCTGCTGATGAGGCCTGTGTTTGAAATTCACTCTGAAAAAAATAAGGATGCTTTTGATTTGCTCACCAGATCTTACCAATAATAACTTTATCTAACACTTTCATTCTGTGGTGCTTCAAATTCAATTATTGTTACCTAATTACCTAATAGTCTCTGTTTCTGGCCTGGATAAAATACAACAGCAGCTCCTCTATGTGGACATGTGGTGTACTTCCTTCTTCTGTTTTTTTTTTTTTTAACCCAGCCTCCCAGAGACAGGAAGTGCATACATAAATAACTGTGTATATTAAAGCACAAGTATTTACAAATACAGACAGTAAAGGGCAGTACTACATTTATTTCCCCTATCTGCTGGAACAGGAAGTTCCACGTTAGGCATATAAACATCATAGCTAACTAGATATGCTTACTGTATTAGTTGGCAGGAGTATCTTAAAGTGTTACTAATCCCACAACAGTGAAATCAGTCTGTATATGCAGTAAAGCATGCTTGTTATACTCAATGTGGAATCTAGAGGGTTAATCTTCTACATTGTGTAAACAGGCTGTTTGATCCTGTTTCTTCTGTTCCTCCCCTTCTTCCAAAGTTCCCAAACTATCTCCTGAACAGAGGCTAGGGGACAAGCTGCACATGCTCAGTTTGGTATGTATTGCTAGAGAATTTTTTTCTTGGGAGAGTGCAGGTGTTCAACACAGTGGCAACCAGCACTGTCCAGAAAGAGGGTCAGAAATCCTGCAGACTGATAGGACAGTCAGAGCAGAATGAAAACTCCTCCTACAAGCTTTAACCAGACACTGATAGAAGTCACAAGACTGCTATATTCTGCTGATGAGAAAAGTGTAGCACTACCCCGTAGGAGCTGCTGGTTTAGATTTGGGCCTTGCACGTTTCCTCAATATTCGTCGTCTAGGGGAAGAAAGTCTGCAAAGAACTCCAATGTCCACATGAGACGTAAAACCTTAAGCTATTAGGTTTTATTTGTCTCTTAAATTGCAGGAAAGTAGATGGATGAAGGGGGGAAGATGAAGGGGAAGGTGCACAGTACAGATCACTGAAGAAAAATTTCTAAGTCCCAATAGTCATTCACCATTTCCTCTCAAGTGGGTATTTCTCACCCGGATAAACCCCTCTCACCTGGCCTAGCAGCCGGAATGATGCACGAACAATGATCAGCAACAGTTTCTGCCACAGACTGGTTATGAGCAAAACGAACAGTCCGGAATCCTGTGCCACAGGATTTTAGCACCTGAACTTCCAGCCATACAGTTAAAGAGCCTTTAAGCCAACCCGGTAAAACTGTAGGGTAACTTGAGCTGTAGATCTCCCTTAATAGGGTCACCAGGCCTATCCCGAGACCTTAGCCTTCCACTTGGTCTCCTCCTGGGCAGGTCCTCCATGGTTTCCTCCATTAAGTAGCTTCCTCTAGTAGACGGACAGCTTGGGATCTCTTTGCAGTTGTAGGCCCCAGCCAGGATAGCTGGGCCTACTTGGTAGAAGGGCAGCCTCGGGCCAACGTGGCCCCGAGACTAAGAAACACAACGACATGTAGCTCGCGCCAGGAGGGCCACGAGGCGAAGGACCCCAAAAATTGGCGTCTGCCCCTTAAAGTGGTTGTATACCCTCCTGAGCCACTTTCACCTACAGGTAAGCCTAGATTAAGGCTTGCCTGTAGGTGTTTGCAAAATTTCCTAAACCTACACGGTTTAGGAGATATATGCAGAAAGGAATGCACCGTTGTCTACGGCGCATGCGTGCTGTAGACAATGACGCAGGCGCACTGACCGTGCAGGGCTTGTTACCTGTAGATGCCAGGAATAATGCCGGAATTCCCACGCGCATGCGTGGGAGTGACATCATCGCCGCTCCGGCCAATCACAGTGCCGGAGCGACAATAACAGGAAAAAAGCTCCAAGGGGACATGGCGGCGATGGTGGACGGGACCGTGGAGGACTTTGGGGGCTTCGTTCTCAGGTAAGTGACACATAATGAGCTAGTATGCTGTGCATACTAGCTTATTATGCCTTTCTCTTGATAGCGACTGATCAATGGGAGCAGGGTGCTACAAAAGGTATTTAGCAGTTTATATTTACTAAAACATTTCCATGTTCTGTGTACTGTGGGAGACCAGATATAGTGAAAGCAGGTTCTGGGTTTACTAACACTTTAAAAACAATGCTCTGCATTGCTGGAGCACTGTCCTCCTTCTGTTGCTTAATAGTGTTTACACACAGACATATTTTTTTCCTGGCAGAACAAGTTGGGAGACTAAAAGAGAATTAATTCTTCTGTATTTCATCTCTATTCAGTTTTAATCCTCTTTTTAAACAATGCTAACAGTTCAGTTCTGTCTTCATTTTGTTTTCAGTCCATTCATTTTCTACTTGCTTTTTTCTCTAGCCATTGACAAAACTAAAAACAAACTGAAAATGGATTAAAAACAGACTGAAATGGGATAAAAGGCTACCCTGAATTGTTTTGTGTCTGTTTCCTGTTGACTACAGATTAAAAAGTCAGCAACCAGCAGGATGAAGCATGCACACTACAACATGTTATATTTGTAAAAAAGGCAATCAAATATGAATCAAAGATGATGCAATCCTAGAGAGTTTAACATGTGGGGCTATGTTTATTATGCTTTTAGAACAACAAGGAGAATAAAACAGTTAAAAAACGGAAGTGAAATATATACGCATGTGAACATTCTAAAGGCTGCCATACACTTCTGAAAATTTCAATAGATTAATGCAGATTTGGCCAAAATAAAGCCATGTGTACCATCCTCCACTTAACTTGAAAAAAGTCAATTTGCCATTGGAACCAGGTGGAAAATTGTTGACAATTATTCTGCCTGCGGAAGGTGTCAACTGTTAAAATGCAATAGCAGGCAGGAGAAATCCATCCATCTACCATTTAGCATGGATGGAAGCAGGGCTTTTTTTTCTCAGAGAATAGGTGCAGGAACTCTCTCTCCCCAGCCAACTTCCGGCCCCACAACCACGCCCAAACTCCACCCCAACCATGCCCAAACTCCACCCCCAACCACACCTTCCTAAGGGTAGAGAAGTACAGCAGCACCAAATAATGGTAATAAGAAGAAATCCCCCTTTTCCAGTTTTTCTCTCTGCACAAATCTCCCCCTATCCTAACCCTTATCTCTGCATAAATCTCCCCCCTTTCCCACCTCTCCTCTCTGCACAAATCTCTGCCTTTCAACCCTCTCCTCTCTGCACAAATCTCCCCCTTTCCCAGCTCCCCTTTCTACATGAATCTCCCCCTTTCTCACCTCTCCTCTCTGCACAAATCTCCCCCTTTCCCACCTTTCCTCTCTGCACAAATATCCCCCTTTCCCACCTCTCCTCTCTGCACAAATCTCCCCCTTTCACACATCTCCTCTCTTCACAAATCTCCTCTTTCCCAGCTCCCCTTTCTGCATGAATCTCCCCCTTTCACACCTCTGCTCTCTGCACAAATCTCCGCCTTTCCCAGCTCTCCTCTCTGCATGAATCTCCCTTTTCTCACATCTCCTCTGCACAAATCTCCCCCTTTTCCACCTCTCCTCTCTGCACAAATCTCCCCCTTTTCCACCTCTCCTCTCTGCACAAATCTCCCCCTTTTCCACCTCTCCTCTCTGCACAAATCTCCCCCCACCTGCTCCACTCATTGTTAAATTTGCCCCCAGCTCCCCTATCTGTATAAATCCCCCCTCTTCCTCACACACTTTCACATTTTATTTTCTTTAAACAATACTTTACAATCACTTTAAATACAATCAGAGTTAGTACCTGAATATAGCTTGATAGCCTCTTGCAGCCAATGTAAAGCAGAGCTCAGACTTGGGGATGGAGAAGCAGCACAAGAAGCCAGTTTAGTTGTGCTGCAGTGCAAGAAGCATACTGATGGGAGGAGAGAGAAGAGTGATAGAGTGATTACCCATCTTTTCAGTCACAGGCTGAGGGAAGAACAAGAGCTATAAAGGCTCAATTACACCACAATCCCTGCATTCAATGTGGCGCTCTGCACACATTTGCATTTGTATTATATTGCAGTGCTTTTGTATTGCAATTTTTATTATTATTACTATTTGTATTATATTTTACTCAGTGGCATTTGCATGCATTGGTGGTACATTGACTTGAGTTCCAGTGTAAAAATTCAGCATGTTGTACTTTTTTAAATGCACGTGAAGGCACTGCAGTGGCATAAAAATAAGCTAATTGACATGCATTAATTTTTCTTGCATATTTCAAACAAGAAAAAAGCGAGCACTGTGTACTTGTTTAGCAGCTGACACACAAAAGGTGAACATACAACCTTCCAATAATCATAAAACAACACAAAATGTGCAGCGCTTCCTGTGATAAGTAAATAAGTAAAAACCAGTCATATAATGTAAATAAGTCCCGATATATGAATCTATGACTTGATTTCACCAAATTTTCAGTGTAATAAGAATAATTCCAACAATGTGCGTGATAAGTCTAACCACTCACCAGAAAGTGGAAAAAATTCAGCATGAGATAAAAATCACCCAATGTGCTTGGGAACAATTTGTCACACACGTGCACCTCCACCAATCTGTACATTCACCAGATAGTAAATGATAATGTACCTTAGGTCATTACATTGAAACGAAGAGACATCTCGTCCTGGTTTATTGGTAGGGTGGTGGTACCCGATAAGATCAGGCACAATGCAAAAAAAGCTCACCCCTGGGAGCCCAAATTATGTTCATATAGTGTTGTAGTTTATTAACCACTTAAGCCCTGGACCAATATGCTGCCTAAAGACCCAAGGGGTTTTTACAGTTCGGGACTGCGTCGCTTTAACAGACAATTGCGTGGTCGTGCGACATGGCTCCCAAAATTGGCATCCTTTTTTCCCCACAAATAGAGCTTTCTTTTGGTGGTATTTGATCACCTCTGCGGTTTTTATTTTTTGCGCTATAAACAAAAATAGAGCGACAATTTTGAAAAAAAAATAATTTTTACTTTTTGCTATAATAAATATCCCCCAAAAACATATATAAAAATTTGTTTCCCCTCAGTTTAGGCCGATACGTATTCCTCTACCTATTTTTGGTAAAAAGAATCGCAATAATCGTTTATCGGTTGGTTTGCGCAAAATTTATAGCGTTTACAAAATAGGGGATAGTTTTATTGCATTTTTATTTTTTTTACTACTAATGGCGGCGATCAGCGATTTTTTTCATGACTGCGACATTATGGCGGACACATTTTTGGGACCATTGTCATTTTCACAGCAAAAAATGCATTTAAATTGCATTCTTTATTGTGAAAATGACAGTTGCAGTTTGGGAGTTAAACACAGGGGGCGCTGTAACATTTAGTGTTCACTTAGTGTGTGTTTACTACTGTAGGGGGGTGTGGCTGTAGGACTGACATCATCGATCGAGTCTCCCTAATAAAAGGGATCACTCGATCGATGCGCCACCATAGTGAAGCACAGGGAAGCCGTGTTTACACACGGCTCTCCCCGTTCTTCAGCTCCGGGGAGCGATCGCGACGGAGCGGCTAGCCGCGCCGTCGTCCCGGATCGCTCCCCGAGGCATACCGACCGCCACATGTAGCGGGGGGGGTCCCGATCGGACCCCCCACCCACGTCAAGCAGAGGACATACGGGTACATACATGTACCTGTCCGTGCAATTCTACTGACGTATATCTACATGAGGAGGTCGGCAAGTGGTTAAACTTAAAAACAAGTACAAACGCTGCAGCATAAAACAAAAAAGGCCAAAATAGTATATAATCAGCCACCACTCCTACCAAGAGGACATGGTGGCAATGACCTCAGCACGTAGGCTTGGTGAAATCTAGTCACAGATTCATATATCGGGACTTTATTTACATTATATGACTGTTATTTTCTTGCAAATGTGTTCACACTGCATTTAAAATCCCTTCAATTGCATCTGATTCCTTCTGTATTAAATTGTAACTGTACTGTCTGCCCTAACGATGTAAAGCACTGTGCAAACTGCTGTCGCTATATGAATCCTGTATAATAATAATAATAATATGGTAAATGAGTCCAAGGGTTAATAAACTGCAGCAGAGAGAATGCAGTTATGCCTGCCCTGCCAGAAAGGGCTATGCTGTCTAGCAGAGCTGTGTAAATTGCAGGAGTGGATGTATGGAAATACATATTTTTAAGCAGGTAACGCAGCGCCTATACTGTCATGAATCAGATGCGATCAGAACTGTGTGGACTGCACAAGTGAACCAGACGTATATATAGGTGAAGAAAGTAATAATTTATTAATGAAATGTGAATAATATGTAACGCAACCACCTCCAATAATACACAGTGCACAACAAACCAATATTAGACAAGACCCCAAAATAACAATAATCAGACTAATAAATATAGCTAAAAGGGAATACCGGAATCGTAGTCTAGCTAATCCAGGGTCATAATGGGAGATCAGCAAATGGGGGACAAGGAGCAATGGACAGGGAGAGGGTGGAAGGGATCAGATAGCAGGGCAGGGATCCAGGGATACAGGACTGACAGGAACAGGTACCAATAGGTTTGGGATCAGGATCAGAGTCGGGTTCAGAGTTGGGTTCAGGTTCAGAATCAAAGTTCCAATCAGGGCACAAGACAAAGCCAGGGCCAAGTATGTTGAACTTGCCAGGTTTTTATACCATTACCTGTTATCAGGTTCAGGTGATTCCTAATTGCAGGAGGAGATATATGTTCCATCCTGCCAGGATCCACCCGCTGGTGGAGGCCAGTACTGCAGCCCAAAGATCACATAACACCAGCAGGGAAAGGCTCTTCTGACAGTTCCAAACTGCCAGGAGACACCTGCTGGTGAACATCAGTACTGCACGCCAAATATCAGATGGTATTACCAGCAAGTGGAACCTTTCCTGACAGTACGCCCCCCTCAAAGGAGCGATCTCCGGAAGCTCCAACTAGCCTTTGCTGGGGAAAATCCATGGTGACAAACTGGGCAACAGGTAAAGTCACATCAGGTTGGGTATGAGGAAAGTCCATGGCTTTAAACCGAACGAAAAGCAGCTTGAGCTAAGAAGCGGGTACAGACACATCCGGGCAGACAGCGGGCACATCAAGCTGGAAAGCAGGCACATCCGGGCAGACAGCAGACACATCAGACTGGAAAGTAGGCACATCAAGCTGGAAAGCAGGCACATCCGGGCAGGCGGCAGGCACATCAGACTGGAAACCAAGCTTATCTGACTGGGAAGCGGGCACATCAGACTGGGAGGCGGGCACATCAGACTGGGAAGCGGGCACATCAGACTGGAAACCAAGCTCATCAGACTGGAAAGCGGGCACATCAGACTGGAAAGCGGGCACCTTAGACTGGAAGGCGGGCACCTTAGACTGGAAGGCGGGCACATCAGGCTGGAAAATGGGCACATCAGGCTTTAAAGGCAGGCACATCAGGCTGGAAGGCAGGCACATCAGACTGGGAGGCAGGAACCAAGACACCAGACTGGGAGGCAGGAACCAGGACACCAGGCTGGAAGGCAGAAACCAGGACACCAGGCTGGAAGGCAGGAATAAGGACACCAGGCTGGAAGGCAGGAACCAGGACACCAGGCTGGAAGGCAGGAACCCAGACACCAGGCTGGAAGGCAGGAACTGGGACACCAGGCTGGAAGGCAGGCACCGGGACACCAGGCTGGAAGACAGGCACCGGGACACCAGGCTGGAAGACAGGCACCGGGACACCAGGTTTGAAAACAGGCACCGAGACACCAGGACACAGTGGCTCATCAAGCTGGGCAGCAGACAGTAGCTCATCAGGCTGGGCAGCAGACAGTGGCTCATCAGGCTGGGCAGCAGACAGTGGCTCATCAGGCTGGGAAACCGCCACCACAACCTTGGGCTGCAACACTGGCACCTCGGGCTGCAACACTAGGACTTCAGGCTGGGTAGCTGCCACTGGAACGTCAGGCTGGGTAGCTGGCACTGGAACGTCAGGCTGGGTAGCTGGCACTGGAATGTCAGGCTGGGTAGCTGGCAATGGAACGTCAGGCTGGGTAGCTGGCACTGGAACGTCAGGCTGGGCAGCTGGCACTGGAACGTCAGGCACTGAAATGTTAGGCTGGGTCGCTGGCACTGGAACGTCAGGCTGGGTGGCTGGCACTGGAACATCAGGCTGGGTGGCTGGCACTGGGACGTCAGGCTAAGTGGCTGGCACTGGGACGTCAGGCTGGGTGGCTGGCACTGGGATGTCAGGCTGGGTGGCTGGCACTGGGACGTCAGGCTGGGTGGCTGGCACTGGGACGTCACGCTGGTGGCTGGCTCTGGGACATCAGGCTGGGGAGCTGGCACTGGGACGTCAAGCTGGGTAACAGGCAAAGAGTTGGTAGACTTAGATGGGTCATCAGGTTCAGCTGGCATGCAAGCAGACTGGAGCAGGTTGTTTGGTGTGGAGGCAGGTTGGGTTACTGGCAGGATCGTTTTGGATGGAAAAAACTTTCGTATTTTCTTGGGCTTAGCCACTGAAGCTCTGTAAGTAAGGGGTGCAGTAGACTGGAAAGGAGGATTGGGATATGGCAGAGAAGAGGTAAAAGTAGCTGGAGGAAGTTCTTGTGCGTTTGTAAGCAGCCGAGAAGAGAAAGGTGGGTTGAATGCAGGATAGGTACAGGGAGCAAAGACTGGATATTGGTATTTGGTGGGAAGCAGTGTGTACTGAGCTGCGACTGGGGTTGCCATGAGTGATGGGAGAAAATACTTTTGAACAGGTAGGTGTCTGATGGTAGAAGTGGTTTGCTGGGGGTTGGCCGGGATTGATTGGCAGTTCCAAACTGCCAGGAGACACCTGCTGGAGGACATCAGTACTGCACGCCAAATATCAGATGGTATTACCAGCGAGTGGAACCTTTCCTGACATATACAGTACTGTATATGATTTTTTTGTATTGCAGATTTAAGGACATATTTAATAAATTGAGCCTAAATCACATTTGGATTTTATTCCCATCATTTTCTCTTTTTGTTCCAGCATTTTTCAACTTTCCTGTTAGTAGTGTATTATAGGGATCTTTCACACTGCAAGCTATGAGTGGGGCCATGAGAGGCAGCTGGGCTGCAGTTTTACTGCCCCTCCGGCCACTCACCGGAATTATAAAAGTACAACCTGACAGGGATGCACACATGCCATGGCAATTTTAACTCGGGCTGTAGATTTTGACAGGTGTTGCACCACCTATTAAAATGTCATGAAATGGCAATCGGTCTCTTTAATCTAAAAACTGGACTCCTCAATTCCGCACTACTTATGTTTTCACAGACTAGTCAAGTTACAACCTCAATGCTTGTGGCTACATACAAGGTACTAATTTTTTTAAATATATGTGACAAAATCTTAAAAGACAATAATAAACAATTATTGTGTATCCTAATCAAACGCATGTTTCTAGTGATTTTTCAGAGACGTCAAGTAAACCATTTATTCACAGAAAAAGGCATTACAAATCATCTTCTTGATGTGCTCTCAGAATATCCACTGTAAAGTCAATAATATTTCTAAGATTACACTTGAGTGCTCAGATATAAAGGTGTCATTTAATTTTGCATCATAGAAAGCTAGTATAACTTTCAAGTAATGTCCACAGCTTTTCTGGGCTGTTCAACACAAATGCTAGCAAGACATTTAACAGTGTTGTTTCAAATTTGAATTGGCATGGCCAAAATCCAGTTCACAGATGGTTACTCTCTTGCTATGTGTGCAATCATCTGGTGACCAGCAGGGGATCTGGCCACTAAAGCCAAGTGTCCTACTGTCATGCCTTTTTAAGACCTTAGTGGGCCCAAGGCAAAACTATATTAACATGCTTCTTCAGTAAGCAGAATATTTATACTCTGGAATGAAGGATGAAGCTTAATTCAGAACAAATCTATGAGCTAAAGTTAGGACAACAATTTTACTGATATTTGAGGTTCTTGCTCAAGCAACAATAATATTATGTCAGAATGTTTATACTGAAATAATAAAACAGTATTGTATTTATGAAATTATGCAAATCTTTGTTTTGGGAGATTTTACATTTTACATAATTACAACCAAGTAATTCAAGTTTGTTTATCCGTGCTATTTTGAAGACAAGTGACACATATGATATGCTTTAAATATGTATATTTATTAACTAAAAATGCAGTGTAAAATTAATCAGGTATATTTTGTGATTATACAAAAAAAATGGAAATACTTTTAAATATCAAAGAATTATGATGCTACAGATGATATTCACATTTCTACGCAGGCTCTTATTACAAAATACCACATTTCAATACTTGAATGATAACCTGGTCAATTTTAGAGTTGGTAACTTAGTGAATAGCCCACTGTGGCTTCACGGACTTGTGTAAACAACTGGTGTTGATTTTAGCACGGTGATTCCTTCTCAAAACAAACAGACCTTCTAACTTACACTTAAAAATGCACAGACAAAATGTTATACTGTACACATGGCTTTATAATCCAATCAAGACTTATTTTTAAATTTAGAATGAATCTATTCTTAAACACACATCATGATAAAACCATTGTACAGATGTTGGCCTTAGCTTTTTAGATGGTCTATGAAACTTTGGTTTTAAGAAGTATCAGGTTGAGTCCACAAAGGACTTCTTTCAACATTCTACATTTTTCCGCCTTTCAAGATCTCCCAGTCTCTCTCCAGGTTCCTCAGAGATCTTCCTTTAGCCTAGCCTCTCCTCGCATTCTAGCCTTCTCTTTCTGCTATGTGTAACTACTTTTATCCCACCCAAAAAGTGGGTGTGTGCGTCACTACTACGTAATGGATGGTGTAAAATGACGAGCTGTTTTCATGTTAACATAACAACCACATATGTGCGGCCATCTTGAATTCTTAATATTTTCACCACCAGGGGGCAATGTTGTATACGAATTACATTTAAATGTTATTTACGTTTAATGTCGAAGTCAATTTATGACAGACCTTTGACTTAACAGAACATATTAATTGTCTAAGTTTGACAATTATGTGCCAATTCTCTCCAGACATTCTGGAGACCTCTTGAAATATATGGGTTCAGAAAATCTCCCTACACAATTAATTGGGGTTGTTAAATTCCTTGAAAGTGAAGTCATGATTCTAATGATAAGCATAACAGTTATTCATGAACAGTCTCATTAATAGGATACCATGTTTGCAACCTTTATCATAATAATATATATATATATATATATATATATATATATATATATATATATATGCATTAATGGGTTTTATGACTATCCAAAAAATACATTATGAAAATATAATACGATAACTTAATTTGTGAATAAGCCCTCTTATTTTGTGGCTTAATTCTGGAAATACCAATTAGGTTTGTAAGCTCACTTGAAATACGATTCTCTAATCTATACATTGCCTCTAGAATCTTCCCTTATTTAATTATCTCTTACCATGTGGTTCTAGAAAGTACTGATAATTGCAATTACTCCTGTTACCACTATTTGCTATTTCCATACCGAATGAAAAGTTTGATTTACATGAATATGCACTGTGAGACCAAGCTGGAAGTGAATATAGATTATTAACTAAGCGTGTGTTTGTCTTACCATTACCCAGTCTATAGTTGGGGAATACTACCTTGTTTATATGTTTTGTACATCTCTGGCAAAATATAAAGTTTCTTTCTGAAGTAACTTTTTTACTTGTTAATTTCTCTAAATAGCAATTTTTTTTATATTATGGTTTCTAAAAAGAAAGGAAACATTATGCCTAAGAAACGGGGGTCAGTAACCCATCGATCGCAGGCTACCTGTCGACCACGGGTAGGTGAGCGGTAGACCGGGAACAGGTCTGCGCTGCTGAACCTCGCCTCCTACTGCTAGCTGCCGGTCCTCTCTTTTCCTCAGTCTCCTCCTCCGAGCCTTCGGTCTTTCTCTCTCCCTCCCCTCCAGCCTGCCCTGGCACTGTCAGGGCAGGCTGAGCGCAACACACTTCTGATCCCTGCAGTCTGAGCGCAACACACTCCTAATCCCTGCAGTCTGTGCGTCATGCACTCCTGATCTCTGCAGTCTGAGTGTAACGCACTTCTGATCCCTGTATTCTGAGTGTAACACACTCCTGATCCCTGAATTCTGAGCATAATATAACCTGTAAAGGGTCAACTGTATTTTATATTTTTATAATTCTATAATTTTAACTGTAAGTGTAGAAAGAAAGAAAGGAAGAGAGAGAGAGTGCTGTTTGCTGTCAGATTCTTTCTCTAACTAAGAGAGAGTGCTGTTTGCTGTCAGATTCTTTCTCTAATGGTCTTTGGACCATCTGAACATTGCAGTCACTCTGACTTATTTAGTTGTGTGTACATTTTAGCTTGAACTTGTAGACCATTCTTTTTTAATCCTATTCTTTCCCACTCAACTGGATATGCTATATCTGGTTAATCGGGGTTAAGCTAAACTTGCACATTTCACTAGTTTCCCATATTTGAGAGAAATTTCCACATATCGACTATTGGAGTCAATGAGAAGGTAAACGTAGGATGGTTTAATGTGATTTTTTTGCCTGCAATGTGTGTCAAATTTAGATTTTTTTTTTCATTTTGCGTAATTTTTTGTGTATTTAGCTGTCATTCCAGGTTTTTGACATACTATAGAAACAAAGGCACATTGCCTCGCTGCCAAATATATTTGTTTTATAAATATTTGGGGAATTTAATATTCCAAGCATTTAAAGATGAGATCACTTATGTAATGAATGCAGTGATTGTATTTTGGAGATTGTGTTTTGGAAGGGCAACTGTAGCTCCGGTACAATTAAACAATTCCCCCCATTCCAATAGCTCAAATAATTACCTTTCACCCAAAACCAAAGATTGTTGCTGTGCTGTCCTGCTCTTTGCTGGACAGCCTTTCCAGCTAAAATTACCCTGCTTGGTATTTCTCCTTTCTTTTGGATTCTGTACTATTGGTGACCTGTGCTGTGTTGGGCAGGGCCCCACAGCAGAGATTGCTGGATTGATTTATCATTTAAATATGTTCTAAGTGATTTATTGGATTAGTGTGGGAAATCTTTATTCTTGTGTGTTTATTTAAATAAAGGGTCGCAGGAAAGAATTTTGTACAATTCCTCCATCAACGCAGACAGTGGAGAAGCCGTCTCTGCTGAGAGAAGACAGTAATTTATGCTAACAGCTATATTAGCGAATTCAGCAGACTGGTTGTACCCAAGTTGATCGATTGATCAACTCTGTAAATTCAGCCTGCTCAATAATGGTCTGAATCTCGGCCAGTTCACAGTTCGGACTGTGTATGGCCGGTCTAACATGTAAAGGGCAGCAGCAAGGTGCTTACATAACAGACCCAGAACAATATGGCTTTAGAGTTTTGATAAACATAGGCAACTCGGGTACAACAGTTCTCATCAACATTGGCGGTACTTTAGCATTAGCAGAGGCCTAACACTTGAGGTGTCACTTTAATAATGCTTAAGGTACCTGAGGAGCATCTGAGTGAAAGGGGGTGGCTGAAAGGCAGAACACAGGTGTAGGCAAACTTACCAGACCAATAAGAGGATCTTTGTCCCAGGTCTAAAGTCCTTAGATAGCGGAGCCAGATGCTGTATCCCTGTTCTGTCCCTTGTCGACAGGAACCTCTTCCTAGCGCTAAATACACTGTTTCTAACCAGTGGGGATCCTGTCCCTACTCTATCCACTTCATAAATGTGCACCAACTGCAGTGGGACAGTGATATTTATTAGCTATTTATTTTCATTGCCCTCACTAAACATCGCTGCAGAGGTCATCCAGTGTTGCAGAGCCCATTTGGATAGCTGCTTCCCTGATGATTCCTACAAAGGCTTCAGAGAAACAGAATTCCTCTCATACGCCTTTACTCTGTACAGCGGCCAGAAAAACAGTGCCATCTACAGAGGAGAGAAGAAACTGCAACTGCATACACAGCTTGCTGCACTTACTTTCTTTTAAATTGTTGTAACTAATTAGATAAGAAGAGAAAATAGAAAATTATTTTGTCAAAAAACGTTGCAAGTATATGTCTTAACTTTTGTAAAAGCACCAGAAAAGTCAGAAATTATTAAATGTAATCATATTTCTAACAGAACACATTTTTCTTTCCTTATTTTTTAAATGAATTGACAGTAGAATGAATATATTGGATTTGAATAAAAGTTTTTTTTCACTCATAATCAAGTCTTCAAAAAGTCATACGACTTTTAGTAACCTCATCTTTAAAAGCTGGATATTTGAAGTACTGCACCATAGAAAAGAAATCAATTTTAAATCTATTAATAATTTAGAGCTTTTTCCTTTTTTCTTTTAATCCAATCACAGTGGTCAAAGATTGAAAAAAACGTGTTTTTCCTTCTTTGAATAGTAGAACTATAGTCTTGTTTAATTATAAAAAAATAATTTTGACTATTATAAAATATATGTGATTAGTTTTTTAGCACTGGAAAATAGTATGTCTCCAAAAGGATATATAATAAAGGGAAACTAAGTAATTACACTGTCAATGGGATCTGAGACTTAGATTTATCGTCTTTAATTAATAGGTATGATGTATAACCAGCAGAATGTTATTGTGTGCTAGCCATCTAAGAGGAAAGTTTAAAGCTAAAGAGAAACCATTAAAAGCTGAATTCCATGCATATATAAAAGAAAATTAATGAAGTTATTAGTACAATAAAAATAAATAAATAAAGCAACACTTTATTTTGCCATTATGAACATACTGCACATTGCTGCCAAATATAAAGTATATTCAGTGGTGCATTATCATTGAAAAGCCTGTTCCCATCTGGCCCCTGAGACGAAGTTGTGCGTCTGTTGAGCACTGCCACATTACCATTCGCACAGCAAAGAGTAGGAAAAGCCATGCTTCAGTCATGGCTTGCATATCAAAGACACCTCCACCCTTTATGTGACAGTTGACAGGACGCAAAGGTCAGTGCCAATGGAAACCTGCCCGCAGACTCACACAGTCACCAGGCCAGGGTTGTGGGCAAGTGGATTTTGTCTTCATCAACATGGTAACAAAGTTTTTTGCCAGAGGGGTCCCCCCTAGCAAGGTACACTCCCAATGTTAAAGGCATATAACCAGGTAGGGTTGTATTTTGAAGGGGAACCTTGCAGCATTTTTTTTTTTAATGCATGGGGTCATGTAGGACAAGGATCTGGTATAGATGAAAGGCATTTTTTGTCACTTTGCCTACAAACAGAGAGAAGCAGACAGAAGCTTTACCAGCAATTTTAATTGCATGTTTTTTTTTTGTAAACACATTTTATAGTAGGTTGTTTACATGATACCGATGTACCACTCCACATGCACCTTCAGGCCATCACCAAGCATTTTATTTCATGGAATTTAGCATTTTTAAGGTTTCAATTTAAGCATTATTAAAATCCCTGTGCCCCAACAAAATTAATTTTTTAGGATTTTTTTTCTGCTTTGGTACATGTCACCCTGTCCCCCCCCCCTTGCAGAGTAATTCCCAGCCTCCCTTGCCCTTTTTTGACAATCCCTTGCCATTTTTTGACAATCCCATGCCTATTAGCCTGAAAAAATTGACCTTACAGATTTCTTTTTTTCGGCTCCCATAGATTTCAATCGAGTTTGGATTCATGGACTTATGTAAAGTTTGTTGAAAATATCACAAACTAAACCCTCATTTAAATCATAACAATCAACAATAATGCATTTTCACCCCATTCACACCTGAGCATACTGGAATCACAGGCCGAATTGTGTGAATCTGCCTGCGTCTCCAGAAGCGCAGCAAAATGTGTGTCAAAATGATACATGAGCTACTTTGGCATTATTTTGGAGTCGAGGGAGGCCCATTAAAAAGGGATAGTGCCGCTACACAAATGCAGCACAAAATCGTACAAAAGAAACCTGATGCAGCAGCGTCGCTTAGTGACGCTCAGGTGTGAATGGGGCTTCAGTGTATGTCAATGAATCCAATAAAAAGAACCATAAACATCAACACATCTCGCAGACATGAAGTGCTATTTAATCAATGACTAACTTGTGTATGTGTGTTGAAGTGTGTTAAAACAGTGTAAATGGGATAAGCACGTAGCTATTGACAAAATAAATCCAACATTTGCATATCAGTAAAAGTGCTACTTAGTTTGCCTTGCACATTCTTGGTGAAAAAAAAGTATTTGGTATGGCTGGTGGAGCAGATATACGAAAGTAATACATTTAAATGACTGGAAAATGAAAAGATTCACTTTAATTGAAGAACTTTTTTTTCATTTTGAATAAGGGAGATTTTGAAAACAAAAATAGAAAGTAAGAAGAAAGACTTTATTTGCCCAATCTGCATGTTCGTGTGGATTAGGGTCTTGTTTAGTGCTGCAGTTGCAGTGGAGGTCTCAGACCTGCCAATGTAGTATGGCGGGGTGCCTGGATCACAACTGGTTGAACAGAAATACAAGAGGAATTGTCAGACCAAATCCCATTCCCAACCCACTTTGCATTCTGGGAAAGAATACTATGAGTTTTATGGATGGAGAAGGCAGGATGAGAGGGCAAGTGGGTGGCACAACTTTTTAACATTCACAATGTACAGCGGCTAATCTGAGCCCTGCTGAGCTGGAAGATCAGCATTGTGGGGAAGACTTAGCAGCAGTGGGGAGAATATTTCTATACTATGCAGCAGTCAGACAGACATTGATCCTTATGCCTCGTACACACGACCAGTTTTCCCGACGGGAAAACTGGCATGTTTGCTTTTAGTTGGGAAAACCGGCCATGTGTATGCTCCATAGCAGTTTTGCCGACAGGAAAACTGTGAGCAAAAAAATTTGACCATTTTTCCCGCCGTGATTCTCTGTGTTTTTTTGCTCGGCAGTTTTCCTATGGGAAACACTGCAGTGGAGCATAAACATGCCCGGTTTTCCCGACCAAAGCTGTTATGGCAGTTTTCCTGTCGGGAAAACTGGCCGTGTTTTCCCGACAACCGAGCAGGTTCTCGGTTTTCCCCTCGGTTTTCCCGGCAGACTTTTGACTGGTGCTCTATATAAAAAAAATTAAAAAAAATCAGCTTTACCAAAATCTTGAAGCAAACTTTGGAAAGATATGTGTTAGCCATAATAGTTTTAAGTGCAAGTAAAACGTGCAAATTACTTTAACCAATAAGATTGTTCTTTAGGAAAAATACCTTGTTGCCCTTAGAAATCAATCAACTTCCAACTGTTGTCCTGCAGTGTGGAGTTGAAAATGAAACCAGGTTTAATTACTATTGGCAAGTAGAAATTTTCCTGTTAGCACACTTGGCTTGATCAAATTATACCACACTATTCAGCACATCATGAGTCTTATGTATAAAGAAAATACACTAACAAGACTATCTCCTTTGCCCAAAGCATTTAGTTAGCTGTGGCAATAAATGTTCGTGTTAGCACATTGTTCATACATACGCTCCTATTTTCAGTTTACCAATCGATGGTGTCACTTTTAAGCAAACCTGTGTGAATAATGAAAATCACATTAGCGACATCTCTGCAATGTTCAGCACTTTGTAGCCCCAGGTATTATCATGTGGCATTTGGGGGTTGGGGGTGTCTTTGGGAGTTTTTGTTTGTTTGGGAGTCTTTGTTACCAAGAGGAATCTGTTGTTCCTGTTACATTCATAAAGGAAGATTGCTAACCGGTTCACATTAACGGAAATGTATAGTTCTGTTTTATTTTTTTGAGCAGCAAGCTTTTACCATTGCTCTTAAGATGGAATTTTACATTTCCTAGGGTATCACAAAATACCTCCAATGCAAGCAGATGTATATTCATAAAAAAAAGCATACAAAGCAGGTTCACATTAAAGGGAATGTATAGTTCTGTTTTTCCATTTCTTTTTCTTTTTTTACTTTTTTTTTTAGCAGTAAGCCCTTTGCTCTCAAATTTGAACTTCTAAGTCTCTTAAGGTATCATCACCTGAGCCACAAAATACATACAATGCAAGCAGATGTGCAAAGTGATCAAAGTGTTTCTAAAGTTGAGAAAGTAGCATTCTTTTTTTTTTCATAATTGGCCAATGTCCTTGCAGGCTCTACAGAAGCAGAGCATCAAAATAAACATATCAGAAGCCCATTCAAGCATTGAATGTAGATGTGCAAAGTAATCAAAGTGCCTCTAAAGTTGAGATAGCATGTTTATTTTTGTATTTTTTTTATAATTGGCCAGGCCATTGGTCAATGATTTTGTGGTCTCTACAGATGCAGAGATCCTAATAAACATGCCAGAAGCCTATTCAAGCCTTGCTGCCATTTGGCTGACTCTACAAGAACACCACTACACTAAGATCTACTAAATATTTTATGAATTGGTAACTTTCCATCGACTAGCCAGCCCTGCCACTTTAGTTATTTTTTGATACCAGACCAACTCCTGGGTCCTCAACTGTCCATCACTTCCAGGCTTATTGGACTCCACCCAAGGCTATTGCATTATCCATATTCAGATACAAACATTGCTGCTGTACATTTGTCTTCCCTCTAACCACTACCAGCGGGGGCGGCAAACAAGCCACCTGACCACTCGACCAGGTGGTACTCACACGGTCGGGCTCTTAATTGGCGCCGATGCAGAGAACTGGGAGATCGCTCTGGGCGGCCATCTTTCAAGTCCCGGATCTTCCTGTACATTTTCCCCCCTGCCTGGCCAATATGGTTGCTTCTCCTCTCGGTCAATCGCTGCAAGAAAATAGTGAATATTAATTTGCTATTAACATATAACTGGGTGGGCTTGGGGTGCAGTGCTCTGAGTCCCAAGCCCACCCATTTTTTAAGCCAATTAGAGCCTCGGGCTCTAATCATGTGTTTAAAAAAAATGTATATTAGGGACTGGGTGCATGGATTAGGGTGGCAGCGCCCCTGTGCTCCGTATGGAGCGGCCGCCACTGACCACTACCCTTTTCTTCTCCCAGTCTTTTTGACAGTCACAGTCTTGTACAGAATGTCCTTTATATACTGTAAATACCTTAAATAGGATGATATAGGATTCTGTCTAAATAGCTGGCTTATAACATTCAAGGTGTACTGAGCGTTGGACTTGATTTACTGGAATACATACACATTTTTACTGATGTGCCAGATAAGCAGGTCGAGCAATCTAAAAGTACTTTAATTGTAATTACGACATGTGCCTTGTGTGCAGAAACATGCACAACATTTACAGCATACATATGGCTAATGCACATGTGGTTTGCTAAGCAGCACACTATTTACAGATTGAAAAGACATTAGATAAATGATGATGTACCTAAAATAAAAATGGGATTTTCTCTAATGTTGTTGGGGCTATTTTACATTGGTTTCATGCAGGAAGTGTGCATTGATATCATTGATGTTAAAAAGCACTTTAAGGCAGAAAATCAACACACATTACTCGACCTTATCTGTATATAAGGAACCAAAACAGCATTGTTTTGATGCTCAATGCACATTATCATAAATCATGTTCACTGAGTGCGCAAAGGACTAGATGCTAAAACCTGCATGAAAAGCATGTCAATTAGCTTCATAGTGATTTCTCTCTGATCTTGTGCATTTCCATTTTGCAAATCGTTGACAACACCGCCCAACCCCCCTAACACTCCCCCCCCCCCCATCATCAACTCGTCTTCACGGCCAATTAGGTCTTCGGACCCCTGGCCAATGGGGTCTCAGGACCCACTTCCTGATTGGTTGGAAGGAGAAACAGGAAGACATTAGAGAATATTAGTTTGTTAATGTCACACAACAGGGTGGGTTCAGGGCACATTGCTCTGTGCTCTGAGCCCACCATTTTTGAAGCAAATTAGAGCCTCAGGCTCTAATCATGTGCTTCTAAAACAAAACTAAAAAAAAAAATTATAGAAATCCATGCGTCCGGTGCCCTGCATGTAGATTAGGTGGCCGGGCAACAATTTTCTGATGTTGTTAAACCTCAGTACACAGCACTCGATTGTGTTATCCTGGTGCTATATTCAACTATGTGAAACAAATATATTCTGGATATTATATAATCTTTCACATAAAGTGCTCCTGGGCATAAATAATTTCAAACAAAAAAGTATATAAAAACCGCCTTTCCTATCTAACTATGGAACCCAAACATAATAGTTCATATACAAATCGCCCAATTGCTTTCCACTGCTGTTCCTCTGTAAATCAATCAGTGATGTCACTTTTCAAAGTGCTCTGTGCTCAAAGTGTCAAAAAATTATATACATATATTCTGTTCTGTGTTTCATATCCTCCACCATTCATCACCCCCACACCTGTACACTCACCAGATGACCTATTTAGAAAGAGTATGGCCAAAATGTGCTTTTCCCCCAAGAGGTTAATAATCCTAGGCAGCAGCTTTTCCACTCCAGGGTAATGATCCCTATAAAATGTAAGAGAGAGAACTCTAATAGTGTAAAACCTTTTCATTTAAATATCATCTAAAAAAACATCAATATATGTGCTTACATTATGAAGTGCATTCCCCTTGTACCCGGGTTGAATCGCTTTTGTATAACCAGCTGGCTCCACTAAACCCTCAAAGCGTGCATAGACTGTCCTCAATAACTCACCACTCCCAGGTGTCAGGCTCTCATTCAGTGCAGATATCGTCCTGTAGTCCTGCCCCGACATACATTTCGTCACATGATGTCTTTGGAACTCTTTCCAGAGAGGTCATGGTCATCTGGTGAGTATACAAGTGTGGTGTTGATGCACAGTGGAGGATAAGAAACACAGAACAGAATGTTTGTATATCATTTGTTGGCACTTTGAGCACAGAGGACTTTAAAAAGAAACATCACTGATTGATTAACAGAGGAACAGCATTGGAAAGCAATTAGACACTTTGTGTATGGATTATTATGCTTGGATTCACTAGATAGGATTTTTTATTTATTTTTATTTATGCACAGGAGCCCTTTATGTGAATGATGAATTTATTTGTTTCACACAGTTGATTATAGCACCAGGATAACACAATTGAGCGTTGTATATTGAGGTTTACCAATTATTAGAACAGCTGTTACTGTAGAAATCAGCAGTTAATTTTCTGATGTTCTGGCCATATTAGAAAGTCTAGCACCAAACTCATGAAAGCCACACAACAGTTTTATTATATCCACAATGTGCAACAAATACACCAAAAGGATCAAAAAAGCAGACAAGCACCAAGCACACCACACAGCACAATAGTGCGTTACCGGGTATTGTGGTGTATTGCAGCACATGTGCACCCAAGGTGTTTTGCTTTAGCGTCTTGGGTGCATTCATGTTCTGTCGTGTGTTTTCAAGTCAGGATAGGATACTTTTCACAAGTTCACAGGTATGTTTTTTTTAAGGCCCCGTACACACGAGGAGACATGTCCGATGAAAACGGTCCGCGGACCGTTTTCATCGAACATGTCTCCTGGGAGCTTTTGGTCTGATGTGTGTACACACCATCAGACCAAAATCCCTGCGGACAGAGAACGCGGTGGCGTAGAAGACACCGACGTTGTCAAACACGGAAGTGCAATGCTTCCACGCATGCGTCAAATCAATTTGACGCATGCGCGGGATTTCGGGACGCTGGTTACACGTCATAATCAGAGGATCATGTCGGATTAGGTGTACTAACCATCGGACATGTCTGACGGACATGTTTCCAGCGGACAAGTTTCTTAGCTTGCTAAGAAACATTTGTCCGCTGGAAACCTGTCCGCTAGGCCGTACACACGGTCAGACATGTCCGCGGAAACTGGTCCGCGGACCAGTTTCAGCGGACATGTTCGACTGTGTTTACGCAGCCTAAGTGTGTGTGTGTATATACTGTATATATATATATATATATATATATATATATATATATATATATATATATATATAAAACATCACTGATATATACCTATATATCCATCACCATGGATCACTGCGATAGTGATCCATGGTTCCAGCACCAAGGCCTGACAGGAGCCATGGTAGTTGCTGAGCCACAGTCCTGTTTTGAAAGAAGTGCTGGGGCAAATTTATACACATAAAATTACCTGAGAACTTTCAAAAGTTGATGAGCTTGAGACGGATGGGCGGGGGGCGTCTAACCATGATGTTTTCTGTGAACCAATGGGAAATTTAGAAATGGTTTATATAGTGTGATACATTACCCTCCTTGCTGAATTCAAAAGTGAAATAATACATCCCCAGGCATCCTTTGAACCTGCATGTTCCAGAGAGGGATTTAGAATTTAGCTATGTTGAGATTACGTATATACTCGAATATAAGTCGACCCGAATATAAGCCGAGGCACCTAATTTTACCACAAAAAAATGGGAAAACCTATTGACTCGAGTATAAAACTAGGGTGGGAAAATGCAGCAGCTACTGGGTAAACAATGCCCAGTTGCAGTCTAATTGTGACCAATTGCAGTCTAATTGTGCCCAGTTGCAGTCTTTGTGTCCAGTTGCAGTCTAAATGTGCCCAGTTGCAGTCTCTTTGTGCCCAGTTGCAGTCTAATTGTGCCCAGTTGCAGTCTAAGTGTGCCCAGTTGCAGTCTAATTGTGCCCAGTTGCAGTCTAAGTGTGCCCAGTTGCAGTGTCTTTGTGCCCAGTTGCAGTCTAATTGTGCCCAGTTGCAGTCTAATTGTGCCCAGTTGCAGTCTCTTTGTGCCCAGTTGCAGTCTAATTGTGCCCAGTTGCAGTCTCTTTGTGCCCAGTTGCAGTCTAATTGTGCCCAGTTGCAGTCTCTTTGTGCCCAGTTGCAGTCTCTTTGTGCCTAGTTCCAGTCTAATTGTGCCCAGTTGCAGTCTCTTTGTGCCCAGTTGCAGTCTCTTTGTGCCCAGTTGCAGTGTCTTTGTGCCCAGTTGCAGCCGTACCTTTCATTAGTAAAACAGCATGTGTCTGCCACTGTGTAATCCAGTCTGTTCAGCCGTCCATTGTAAGAAAGCCCTGCCTCCTCCTCTTCCGTCCGTGATAGAGGAACACTGATACGATGTTGGGAAACTATATCAGTGTTCCGCCTATCACAGACGAGGAGGAGGCGGGGCTGTCTTACAATGGACGGCCGAACAGACTGGATTACACAGCGGCAGGCACGCGGGCCCGGATTCAGATAGAGATACGACGGCATATCTCCGTATCTCTGAGTTCCGTCGGTCGGATCTATACGGCTGATTCATAGAATCAGGTTCCGCTTAGATCTCCCTAAGATCCGACAGGTGTAAGTGACTTACACCGTCGGATCTTAGGCTACAATTCCAGGCCGCCGCTAGGTGGCGTTTCGTTTTTTACACGCAACGAATATGCAAATGAGGATTTCCGCCGATTCAGAAACGAACGCCCACCCATCGCTTTTTTTTTACGTCGCTTGCATTCGGCTTTTTCCGGCGTATAGTTACCCCTGCTATGTGAGGGGTATCCTATGTTAAGTATGGCCGTCGTTCCCGCGCCGAGTTTTGAATTTTTACGTCGTTTGCGAAAGTCGATTAAGAAAAGAGCTGGACGCAAGTTACGCTCACGCCGAAACCAATGACGTCCTAGCGATGTCATTTGGAGCAATGCACGCTGGGAAAATTCGCGGACGGCGCATGTGCTGTTCGATCGGCGCGGGGACGCGCCTGATTTAAATTGTACACGCCCCCTAGCCGCGGAATTTGAATTCCGCCGGGGAATTTACTATATGCCGCCGCAAGTTTTGAGGTAAGTGCTTTTTGAATTAAATTAAATTGCCTCAAAAACTTCCGTTGGCGGATCGTAAATCAGATAAGTTACGCGGATCTAAAGATCCGCTAACCTATCTGAATCCGTCCCACTCTGTTTTACTAATGAAAGGTATGGCTGCATATGGATTTTACTGCTGACTCGAGTAAAAGCTGAGGGGGTAATTTTCAGCCTAAAACATGGGCTGAAAAACTTGGCTTATACTCAAGTATTTATGGTAAGTTTAACCGGTTAGAGAATTGGACATTAAAAGAATTCCGATAGTTTACCAGATTGTAAATTTTAATGACCTTGACAATATTAATACAATGGAAAGGTCAGTGATAAAAGCCATGATTCTACTTTTTATTTAGCCATACAAATTTGGTATTACTTTTGTTCTTCACCATAATTTATTAAAAAGACAGATGTAGGTACATAGAAAATTATTTACTACAAATGAAAATTTGTTAAAAACTGATTTTTTTACAAATTATCATTTGAGACATAATAATATCCCGAAGGATAATCACTTAACCTTTGCTAAACACGGTACACAATTATGTTTAATGATGAAGCTTTTTAACATATGCTTCAGAGTATTACCCTTCTGCCTTTAAATATTTTACATCAATTGGCCCAAAGGAAATCTTGAATGTCTTAGTAATTTCAAACCTATGCATATTTTAGTCACCTTTCATCACCCTCAAATATATAAATAAGACTTTAGTGTTATATAATTCCACCTACCATAAAATGGTATAACATAGATATTTCAATAGAATAAATGTTAATTACATCTGTACAGGTAATTAGTTTTATGAATTTTTTACTCTGTTGGGACTATGTTAATATTATATCAGTAATGGCAAGGAACTGCTTGACCAGCAGTGTACTACAAAGAATATGCTGATAAACAGAATAATTAGTATTTCCCATGACTGTATAATAATAGATTTCAGCAGTTTCACCTGCACTATTAGAAACTGGTGTATTCATAATTAGCTGTTCGACAAGCAGAACTGTAATGTTTAGGCTGACTCAGAATTTTGGCAAGAAATGTAACAAACTGTGAATTTGGTGCCTTGATTGTTTGTTATTTGTGCTCTCAGAGATTTATAAGTCTGAAAAACAAGTCAGAGCAAATCTTAAAGGTATATACCTTATGCTAGCTAAATAAACTAGTGATGTTTATTTAGAATGTTTGTTTTGTATTGCGTCATAATCGTTCATTCTTGCACTGCTCTTGCAAGTATACATTTTATATTCCTTTACAGGCAGTAGGCAGATGCACAATAAGATGGTCTCAATTCCAGCCTAGTTCCACAGGAAACATAAGTGGTCCTATACGGTCCTTCAATACTTTCCCAAACAATGGTCAACTGAGGGAAACTTAAAGAGTAACTGCAGTCTGCTCACATAATTTATAATTAAAACATCTTTGTAATTCTGAAGCTTCCCTCCAAGCACTTTGCATATTGTTTTATATATACTATGATTCTATACTTGCCAAATATGCTGCAGAATTCTCCGTCCACTAGGTCTGGCTGCAACCATTTTAACTGTGGGCAGCTGAAGCTGCTGCATGTTCATTCCTGGATTTACACAGACACGCAGAGGCACACCTCCATCTCTGTAGCTCTCAATGGCCTTTTTATGATTCATCCCACCTCCCTTCCTGGCAGAGTGAGAGAGAGAGCTGTGCTTGCTGTCATAAGTCTAGGCCAGGGGTGTCAAACTCAATTTCATTGTGGGCCGCATGAGCAAAATGATTGTCCTCAAAAAGGCTGGTTGTATCTGTAAGATTAGATGTCCAGCACATCCCCTCCCCTTACATTAGATGTCAAGAGCCACCCCACCATCAGAAGTTGAGTCCCCCACTCTCCCTTACATCACAGTGCACCCCCCTTTCATTATGCTGCTGCTGGGAAGAAGCTGGATGCATTGCTTGAAAGCAGAAAGTAAGGGTCTGGATGGAGAAGGACCAGAGGAGGGTTGGAGCAGGAGAGGTGTGAGGGCTGCAGGAGAGGTGTGAGGGCCACATGAAATGGCATGGAGGGCGGGATTCGGCCGGCGGGCCTTGTGTTTGACACCTGTGGTCTAGGCTTATGACCAGACAAGAAACAGGAAGTGGGCTGTATAAGGTATTTACTGGCAAAAACAAATAATGTTTTACTATCTAAAGTTAAAACAATAAGGGCAGAAGAATTAATAGATGGAAAGTTGAAAAGTTGGAAAGTTGAAAAAAATTACTGAAGTCCTGCTTTAAAGTGGAAAGTTATAGACTCTAAAAACTATGGTATATATATTTGAAGATTGAACTATCCTAAAGTACCGACTGCCTATCTCAATTCTTAAAATACCCCTAAATGAACCCTCTTTTTAAAGTAGATAGTCCTAGGTACTTAGTAAGAGGCATTGGGGGGTTTTTCGAGTCATACTTTTTTGTCACAATTTTTTGGGAAAATTAAGAAATGAAATATATTTTTTTTCTCACAAAGTTTAACAAGTTATTTCTCTCACAAGCATACTTACAATTACATATAGCCTCATAAATAAAATTCTTAGCCCATTGGAGAAATAATACAATGTATGAAAATGGGAGGAGTCACCAGCAAAACATCTCGACTTACAAACCCCCTAAAAATAAGATCCTGGTTATGACTCTACTCCACTCAAAATTATATAGGAATGCACTAATACTTTTGTATCAGATGTGGACTATGACACATCTCAGCTTTATACATATAGAATTTTGAGTGAAGTAAAGCCATAACCAGGATTTTATTTTGAGGGGGTTATACATACAATTACACTGCAACACTTATTCTGCTACTCCTCTTGAGTAGAGGTGGGCAAACAGTTCAAGCTGAGCAAAAGTTTAGCCCCAACATCACTTGTACGCCTGTTCAGAGGGGTGCTCGGCGGGATGTTTGGTCGATGATGTCACAAGAGGGAGGTGCCACCAGGTGCCATCACCAGGTGACCCCCACCTCTTAACTATTTAAGAACTGTTAAACGGTGGAGAAAGCATTCAGCAGAGCCCCCCCTACCCCAAAGCACCCCTCCGTGTGGCCTAGTATGATTCAGGGGGGGGGCGCGTACTTGCCCCCCCTTTCCTGGCCTACCAGGCAGCATGCTCACATAAGGATCTGGTATGGATTTTGGAGGGACCCCACGTTGTCTTTTTTTTTTTGGCATGGGGTTCCCCTTAAAATCCATACCAGACCTAAAGGATCTTTTTATTGCTGACAATGGTATTGTATATTAGACAATTTAATTATTATTTTTTTCTGTATAAATGTCAGTTCTGCTGCGGCAGGTTCTACATATGGTACAGATGTGCCACTTTAGAGGCAGACTAAGGGGACATCACAGGCACTATATTTAAAGAAATGTTTAATTTTTATTGTTTTACCTTAAGCATCATTAAAATCACTGCTCCTTTAAAAATTTAAAAAAATATTGCATTGGTACATGTCCCCCAGGGCAGTGCCCATGCCCCTATACCCTTTTTACGGCCAATAACTTGCATATAAGCCTTCAAAATGGGCAATTTTAATGGGGTTCAGAGTTTGGTCCGAACTTTTGCGATGTTCAAGAGTTCTGGCGCAAACCTAACCAGGGGGTGTTCGGCCCAACTCTACTCCTGAGTAGAGGGATACCAAATGTCTGAGAATTTTTCACAGGCTAGATGCATAGAGGGGCTCGAAATTTAAGGCTCACCATTGGGCTTTCAATTTTGAAAAGAAAACACCCCAATGTATTTTCTGAAAGGCATAGTGAAACTTTTAATAATTACATTTTTTTTTTTTTACCACAAGTTTTTAGAAAATGCAGGAATTAGATTTATTTTTATTAACCACTTCAGATCCGTAGGACGTCCTGGGACGTCCTGGACTTTGAGTGGTGATATCTGAATGATGCCTGCAGCTGCAGGCATCATTCAGATATCTCTGTCTTCAGCCGGCGATTCTGTGCACCAGAAGAACGATCAAAGCGTCTCGATCGTTCTTCTAGGCAGCGGGAGGGGACGTCGTCCCCCTCCCGCCGCCATCCGGTGCTTCTCCGGGCTCTCCCGTGCCATCGGGGGCCCGGAGAGCGAATCGGCCGGCGCGCGTTGCTGAACCATAGAGATGACTGGTGACCAGACGGTCACAGTCATCTCTATGACCGTCGGAGGGCCGGGCGCGACGTTATGACGTCACGCCCGGTACCCGGAAGTAAACAAAGCCGCAATCGCGGCTGTCGGCATGTAATCGGTGAAATGTTTTTCACCGATTTCATGCTTGTAAGCCTGTAGGAGAGATGTGGGGTCTTATTGACCCCACATCTCTCCATAAAGAGGACCTGTCACAGTGATTCCTATTACAAGGGATGTGTACATTCCTTGTAATAGGAATAAAAGTGATCAAAAAAAAAAAAGGAAAAAAAAGTGTAAAAATAAAAAAATGAAGTAAAAAAATAAAATAAAATAATAAAAAAAAAATGTAAAACGCCCCTGTCCCGGTCGCTCGCGTGCAGAAGCGAACGCACATGCAAGTCCCGCCCACATATGTAAACACCGTTCAAACCCCACATGTGAGGTATCATCGCGTGCGTTAGAGCGTGTGCAACAATTCTATCCCTAGAGGTACTCTGTAACTCAAAAATAGTAACCTGTAAAAAAATTTAAAGCGTCGCCTATGGAGATTTTTAAGTACCGAAGTTTGGCGCCATTCCATGAGTGTGCGCAATTTTAAAGCGTGACATGTTAGGTATCTATTTACTCGGCGTAACATCGTCTTTCACATTATACAAAAAAATTGGGCTAACTTTACTGTTTTGTTATTTTTTAATTCATGAAACTGTTTTTTTCCCTAAAAAAAGGCGTTTGAAAAATTATTGCGCAAATACCGTGCGAGAAAAAAAGTTGCAATGACCGCCATTTTATTCCCTAGGGTGTCTGCTAAAAAAAAATATATAATGTTTGGGGGTTCTGATTAATTTTCTAGCAAAACAATTGTGATTTTTACATAAAGGAGAACAGTGCCAAAATAGGCCCGGTAACGAAGTGGTTAAAAGTCATCAATTAATCACATATTTCTAACACACAGCATAGGCACACTTAGAATTACACCTCAAAACACATGTTGCTGCTCCTCCTGAGTATGGTGAGATCAGACATGCAAGACCTTTTCATCCTAGCCACACAGAGAGGCCCAAAATCCAAGGAGCACCTTCATGTGTTCTATGGGAGTAGATTACACATCTAATTTCCTGACTATCTATCACATTTTTGGAGGTTATGGAGCACCAGGACAGGAAAAAAAACCCCACAGAATTACCAAATTTTGGAGAGTAAACAAGCCAATGTATTTTTTTAAGAGGCATGGGGAGTTGTTTTGAAAATTTCCTTTTTTGCCACAAGTTTTTTTTTAAATGTGTTAAGAAACTAAACCTATCATAGTACCTGTTCCTATAATCCAAACACAATTAGCCTATTAGCACTAGGCTTTCCCCAGAAAAGCCATGTTCATTGACCATGAAGTACAGTAGGCTTAAGAAAGCAAGAGCAATAGAGTTCCTGTGGTTTCAGGACTACAGTTGCCCACAGGGGATATTTGGGACAGGTGTCTTGCAGTAACATAGTCAGACAGATGTGCAGATGGGTAAATTTAGGTGGCAGGCAGAGGCAACACTGCATGGGTGTGGCAGTGATCAGAAACACTGTTGCTGGTGGCATCAGTCTGATGGCACTCGGATTTGTGTAGCAGCGATCACAAACACTGTTGCTGGCTTACACTGGTTTTGCAACATAGGGGGCTGGAGTGGCAGTGAAAAGAAACACTGGTGCTGGCATACACTTGTTTCGTGACACTGGGACTGTTGTGGAGGCGGTCGGGAAAACTGGATGGTACCAATGGTCTGGTGTGGTGGCAATCAAGAACAGATTTTAGCTTTACTGTACTGTTGACTCTGACTTGTGGTGATTAGCGACACTGAACTGCCTCCCAGAATGATGCTCCTTCTAGAATGATGCTCATTCCACCTGGCCAGTACCAAGACAGGAAGCTGTTGTTGTGGCACACGCACAGTTTTTGTGTACCATTATACCAGCAGAAGAAACCTGTTAATTTTCCCAATATATTACAGCTGTACTTTGTCATCTTAAGTAGGGACACAGCTATCACCAAATAATCAGGCCCATAGAAGAAATGTAACAATTGCACTGGTCCATAAAGATATACAGAGGGTATTAAGACCTGAAGTGGTTAATCAATGGCTTTCATATACGATTATATAGGATTTTACTGGTTGGATTTAATCACTTTTAGAATATGTTCTTTATGATAACCAACAACCCAAGGTTAAATACCTGCACAGAAGAGAGCAGTAATCTGCAAAGC